>NC_080379.1:35608111-35937278 GCF_014773155.1 Arachis stenosperma | reverse complement strand
TATTTCTTCCCTTGGAGTTCTTAAGACTGACGGATGCTCTAGATGTCCTGAGTGTATTGTATAAGAATATATTGTTAACATCTTAGAGTGTCTTAATGATATATGGAATCAGTCTGGTTATTCATGAAGTGATCTAAGGTTATACTTTATTAATTATTTTCTAATTGTATGAGTTGTCTTGAATTTGAAATGATAGTGGCTAATGTTACACAGGGATTATCATATGAAAGCTTGAGGTTTAGACTCCTCAGCTTGTAGGTTTTATATACATTAATTAATCATTATTCATAATTACAATATCTAATAAAGGAGGAACTAATTATCCCTAATTGATGCATCACGTTACATAATATCAACATTCTCTTCAACTTCTGTCTTATGAAATGACAATCAACCTGTGTGTTAAGTTCTCTCATGGAATACTAGATTAGAGGCAATGTGATGTGTTGCTTGACTATCACAATATAACTTCATTTGTGTAACTGTCCCGAACTCTAAAAGTAACTGTTTAACCCGGATTAACTCACAAGCCACTAATATCCTGGTGCGATACTTAACCTCTACACTTAATTGGGCAACAACACTTTGTTTCTGACTTCTCCATGCCACCAAGAACTATCAAAAGAAGAACTTGCCCAATTTGCATCACAGTACCCAATTACTTGGGTATTTCCTTTACCTATGTATAGTAGTCCTTAACTAGGGGATTTCTTGATATACTGCACAATCTGCATTATCGCATCTCAATAATCAGTGCAAGAAGATTGCATAAATGCACTCACTACTCTAACAGGGTATGAAATATTTCATACCCTAGTCTAGTAATATTGAGGGATTTCAGCTTCCCTACAAGTCTCTGATATTTCCCTGGACCAGGATAATATTCTCCTTGGTCAGACAACAATTTCCAATTTGGATCTTGAGCTGTCAATAAGCTTGTAATTTAACAAACCTATTTCTTCTAATATGTCAAGGGCATATTCTCTTGTATAGGTAGAGGTCATCATCTTAAGCTTTGTTAAACTAGGATGACTTAACCAGTTATGGAGAGATTAGGAGATTCAACAACCACACATACCACTAGATGAGTTGACTTGAGATGGGTAGAGACCTTGCAACTCTTCCTTCACCGATCATTTGCCCCATATGACGGTCCTGTAGAAAAAAAGGAATTGGCATCAAATGTGATAAAACAATTAAGAGCTCGAGTAAACTTATTGAGAGTAAATTGAAAGGACAATTTTGGATAGATAAGACTGCTTTTAAAGACACAGATTCAATAGGTGAGACATGATTGATTCTTGTGGTGACAATTTATGAGCCATATGCTAAAGTAATGAACTTAGGAAATTGATGAAAGAGGGGTAAAAGAGGATTTGCTACTAGCAATATGGTCTGAGACACCTGAATCAATTACCCATGAGATTAAATTATTACTAGATTGAGAGATGCAAGCTGTAGATACTGAGTGAGTACTAGTGGTAATAGGTGATTGATTCTGTTGCAGAAATAGCAATTGGTTGTCTGCTAGAAGGAACATCAATTGTTTTCTCTTCCGCTTGGCTGAACCTTGTTTGAGCAAACATCGACAGCTTTTTATGGAAATCCATGAAGAGAATAGTCTGTCCAGGTCGCTTGCCGCAGGAACATTGTGAGATAAAAGATATCATGCATGGGAAGGCATGGTGTCCTCCTGACAGCATGATTAATTTTTGCCTGTTTTTAGGCTCTAGATACCATGTTGAGATATTGTAAGACATGAGAATCTGTGTCAACTGTGAAGCAGAGGCTGTCTTTAGGCTCTAGAAACCTTGTCATATTGGAAGCCATGAGAATTTGTGTCGACTACTAAGCTGAGGCTGGATTAAGTGGACATTGGGTATTACATGTAGAAAGATATGGACAATATTTGTTACTCCAAAGATATGATTCTAGCTCTTAGTTATCATCCTGATTAACATAAGATTCTAACAGTACAGAAGGTACACATCCAATGAGAATGCATCATTTACAAGTTTGTTCTAGATTTCAGAAACAAAGTTGGAATTTCATTTTACTTGGAATATTTTATGGTAATATACCATCTTTAACTTATATGGTTGAATTTAAAATGGCATTCACAGGCTGCATTGCATGCTCTAGGAAACATATCTGGAGAGACACGGTCTGAGAACATTATACTCGATGCTGAAGCTGAAGAAAACCTACGACGCATGGTCTATGAGGCTGCATCCAAGAGCTCAAAGCTGACTCCATCGGTGATCTATTCTTTTAGTGTTATTATTTTTTATTTTATTTTTCATGTTTTCCTTCGGTGGTTTTTTATCTTTTGGTTTGGCTTGTGATGATTGGTTTCTCCTTGAAATAATGGGGCTTGCCATGTATTAAAAGCTTATCTTGCTCTATCTTTGTCACATTGGTCAGTGGTATATCCTTTGTTTTTTTTATATTAGGAAAATTACACCAATCTTCCTCCAATTCCATGAATACTACTTTTAAACTCCTTTAGATTTTTAATTAATCTCGTTCTTTTAATATATTTACTTCCATTATAGTAACATCCTTCCCCACTTAGTGGGACAAGGCTTTGTTGTTGTTGTTGTATAGTAACATCCTTCCTTGCGTTTAAATTTAAATTTAAAAGAAAATTAAAGTTAACTAAAATGATTATTTCCCCCTTTTTTATTGTATTTATTTAATGTACATTGATCTCTTCCCATCCATTGGGTTTTAGGGTTCTTCCTTGTTGCACCTCCATTCCCATACAAGGAACAATGTTTATGTAATGAGTTGAACTTGACTAGAGGGCAGAGTAAGTGGAAGAAAATATGGAAAATTTGATGTTTTTAGGGTGGAAGACAAGGCTTATTTGGTGGTTGTGTTTTATGGTGGACATCTTTCCTCCCTACATTTGATTGTCTTTCCGTGATTCAAAACAACACTGGTCACTCGGGGGAACCGTTGAAAATATCAATATTCAGGTTTTGGTTAGGGACAATATTTATTTGACAAGAATTTTGAGAACCAAAACAGTACTTTACCCTAATATTAACCTTGTAGTGAAAGGTACATCATCATATGTTACTGAGGAAAAAATCTGGTAATGGAAACTTAGCTTAAGTGACTGCTAAATGAATATGAATTCTTCCTCTCAATGTTAGAGGGTTTACCTTCACTTTCATGAATTTTGAAACTTTTTAACAAAACAAAGATTATCTGTTAGCCTTTGATTGCATTTAGCACATACTTTTTCAAAATTTGGGTTAGAATCCTGGAATGAAATTTCCTCAAGGGAACAAATGTTCATTTGGTTGTCTTGCTTGGCGGCTTTTCACCCATATGTTCTAAAACTAAATCTATCTTTGTTCATCATGTAATTTGCAGGGTCTATTTCTGTCTGTTCTGCATCAGGATTCGGAAATACGCTTAGCGGTGAGACTTCGATATAAAGTCTGCATTACAATCTTCTATGAATAATTCTTGAATAATTTCATTTTAGCCATCACATGATATTTCTCTTATATGACCTTGTGTAGTTGCATTCCCTCAACTCTTCGGATTTAGTTATTTTTTAGGATGGGAGTGCCTGAGCACTGTTAAATTCAAGTAGAGCTTTGATCTTTTAATCCATAATTTCCTTATATTATGGGAACTTTAGAAGTTCCACCTTGCTTTAAAATATTGTGATTTGATTAGAGTGCATACATTTGCATCAATGCCATCTCTTGTATAATATTGAATCATCGGGTGGACTATGAAGAAACAGTTTCAGCCACAATGTAGTTTTGTTTTTCAAGTTTGTCCAGACTTGTTTATAAGCACTGCTGCACTAGGTAGTACATGCTTGTCCTTAACATATATGTGGCATTATGTCTAACATATTTTCAGGCCTATAGAATGATTAGTGGATTAGTTGCCCGACCATGGTGCTTGATGGAGGTATGCTCGAAACAAGAGATCATAAATATAGTGACCGATCCAAGTACCGAAACCAAAAAAATAGGTCAATTATTATTATTATTATTATTATTTTGGCGACTGTTGCCTCAAACCATTTGTCAGTCTACGTGCCACATTGATTTTCTTGACAATATATTTTTTCAATGCAAATTGCATTTTAGGCATGGAAGCCAGATATAACTGTTGCAAGGCAATACACAAATCATTGATGATGTCTAGCAGAGTTTCCAGTGATTCTGCTTTTGCGGGTATAGCTACAAAGGTAAGATACAAAAACTTTCACTACCATTGTACTCCCTCTGTTGCCTCTTTAGCACCAAGGAGCGCCATGGCCAACCCCAAACTTCAGATTTTTGTTTCCAATGTTTCCATTTACACTTTGTCTCCCCTCATTTTTCTATTTTGGCCCCCATTTTTGAAAAATTGATTTTATATTTGGACTTAGAGTTTAGAGTATTGATTTAGAAGATAAAAACATAATACAAAATATCATTTGAAATATTTAAAATTTATTGATTTAATTTTTGTATCTGACTTTTACACTTACTAAATAATAAAATATTAGGGATTAATTAGTCCTTTTATTTTATGAGGAATTAGTTTGTCTAATATTTTAAAAGATTAGCGATCACTTACTTGTTCGACACATAAATTGTCGAGGCCCAATTTGGAGATATCCCAATATTTTTTTACATATTTAGTGGTTTTGATAATTCTATAATTGTGAATAATTTCTAATAATGAGAGAAATCAAAATATTGATCCACTTTTCTAGAGAAAAACTAATGCATTTTTTGTTTAAAAAATTCAAATATGTATACTTAATTTAAATAAACTATTTGGCTCCCCAAGAATTTATTACAAGCCGTCACTGATTGGATTAATGTATCTGAACAGTCACGGAACAGAATTGTGAATTATTTTTCCCTGCCAAGAAGAAATAAAGAAAAACATTATCACACTTGTTTCCATCAATTTGTCTCGACTTTTGAAGTGATATTGGGTAGTTTTGGCATGCAGTTGCAGGAAGCTGTGGAAAAGGGTCCTTATCTGATTAAGAAGCAGGTCGAAGCTCAGCCTGTAGTGATGACGGCTGAGAGATTTTAGATTTACATCATGGAGATTTTAGTTTTATACCATAGTTTTATAGAACAGAACTTTTTTGTTTAGTGTTGGAACGTAGAGTATGTTGGCTATTGCTTAATTTCTGGAATAGACTGTATATCTTCGCCTGTGCCCAGTAGTATGTTAGAAATGTCTAACTATTTTATCAGATTTTTTTCATCAACAATTTGCGCTTGAAACGGTTTCTAATATTTTTAACTGATCATGTTGCCGACCTACACTCCAAAAATTATGTGCTCTTTGGTTCAAAGAATGTTACTGTCCAAAACGATCACTATAAAATCATATTTTGTCTTTGAACTTTGTTTTTTTATTTTTTTTATGTTGCAAGTTTATGTGCTTATTTGGCTGTGTAGTTGAAAAAAAAAAGAAACTTAAAGTAGAAGTAATAATAGATAATTATTTATTTTAATATTTTTATTGAATCAGAAGCAATTAAAGTATTTGGTATTATAAATATACAGACTTTTTAAAAAAATATATATTTGAATAATAACTAAATATTTAATATTTTTATAATTAAATGCTATGAGATAAATAATTTAATCCTCTCTAACTAATAGTAAATAAAATTTAATAGCTTTATATTCAAAGTATTTTTGTTACAAAACTATGAATGTTAATCGGATGTGTTTTTGTTCCTATTTTTTGTCCTTTCTCATTTTTTTCCTTATCAGATTTAGCGATTGATTTTAGATTTTAAAGTAAGATATTAGCAACTAATTTAACTATAAAAAATATAGCACCTGATTTAGTGACCAAAGTGTTGTTGCTATTTTGCGAATTGATATTGTTGTGTACAAGTTTGGTATTTTTGGTTGAAAATCGATTGTTAAAATCAATGGTTAACGGTTAGTGACTAAAGTCGGTTGTTATTTTCTAATTTAGCAACTACCAAAACCGATTATTATATCGGTCTTCCTATATTTTTTTTGTAGAATTTGATATATTATTTTATTATAATTAAATTATTTTGTTTCAACCACAATTGATCTTCTAAACTGGTAAAATAGTAGATGAAGTGGTTGAATGACTTGTTTGTTTCTCAAAACCTTGGTTAATAGTGAAGTTGTAAGAGATGCTTAAGAAAGAGGTTAAATCATACTTGGAATTTTTAAATCTAAAATAAGAACTCAAGCCTTCGAACTTGTATGCAGTAGATATATATGTTAGTGTGAAAGAGTTAAACTAGTTCTAAGTTCTTGTGGGAAACATTTTAAAGTATTACTTTGATAGGAATAACATTTGAGGTCTTTGGTTAATAAGGGATTTCTAAACTTAAGAGGGATAATCTATTTATAATATATAAAAGTTGATATCAACTTTTTTCACAATAAATTTAAGTCATTTTTTCTTTGTTAATGATGCTACATCAGCAATTCTAATGATTTGGTAAAAGATTAAAATCAACCAATCACTATTTAGTAAAATATTTTTAAAAGATTAAAACAAAAAACTTTTATTTATTTTTATTCAATTGAAACATCAAGTACTAATTAAATGTAATAAATATACATTAAAAGTGTGATAATAATGATAATTATAAAAAATTTCAATTACAAATATTCAAATTCTACAACTTATACATATTAAGACTTTTACTACTCTTTATTTCTTAATCTCTTATATTAATTGTCAAAAATTTTCTTAAATTTAATATAACATTTTTATATGTTTTTCATTCTCATTCATTCATTTTTTTAATTATTTACAAAAAAAGCGCAAGAGGTAGGAAATTAGAATTCCAAAGGTTAATGAATACAAAATACATTACTGTAAAGAATGGAAATTTCAGTTACAAATATTCAAATTCTACAACTTATACATATTAAGACTTTTACTACTCTTTATTTCTTAATCTCTTATATTAATTGTCAAAAATTTCTTAAATTTAATATAATATTTTTATATGTTTTTCATTCTCATTCATTCATTTTTTTAATTATTTACAAAAAAAGCGCAAGAGGTAGGAAATTAGAATTCCAAAGGTTTGAATACAAAATGCATTACTGTAAAGAACGGTAGGAAATTAAAAAAATATTTTAAGTAAAGATTAAAAAATATCAATTTATGTCCCAAACATCTAAAGAATGAAAATAATATTAATATATGCAAACATATAAATAGAATGCAAACAAATAAAAAAATAAAAAAATATTTTTTTATAAACAAATTGATTATATAAAATAAAATATAATTGGTGATAAGACATAGTATTTGTATGACATGGTTGTTGAAATAATAAATAAAAATGACATAACTTCATCGTAAAAATATGATTTTTTTAAACTAATATATATATATATATATATATATATGGTATCATATACCATTTAATCTATAACTCATTTAAGCTATAATATATAAAAGCTGATACCAACTCTCTCCACAATAAATTTAAGCCATCTTTTCTTTGCTAATGATGGCACATCAGTAATTCTAATGATTTGGTAAAAGATTAAAATCAACCAATAACTATTTAATAAAATATTTTTAAAAAATTAAAACAAAATTTTTTTATCTATTATTATTCAATTGAAACATCAAGTACTAATTAAATGTAATAAATATATATTAAAAGTGTCATAATAATGATAATTATAAAAAATTTCAGTTACAAATATTTAAATTCTACAACTTATACATATTAAGACTCTTATTAATCTTTATTTCTTAATCTCTTATATTAATTGTAAAAAATTTCTTAAATTTAATATAATATTTTTATATATTTTTCATTCTCATCCATTCATTTTTTAAATTATTTAAAAAAAAAACACAAAAGGTAGAAAATTAGAATTCCAAAGGTTAACGAATGCAAAACACATTACTGTAAAGAATGGTAGGAAATAAAAAAATATTTTAAGTAAAGATTAAAAAATATCAATTTATGTCCCAAACATCTAAAGAATGAAAATAACATTAATATATGCAAATATATAAATAAAATGCAAACAAATAAAAAATAAAAAATATTTTATTTCCCTTCAATTGCACATCTATTCAAGCTATATTCTGAAACAGCTTGAGGACAAAACTCAGGTTCATCTGCAACTTCATCCACATGAGACGACACAACTGGTGGCAATTTAGATCATGACTCTTTTTTAGGTGCAAGATGATTGTCATCTCTAAGTTGCATCACACTCTGATCATTTAGATCCTGACTCTTTTTTGATTGATCAATAAGAATAGGTTCAAGATGATTGTTAGCTGTAAGTTGCATCATACTCTAATCATTTAGATTAGATCCTGATAAGAATAAGTTCAAGATAATTATCAGCTGTAAGTTGCATCATATTCTGATCATTTTGGGACGACAAAGAGTTTATGTTCAAGTTTTGTGCCACATACTTATAAACCCGACTGAGAGAGTAGTAAACACCCTATTTATTAGGCGACCTATATCTGTACGTATAGCAAGTGTCGTTGGCTTTATGCTTTGTCAACTTAATTTCCCATCCAAAATACGCAAGATGTTTCGTATTTTGTCCTGGCAAGCTCTTTTAACTGCCTGTGCATATTCTTAAATAGCATCAGGACATAACTCAACATCAGACAATCTGAGGTTCCCAATGTTGAGTTGAGGTGCGAAGCTTTCTATGTTTTCTTCCATTAAATATTACTGCAGTAGCACCATCATAGGATATTTCTTTGTGAAACTGAATTGAGACCTCATGAGCAAGAGTAACGGGTTCTTTTTGTACTGAAACTTCTTTCTGAGGGATAGTTTTGACCCCTTGATCCTGAGTGGTAGGCCACTTTTGAACAGCTTTCGACAAATTCAATGACTCACCTTCTTCCATAGGGAGTTCAGCAATCCCATCATCAGAACCAAATGCATTATCAGTGGTACCATCACAATGAGCAGTTGTGATACAAATGTTACTCAAACTGGCCAGTAGAGTTCGCAACATCCAAAGAGTTGGCCATATCAACTTCCTGATTGAAGTCAACATTAGCAGTAGACTTTTATAATTTGTTTTAATTTATCACCAAATAAAATATAAAATATTAATTATTATTTCTAGTTAAACAATAAATGCGAGAGATCAGAGTTAAGAACACACAAGAATGTGTATTAGATTAGTCTAGAATGCTTACATCCAATTCTCAAGTAGCTTGAGAGTCCCACTAATAAAATAAATGTATAAATGATATTATTTATACCGAGTCTTTCTCAAACTACAACTTTGACTTAGACTAAATTATAAGCCAATCTAAAAACCTTTTATATTCTACTAATCTTTTTAAATAAGACTTAGATTAGACATCCTACCAAATTGAAAACATTAGATATTATTTTCAAACTTTTTTAAAACTATGAAGTCACAAAGATTGGCTCGTCACGACCTATGAACCTTAAATATTTTTGCAGGCTAAGAGAATCCAGATAACAATTAGTTAGTTATGCAAATGCAGGATATTTGTTTGATTTACACAAAGAAAAATTTCAAATAATATACCTATTCATATGGTGATACAGCTATAGCTATACTATAGTTATATCATGATGGTCCACGAAATAGATGATAGCAACAACATCATCTAATCATGTTGAAATATTAGCGATATATGAAGTAAGTTGCGAAGCAAGTCGCGAATTTTTTTGGCTCAAGAGTTTAATCCAATATATTTTGTTATTATGTGGATTGTTTGATCATAAAATAGCTCCAACTATTCTATTTGAAGATAATACAACATGCATTGCTCAACTTAAGGGTAAACATATCAAAGGTGATAGAACAAAGCATATTTTTCTTAAATTCTTTTTCACTCATGATCTTAAAAATCAATGAACAATTGATGTTCAACAGATTCGTTCAAACGATAATCTGCCGGATTTATTTACAAAGTGACTTCCAAAATTTCCCTTTGAAAGATTGGTACATCAGATTAGAATGCGTCGATTTTAAGATATTAAATAATGTTGACAAGAGGGAGAGACTGTACTCTTTTTTTCTTGGCCAAATTTTTTTATTTTATTGAATTTTTTTCTTTTTTTGATAAGATTTTTAATGAAATAGTCCTTAAAGGATATTGTACTCTTCTTTTTTTAGTAATTTGTTTTATTGAATTTTTTTAATAAAATTTTAATGAGATATAATTTTAAATAGACATTCAAAAAGAATGTTCTGATATGAATGTGAATTTTTTAAGGTTGAAAGACTTATGTTATCAAAAGTGATTAGATTAAATGAGGTTTGAAAATAACACCTCTTATAAGTGTATAAATAAGGAGACAAAATTTGAGATAACAATAAAAGAGTTCTCCTTATATATATATATATATATATATATATATATATATATATATATATATATATATATATATATAGTTATATAATAATAATAATATTAGAGAATATTAATATTAAAATTTTTTATTTATTTATCAACACATCTATCATTTAATGATTTATCGTTTATCATTTATCTTTGCCTTTTTATTTCTGCGGCATCTTTTGTTCCTCGTTTTCTCTTATCAATTTTCTAGCCGAACCGGTTTGACAACTATGACACCAGTCAAAATAAATCAAGACGCTGTGATACTTATGTGCATCATCACCATAAGATGCACTTAATTTATTTTTTGATAGAATTAGAGCTACCTTTATATTATTTGCAGAAAACAAAAGGGTTTAAAAATTGGAATAAGGGTAATACGGGGAACAGGTTAATTTGACGGGCATTATCCATCATCATCCCTTAGCTTCTACTGAGTGGATAAAGCAAATATACCCTTCGAACCAAAGAAAGAGCTCTGCGCTGAGAGTTGAGAGAGAAATGGCAGCATTCTCATGCTCCTGGCTGACCCTTCCCTCCAAAATGAGGAGCCTTTCCCTCACTCCCTCTTCCTTTCCCGTCTCCAATTCCACCTCTCTCGCCTTCTCCAAAAACCTCTCTGACTCTGCTTTCTCACATGGCAGCTTATCGGTGAGCATAATGCAAAACCAAACTCGGCGTTCAGCGGTTTTTTGCGAGGCGGCGCCACAACGAAAGACCGATTCGGCAGTAAAGAGAGCACGCTTGGCTGAGAAACGCCGCATTTACAACAAAGCCCGCAAATCAGAGATAAGAACCCGAATGAGGAAGGTATCCCTCAAAACTGTTCAACTTCTATTTTTTGTCTTGTTTTCAATCAGATTCATATAGAACTGGAACCTTGGAACCACTTTTTCAGTATGACATGTTATGGATAGTCAATATCTCGTTCACCATATTGATTGATGAAAATTAGTTTTGTTACTAAAGATTTCAATCTTGATTTCATAGTTGAGTGAAAAAACCATTGAACTGTGTAATATGCTAATATGTTCAAGGATTCAAATTAGTGCCTGCAACTACAATTGTGGACACGAAATCAGGCTGCAATTGTGGTTTAGCGTTGCGTCATATAATTTAACTTAACTGTAACCGCATCAAGGTTGCAAGGGCTGGAATGGATTCAAATTCAAGTTGGAAAAAAAAAAATATACCACAAGGCATATTGCGGAAGCTGCAAAAGCCTGCAATTGCCACAATTGCACCCACGATCACAACCGCAATTTTGAACCTTGAATATGCTTCCAATAAACATCTTAGGCGTGTTTCCGTTTTGCTTTAAATTGATGGACGATTCAGGTAGTTGGGTGCAGTGTGCAAGCTTCGTTTAGTGTTGATGATTTCAAACATATTGATGTCTCTTCTTTTTAATTATTAGTTTACATGGATGTTCATATGTTTGGTTTCCAAAGAAAGTGGATGTGTGATATCTTCTACTTGCATGTGATATTAAGGGCTGGTTTGGTACCCCTTACAAAATTATAAATCATGTTCATATTTTGGGTTCATTGGAAAATCAATGTACTTGGGCTTATGCAACGAAAGGAGTAAAGAATGTGGAGATAAAATTGGGGTGAAATATTCATGTATTAGATTCATAGCTAATTAATATGAGAAACTGAATGTCATCTCATTCTGTCTCTTTGTGAAACTAACAGACCGTAAGTGGTTATAGATTGTTGCATCAAACATTGTTCAGTGCCCTTCCCATCCTGTATTTACATTTAAAGATATGCTTAGGAGGAAACATAGCCAGGTTAAAGATGATGAAACTCTTGGAAAAATAAAAATCGAAAAGAGAAGTAGGACAAGTGATATTAATACGATGTTATGAGATGTATGATGTGAAACAATACTCTAATTCCCCTACCTATGTTAGCATTGATGTATGTACTAGCATAGTGCATCTGGTTCCTGATTATTCCTAACATAGGGAGACACCTAGAACAATCAGAATCCTTATATTGTATCAGGTTTTGTTGTTTATTTTTGGAATTTCAAAGCAGCACACTTAGGCAGTGTTTACTAGCTAGGACAAGACACTGATATAGAGATACAGATTTTTTTTTTTTTTATTTCAGTCATCAAACAAAATGTCTTGTATACTTATTTCCAGCTCCAACACATTATGTTTTTTTATCTCTGTATTTTTGTTATGTCTTTAACTACTAAATAGAACCTAAGTTATGTGACATTGTGAATCATGGCCATGGGTGCATTAGATTGCAAAAGATGTGCTTGACAATTGTTACTCTGCTTAGCTAAACCAATTCTAGTTTCACTGTATTTGTTTGCGGACAAAATTGGTGGACAATCTTCTAATGAACGTTCTTCAGGTATTAGAAGCTCTGGAAGTGCTTAGGAAGAAATCCGATGCGCAAGCTGAAGAAATAGTTCCTATTGAGAAACTGATTGGAGAGGCATACTCAGTAATTGACAAAGCAGTGAGAGCAGGCACACTACATAGGAACACCGGAGCAAATCGCAAATCTCGACTTGCCAGAAGAAAGAAATTGGTTGAGATCCACCATGGGTGGTATACTCCAGCAGCTTCTGAAGTGGTTGTATGAATTCAATTCTATGATTAATTCACATGGGATTTAAAAGAGGTGCCAGTGACAATTTCTGCAGATTATTTTTCTGCTCTGGTCAAATATTGCTTTTAGATTTGCTTGGTATTGGTTTTGATGTTCCATGTTTAAATGTACTATCATCATCATGTAGAATATTGAACAGCTTCTTCATAATTAGCCTTTATTGTAACATTTTATTGATTACAGTAAATCCAGTTCCTCCCAAAACCTGATGATTCTCGCGAGCACCCAAAAATATATAAAAAGGTGCTGACATTTAATTTGTATCATTTTTACTTCTAACATTTTCAACCTTTGCTGGCAAAATTTGTTAAATTATCAATATTTTACATTCCTGCGTTACTCTTGCCCTTCATCTTGCTTCCCTCCCACAAGAAAAACAAACCCCGCCACCATCCTCCCCTTGCAGGCTGCAGCCACCACCTTGACAAACAGTGCCACAGCTGCTAGTCACTGCCATCTTTCATCTTTTTTCTTTTCTCTTGAACAACACAACACAAGCCGAACGCCCTCAAATCCTTAGAAACCCATTCTTCCTCTCTTTTTCAGGATCAGACAACAACAAATCGCAACCCAGAAGTAAATAAAAAAATATCTTGTTCAGCCTCATCTTTCATCTATGTGCTGGTGTTATGGTTGTTGTCGTTGATGGTGATTATGTTGGTGGTAGGATGGATTGCTAGTTGCTGATTTTTATGGAAAGGTGGCAGGAAGTAACATTACGGTCGTCGAGTTGATGGACATAACCTCCGCCTTGGTGTCAATCTTGCTTAGCGTATGGGCTTGCGCTGTTTGATTTACGAGTGTGATTCTTCTCGTCACTCTTGTCAACGATGATGGTTGGCTTTATTCCATCTGGGGGTGTAGAAGGATATGATGAAAACTAGGTTTGTTTTGATCCAATTCTGTGAATCTATTTTTAAGACTCTTATCTAACTTAAAAACATGATAAAAACTCATTATTTTCTAGTCATAATAATACTGGGTCTAGATGAATTTTATATCAACAAATCAAAATGGCACTTATAAATAAGATAAAAACTTGTTATTAAAAAATTGATATCCATTTTTAAACCTCTAAAATTTCAACTATTCAATAACATTGCATCATACGCATATAAAATATTTAGCAGGTAATAACCAAAAAGATTAAATTAAAACATAATCACTACTAATTTTAAAATAAGTTAATTACACACCAATAATTCAATGGATTATTAAAACAAAACTAACAGCCAACACATTAACTTAGTAATAATTTAAAGTCTCGAAATAACTAACAATAACAAAATATTAAAGTTACAAACAACTACAATGCTAAATTTTATAGAAATGTAGCTACCATTCATCAATGGATTCATAACTTGGTGTTATGGTTGTAAACTTGCTCCATGTGGTGTTGATGTGCTACTTATATTTGCAAAACGTGTAAAATATTAGTCTCCTTTTTATATGAAAGATTATTACATAAATTGAGTATTAAAAAAGAATAAACTCAATAAAGCCTTGACTCTAACATGGTTGAATTGTTTAGCTAGGCAAATTTTTAGATTTCGAGCCTAGCCCATGTCACAATGAAACCATGCCAAATTTGGTCCAAACTAATCGGGTCCGGGGTGAACCCTAGTCTAGGCCATGAACATCTCTAATTCATTCAGCGTGACACAGAGTATTGTATGATAAAGTGAGCTTGGATCCGTTGTTTGATGCCTTGAGTTTTTCTGTTTTACTGTAGTTTTTCCAAACATAAAAATCAAAATAAAAATCCTGCTCTAGGTTACAAAGTCACTAGCTTCAATTGTAATTGTCTCGGTCACTCGGTGGATGTGTGTAATAATCCATTTTTTTTTGCATAAAATAATTTTTTGGACTGTCTGTTATTAGAATTCATAAAATTTACGTGACACGATTCATTTCAGATTGTCGGGTTGGACCCGAATCCACATTAAAAAATATAATAATATATTATTTTTTTATTATAAAGTCAATAAGCACCTCAAAAAAGCCAAAGCATCGTTGTGAGATCATATGATTATCAAGTCTAAAATTCAATTGGTAAAATTTATTTTGATATTCTCTGATCAATTTAATTGTACCAAAATATTTTAGAGATACTTTAAAACTAAGATAATTTAAGATATCAGTGTTGTCGTAAACACTGGTATAAAAATGATAATTTTAACTAAAAAAGATAAAATGTTAATTTTAACTAAAAAGGATAAAATGGTTATTAAATAAAAGATTAATGATAAAATAATAATTTTAAAAATATAAAGGGTAAAATTGTTATTTTGATAAAAGATAAGGTTAAGATAAGTAAATATGAAAACATAAGGGTAAAATCATTATTTTGATGAAATATAAGGTTAAGAAAGTAAAAGTGGGAACACTAAGGGTAAAATAGGCATTTTAGAAGAATATGAAATCAAAATAGTAATTTTATAACTTAAAGGGTAAAATGGTTTTTTAAATAAAAAATTACTGATATAAATATAATGTTAAAAGACTAAGGATATAAAACCCATTTTATAAAAGTTTGAGAACAAATATGCAACTTTGAAGAAAGAAGACTATAAAAAGTCGAGTGAATACCTAAACCCTAAATTCTAAATTCTAGAAGGGCTAATTAATTTCATAAAAAGTAAAAATTGGAGGTCGAAAATGATAATTTTTTTGTTAAAAATCTCGTTGTCTTTTGAGATAATTATTAGAGACCGTTTATGATTTTTTCCTTAAAAAGTTATTATGTAAAAAGATTGATCCTACAAGAGTAAATTAAAAGATAAAAAGGCATAATAGTAATTATATAAAAGGTTAACGATAAAGGAGAAACTTTAAAAGTTTAAGAATTTAAAAGTCACTAAGGGCCTGTTTGGGAAACTTTAGAAGTAACTTTTTTTAATTTTTGACTTATGAAAAGTAGTAGTATTAATGTCTGGTGTAATTTTCAAAACCAAATTGCAACTTTCTAAGAAGCTATTTAGGAGTTTATAGAAAAGTTAAAAAAATGAATTCTCTCATAATACTTCTACTTTTCATCACATTTCTATAAAATAAGCACTTTTAGAGTTAAAAAATCCAACACAAAATAACTTATTTATAAGTTACTTTTAACAGAGTCATTTATTGTTTAAGTTATTTTATCAAAAGGAGTTTAATTAAGTTGGTTACCCAAACTGGATCTAAATAAGAGATTAAGGTTAAGTAGCTAAAGTCAAGGACTAAAAGACAAAAAAAAAAGATTAAGGATAAAATAGTAATTATAAGATAAAGGATGACAAAATAAAAAAAAATTTCAAAAGCTGAGGGTAAAAAAGGCCCTCACCCATTGAGACAAACTAACAAAGGCTAAATGCTTAAAAGCCTTAAGAACATAATGATTAATGAATCATTAACTAGATATTCGCTTGGCAAGGTCGATGGTTTTATCCCGCTTGTCCATTGTGCGAACTCAATGCAGGGTTTGTGTTTTATTCCACCCATGGAGGTTTGTTTGGATACAGGAATACCTATCAACTGTTAAATACTGTTTTTCATTGTGCATATATTGTGGCATCAAGTTCTGCGATGATTTTCTGTTGTCATGTACTGGTGGTATTCTTAACCATTGGGCACGTACACATGGACTGACGCAATTGAGGAGCAATAATTGGGACTAATTCCTACGTAATGCCGGGTTACGGACTCTAAACCGACACGCACGTGAGCTCATGACCTACATAGAACAGACATGCATCATATTGTTTGGCACATTTTTTCTATGTTTGCACTCTATGCATATTCTCTCTGATTATATTTTATGCCTATTCTCGGTTTTCTGTGTTACGTGATTAATCTGTACTTGTTTAATATTACTGTTACTTGATAGATTATGGTTTAGTTAATGAGAAACTGAGATTAGGATAGATGAGTGAAAACTAAAACTTGAACCAAGGGTTAACAAAACAAAATGCACGACGATCTAAAATGCTAGAGCTATGTCCTATGACCGATTTACAATTTTGTTCTCTTTGTTAGTACCATACTAGGAACCGTAAGTTCTCACCCCGTTCTCTTTACTATTCTTATAGATGAAGCTGGCGGTATCGTTCACTGAACACTGAGGCTTTTTCTACTATCACCCAAACTACGAGGTACATTAAGCCTTTTGGAAGACACAAGTTACTATGTCAACTATAAAGACTAGATTATTTTCCATATACTTGATTTGCATTTTATTGAAGCATATGATTTTACTGTTTCTGTTAGCACCGAGTTTTAGACTAAGGACATCATGAATGGGCTTGGACCTGGATGCCTTATGTTCCTAAGTGTCTGTAGAATATATATGTATAATATAATATATTAATAGAGTCTACGTCTGGATTGAGATTATCTTATGGTTTGTATAACTGATTGATGGTGAGAAACCTAACTCGACAAGTGCATTGAATTGTATCAAGTAATACTACGGTGAGTTGATTATTCTAATTAATGGATTGAGCAAGCAATGATTAGTTGATTATTCTAATTAGACAATTTGAAAACTTATTTGAGAGGAATTAAACGTTGAAACAGAGAACTAAAAGAGAGTACGTCTTGAATAATTGAGACGAAATAATATGGATGAAGACGTTAAGGCATTGGAGATGTTTAAATTTTAGGATAAACATTTCTTGCTATCTATTTTGATCATACAGAGATGTATTCATGGCAAATCGTAAAGAGAAATGATGGTTATGACGAGTCTGGGACTCGAAGAGAAGTGGTGAATTATTGAATATTGAAAGTGATCACTAAATGAAATATGGATATATATTGTTGTATACTGAGACTGTTGAGACGCTATGCGCCTGGCAAGGATGGTTGGTTAATCCCGTTTGTGAGGTCCCGTCAGCGGTGTAAGGGAGGTGGTTAGTCCTGCTTATGTTGAGATGTGAGGTCTGTGGCCGAGAATCCCGCTCGCATCCTTTCGGAATCACAAGAGTGTGCCAGGTACTATATCCCTGGACCATGTGTCGGGCACGATATCCCTGGGGGTTCCCATTTATATTTGTGGCCGAAAGGCGACATTCCCATGGGAATGTGTTGGGTTGGTAGTTGAACTGACAATGTGATATCACAGTCAATAGGACAGGCATCATCATGTGTATTTTCTATGTGTTTGCTTGCTTTGTTTACTTTCATACTATGCCTAATTGTATAATATGCTTAAGTGCTTCTTGATTTACTTGCTATACATGTTAACTACTCGTGCTTTAATTGTATGAAATTACTTGTGTTTTCTACTGGGATTGAGGAGGTTCGGTAGGTGGTGGCAATAGGATCGCATGGAGGTTAGGCTGGTGAAGGCTGTAGGACAGTGGTGAACTGATAGTTTAGAAATCCCCTAAGTTAGATAACCTGTTTAAGGATTTTGTTAAATTGTTTTATAAGTTTGGATCTTATGCTTGATGTGAAGTTCTAGGATGGAGCGAAAGATCTTTTATCACCTCTTGTATTTTGGGATATGTTGTTGTAGACTCTCTCTCACTTTTGTATCCTTGTTGTCTTAGAGGCTTGACTATTGAGAGATAAGTTGTATAAGCTATTTTAACTCAAAAACTCTGTTATGTCTGTATGTAACTTGTCGGCCTAAACTTCACGGGCTGCGGCTAGTATTCTATGACTATTATGCTTATATATATCTACATATACCTTGTTATCTTATACCTGTATCTTATCCTTTACGCTTTTAGTTTTGTGTGAACGCTTCACACTTTTCTATCTTTGTTTTGTGCTTTATTCCTTCATCGGGATTCTAGTATTACTATTTCTTTATATATATATATATATATATATATATATATATATTACTATATGAGCTCTAGAATTGTCGTGGCACTTTGTTATTTTTTGCCTTACGGCATGAGGTGAGGCTTAGGATAATAGGGTGTTACAGCTAACCCATTCTATGGTCGAATATCTTCTTGATGGCAAGGTCGTGTTCAGCGTCCCACCTAAAGTGCATTTGCAACAAAGAAACTTTAAAATTAGATAAGCAAGATAGAAGATATAAACTAGCTAAAAAGTTTGAAACTAAAAAAAAGTAATTACCGCCCATTTCTGAAACCATCGCTCCTTGGTCTTAGTGATAAACCCCATTTGTAGGGTTTATCTTGTATTGATTTTTGGGGATTTTATCACATTTTACCCACATTTATTCAATGAAATAGCATGGTTTTGTATATTCTCCTTTAATTGTGCTTAAGAGTGAAAACATGCTTTTTAGGTCTTAAAATAGTTAAATTTAATTCACCTTAATTCCATTAGATGCCTTGATATATTTGTTAAGTGATTTAAGGTTTAGAAGGCAAAGATTGAATCAAGGAAATGAGGAAAGAAAGCATGAAAAGTTGGAGAACTCATGAAGAAATGAAAGAACCGAAAAGCTGTCAAGTCGACCTCTTCACACTTAAACGACCATAACTTGAGCTACAGAGGTCCAAATGATACGGTTTCAGTTGGGTTGGAAAGCTAACATCCGGGGCTTCACAACGATATAAAATTTGCTATAGTGCTACACGTCTAGGGATGCATACGCACACTGTATGCGTACGCATTGATGTCCACACGTGATTTTTAAAGAGAAACTCGTGGCCAGCGATTTTAGAAGCCTTGTGGGCCCAATCCAACTCATTTCTAATGCTATTTAACCCAAGGACTGAAGGGGAAACACAAGTATTGAATATGCTAGTTACCATTAGCATAGTTTAGTAGTTCTAGAAGTTAGTTTCTAGAGAGAGAAGCTCTCACTTCTCTCTAGGATTAGGATTAGAATTAGGTTTAGTTCTTAAATCTAGATTTTAATTCATCTTCTTCTACTTCTATCTCTCAATTCTTTGTTGCTACATTCATCTTCTTCTATTCTTTTGTTGTAATTTTCTTTATGTTGTTCTTATATTTTGTTGTAGATCTAGTATTGTTCCTTCTACATTCTTCCAATTCAATAAGAGATAATTCATAATAAATGTGTCTTCTTTGCTCTTCCATTGTTGATCTCTTGTTTTTGTAGTTATAGATTCCTTTAATTCTTTCATTTAATAATGTTTACTTCTATTGCACTTTATGTGTTTGTTGAAATGTCTCTTTTAGTTTTAGTATAGATTTTGTTCCTCTTGGCCTAGGTAGAGTAATTAGTGACACTTGAGTTATCTAATTCCTTTGTTGATTGATAATTGGAGAGATTGCTAATTGATTTGGAGTGCACTAAAGCTAGTCCTTCCTTGGGAGTTGGCTAGAACTTGTGGCTCAAGTCAATTCATCCACTTGACTTTCCTTTATTTAGTAAGGGTTAACTAAGTGGTAGCAATGAACAATTCTCATCACAATTGAGAAGGATAACTAGGATAGGACTTCTAATTTTCATACCTTGCCAAGAGCCTTTTATAGTTGTTAGTTTATTTTCATTGCCATTTACTTTCATGCCTCTTATCAAAACCCCAAAACAACTCAAACCAATAACAAGACACTTTATTGATTCGTAGGGAGAACGACCCGAGGTTTAAATACTTCGGTTATTAATTTTAGGGGTTTGTACTAGTGACAAACAATCTTTTGTATGAAAGGATTTTTGATTGGTTTGGAAACTATACTTGCAACGAGAATTCATTTATGAAATTCTATACCGTCAAAAATCTAATCATCACTTAGCGGGGATCTTTGTGTAGCTGGGCCAAGGATGGTCGTACATCAGCTTGATGACATTGGTCATCTCCTAAGTACACGCGTTGTTGTTTGGTGTAAACCTAACAATCCACAAAGAAGAATCAACCTAAATATACTAAACAGAAATCATAATAATTGAAACTTAAAATAATAACCAAGCAACCAAATCAATATAAATCTACTAAACAGGAATTAATTTTCAAGAACTTTCACCCATAACATTAATGATAATGATTGAAACTTAAAACACTAACTAGGCATCCAAATCAACCTAAATCTACTAAACAGAAATCAATTTTCAGGAACTTTCAATAACAACCATAATCATTAAAACAACCAGACAACCAAATCAACCTAAATCCACTAGACAAGAATCAATTTTCAAGAACTTCCAGTAACAAAGTTAATCATAATCATTGAAACTTAAAAACACTAACCAGGCAACCAAATCAACGTAAATCTACTAAACAGGAATCAATTATCAGGAACTTTCAACAACAACCATAACCATTGAAATAGGAAATACTAACCAGACAACCAAATCAACCTAAATTCACTAAATAGGAATCAATTTTCAAGAATTTTTGGTAATAAAGTTAATCATAATTATTGAAACTTAAAACACTAATCAGGCAACCAATTCAACCTAAATCCACTAAAAAAGAATCAAATTTCAGGAACTTTCAGCAACAACCATAATCATTGAGACAAGAAACATTAACCAAGCATCCAAATCAACCTAAATCCACTAGACAGGAATCAATTTTCAAGAACTTCCAACAATAACGTTAATTATAATTATTGAAACTTAAAAACACTAACCAGGCAACCAAATCATCCTAAATCCACTAAACAGGAATCAAAGGAACTTTAAGCAATAACCATAATCATTGAAATAGAAAATACTAACCAGGCAACGAAATCAACCAAAATGCACTAAATAGGAATCAATTTTTAAGAACTTTCAGCAATAAAGTTAATCATAATTATTGAAACTTAAAACACTAACCAGGCAACCAAATCAATCTAAATTCACTAAACAGGAATCAATTTTCAGGAACTTTCAGCAACAACCATAATCATTAAAATAAGAAACACTAACTAGGCAATCAAATCAACATAAATCAACTAGACAGGAATTAATTTTCGAGAACTTTCAGCAATAAAGTTAATCATAATCAGTGAAACTTAAAAAATACTAACCAGCCAACCAAATCATCCTAAATCCACTAAATATGAATCAATTTTCAGGAACTTTTAGCAAACCATAATCATTGAAACAAAAAACACTAACAACGCAACCAAATCAACCAAAATTTATTAGACAGGAATCAATTTTTTTAGGAACTTTCAACAATAAATTTAATCATAATCATTGAAACTTAAAAACACTAATAACCAACATTCAAACCTAAATCCACTAAACTAGAATAAATTTTCAGGCGCTTTCAGCAATAACCATAAACAGAAAATACATAGGACTGAACGTGATACTTATCCCGTGCTGCGATCGGGCCAAATGGTCAACAGTATGATGGGAGTGGTGGAGGGGTATCATCTGCTGCCTTATTTCCGTGGTTGGACTCTAAGACCGCGACATCCATCGCTGGAGGCATTGTCAACATGGATGCGGGCTGCTAGCGGTAGGAAGCGACGTCGCTGCCGTAGACGGAGGGTCATAGTTGGGGTTAGAGGCCATGATGAACGGTTGGTCTACTAAACCCGCAACCTGTGGTGCCACCGGGGTGGTCGGAGTAAAGAGAGAGGATCCAGAATCTCAAGGGTACCAGAAGAAACTCTCCTTCTACCCTGACTATGGCTACGACCACGACCAGCAGACTGATCTGCAACACCTCTATCTATCATCATGTTTACATATATCAAATTGTCAAACAATCTCAACAATAATTTTTCAACAAAATAGTCATCAACATAGCAATTAACACAATTAAACAATTCCAAATACTTCAACAATTCAAAACCTAAATGTATTGAATCTAACCTAACTTAATTAACCTAAATCCACTAAGATTAAAAAAACTAAACTGAATAAACTTTGAAATTAATTCAAAGTTAAAATTGAAATTCTAATCAAACCTAAACTAAATTAAACTAAAATTAAAGAATGATCAAACAATCTCAGCAATAATTTCTCAGCAAAATAGTCATCAACACAATAATGAACACAATTAGACAATTCCAAACACTTCAACAATTCAAAACCTAATGTATTGATTCTAACGTAACTTAATCAACCTAAATCCACTAAGATTAGAAAACTAAACTGAACTAACTTTGAAACTAATTCAAAATTAAAATTGAAATTCTAATCAAACCTAAACTAAATTAAACTAAAATTAAACAATTATCAAACAATTTCAGCAATAGTTTCTCAACAAAATAGTCATCAATGCAGCAATTAACACAATTAGATAATTCTAAACACTTTAACAATTTAAAATGTAATGTATTGAATCTAACCTAAATTAATCAACCTAAACTAAACTGAACTAACTTTGAATCTGATTCAAAATTAAAATTAAAATTCTACTCAAACCTAAACTAAATTAAACTAAAATTAAAGAAATTGAAAAAGAGTTGCTCAAGAACCTATAATGAAGAATAGAGCAAGATATAAGGGAAGAGGTGGATGTTGCAACGGTGGTCGTCAAAATTTCGGTGGCAGGAAATGATGGAGAGAGAGAGAGAGAGAGAGAGAGAGAGAGAGAGAGAGAGAGAGGTCGGCGTAAAGAGTGGTTGATGGCGACAGAGTTGAGGTGGCGACAGCGGTGGTCCTGGCAATAGATGGCAAGAGTGACGACGATTGGAAGGAGAGAGAGAGGGATAATGGTGATGGTGGTGAGGGTTTAAACGAGGGAAAAAGGTTAGTGATTTAAATTAACGCCCTTTTCACCGTCGGGATTGCGGGTCATCAAAATACATCGTTTTACTAATTGGAGTTATCGTCGGATTTTTTTTAAGGTAAAGGACGCGCCAATTTATTTTAATTTCCCTCTAAATATTACTGGTGGATTTACCGTTGAAAAATAGAATCCACCGGTAATTACTTAACCTTATGAATTTGACGTCGTTATTGTCGGTAAATCTGACGATAAATTCATCGCTATTCTGCGATGTTAAATTTAATGATACATCCGACAATATTCAACGTTTTTTTCGTAATGTCATATTAGATATACATTCTTATAAATCCCTTAAAAACTATATCATAATCGATTTAGTATTCATCTCCAGTCTTAAAAAGGTTTAAAGAAATAATTTTAAAAATTTATAGAATAATGTTTGATCTCGTCTAAGTTATTTAGACTTGAGAACGCTTGTAGAAGCAATATCTAAAGTTCTTATATCAATGTTTGATCCAATCTAAGTTAAGGTTTAGCAGAACGACTAATCTACACTAGTAGAAATGGTGAGAAAAAAAACATTTAAAAGGTTTTTTTAAAAGAAAATCTAATGGATATATAACATTTTAGTTATACAAATAGAGATTTTGAATAATAATAAGAGTAAACATTAAAGTTTGTGCAAACGACTTTCATATTATTACACAGTTTGGTTTTGAATAAATTTTTATTAACTTTGAAAGCTTTTGAAAAAATTATTCTCACTACATATATTGATCTTTTCGTACACTTTTAATAACATTTTTAATATATGTGTTGAACAAATAAATTATTAAAACCTTTTATTTTAAGATAATTATGTATAATAAATATAATTATAAGGTAAAATAGTATCCTTATCTAAAATTTATTCCATCTAAAGAATTTGTAGTGTAACAAAAATTTGTTGAAAATCACAAGATTCAGTATGAAGTATTTTGAAAAACAATTCTGATAATAACATAATCATAATATTGGATAAAAAAATATAGTAAAAGTTAAGGAAATTATATTTCTACTACTATTTAGTACACTATTAAATGTATATATCTTTTATAATATGTAAATTATTTATTATTTTTATTAATTATTTTAATACTAAAAAGTAAAAACATATATCTCATAAAAATTATAAAATAAGCGTATATAAAAATATAAAATAGTATATATAAGATAGGGAAAGAGACAAGGTGAAATGCTAAGGCAAGAGGTGCTCTAATTGAGTGGCGAGAGGTGAGTAGTTAGCAGTTTGCTCGCAAGTGAAGCCACGTTGTATAAGCAGCTAGCGCCTAAAGGGGGCGTTGCTTTTCCGCACGCACGCAGAGAACACACCACACCCTCTCTTTTCTCTTTTCTCTCTCCACTGTTTCCTATAAAGTCCGTCTCACTCCATTTGCTTCCCCCTCAGACACACATTGTCTCCATATTACAGGCTCAACTCAAACTCACAACAAACTCTGCATCACGAATATGGCACCCAGGGACCTACCCGCTGTTCTTTCCGGATCCAACTCGATCCAACCACTCTCCGGAGAGATCCGATACAGAGGGGTGAGGAAGAGGCCATGGGGCCGCTACGCCGCCGAGATCCGCGATCCTGGCAAGAAGACACGTGTCTGGCTCGGCACTTTCGACACGGCTGAGGAGGCTGCACGTGCCTACGACTCCGCGGCACGTGAGTTCCGCGGACTTAAGGCAAAGACCAATTTCCCCATGCCGTCCGAGATCATCAACAGCCCCGCCGCGCGTAGTCCTAGCCAGAGCAGCACTCTAGACTCTTCCTCTCCTCCGCCGCCGGCACCCACGCCGCCAACGCTCGACCTCACACTCTCCCCCTTAGCCGCCTCCGCCGACACAACGATGGTGTTCCCGGTGGCTCGCCCGGTTAAGTTCTTCGAAGCGTTCGCTCGTGCTGGGATGTGCGGGTTTGACCGCCCTGTTGCCGATTTTCGACGCGCCGCTGTTGCCGTTGCTGCCTCCGGCGCAGCGCATAGCGATTCTGATTCGTCCTCGGTCGTGGATTATGAGCGTGTGCCTCATCGGAGACTGATGGATCTTGACCTCAACGTTCCTCCTCCCCCTGAGGTAGCCTGGTCTGGCGGTTAACCGTTTTATCAAGAACCGCCGGCGTTTTCTGGCCGTCATTACTCGTTTCTCTCATTTGCTTTTTGTGGTTCGTGGTAAATTTATAGCAATTGTTTTTGGAAGGAAACATAAACGCTCTCGTGTGAGAAACATAGCATCAGAGAGTGGAGTTGTGTTAGTAGCTGACTTTTGAACTCCGCACGATGTGTAAATAGAAGATAAAATAGTTAACCAAAGAAGAAGAAGCAGGGCTTCGTTTTTCTGTTCTCTGCTTTATGTTTTTTGGCGACGGAGAAAATGAGTATCTCACTGTCTTTGTTCATTAACGTTTCTTTATATATACAATGGCGTTTCTATGTTGATAAAAAAATTCGTTGCTATTTCTTTGTTTATTTACTCTTACGGCTGGTTTTCATGTGACGGATAAATAGACAAGAATAAAGAACATGGAAGTTGGAAGAAGATTGTTTTAACTTTTAATTGCAGATGTCTTGCGATTTTTTCTTCACTGGATTAATACGATTTGAATAATCATTTAAGGGCTACTTATATATAAAGAGTGCAAAAATATTTTTTTTAAGTTATTTATTTAATTATAATTAAAAAATATATTCTAAAAAACATAATAAATTAATAATAAAAATATAAATTATGAATCAAATTAAAAATATAAGAAAAAATAATGACATTAATAATTTTGACTGCTATTAATTTAAACAACATTAAATTTTTAAATTTATATAAAATATTTTTTTTTCAAAATCTCAATTTTACAATAAGTTTTATTTAAATCATTTAAAAATAAATAAAAATTATTAGATTAAAAATAAAATAATTAGTAATAAGAATTGTTAGTTGATTAAAATATAGATCTTCAAAAACTAGAAAAAATATTAAAAATTATAAATAAAAACTCAATTCGTCAAAAATTATTAAATTTGAAAAATAAAAAATAGTATAAAAATATAATAAAATAAAAGTAAAAAATAATATTATAAAATTTATAAAAAAATGAAATAATTTTTTAAAACAACTTTGTTAAAAATTTAAATTTTAAGCAAATTAAAAAATTGATATTAAAATCAAAATAACAATTTTAAGAACATAGCAATACGTTTTAATAATCATAACACTTAATTTATACCACATATCAAGAATTTAATATATAATAATTTATTTAATAAACGAAATTAAACTTCTAGTTCTTTATTTAAAGATGTTTCTTTTTTGGTATCTTTTATTCAAAGACATTTCAAATATATTTGTCTACTTTTCGTCATTTTTTAATTATTTAAAATAGAATTAGTTAAACGTGCTTTAATTTAATTGAATTAATGATTTGTTGAGATCTGGCAGAGATGTCGCCGGCAATGTCACCATTTTTATTAGGCTTACCCATTTTTTTGAAATTCTCTCACTCTATCATTATATTACCTCACTGTTTATGATCCGTTAGTTTTTTTTTATAAAACGGAACAATTAGACCTTTTATAATGATTCAATTTTTAGCATGTCATAATTAATGTTAATTAGTCGTTACTTTAAGAATTCTAAACTAAATAAATATATTAAATATATAAATATGAATTTGTATTATTTATTGAAATCGTGTTTTAATAGATGATAAGTTTAAGTAATTCAAAACATATATATATATTTTGCTTGTAGACTCATTTTAATACAACATAGAGTTTTAGGCTCATTTTTTTTATATAGAAGTTATGCATGTGTAGTGCCTCGTTATGGATTTTGGAGGCACTAGATAAATTTGTTGGACAGTTTTTTTTTGAGTTATGGTGTGAAAAAATCGAACTATTTAATTTCTTTGTTTAATAAATTGGGTTAATTAATTGGACGGTCCGATTTGGATGGAAGTGAAGATTTACATTTTGGTGAAAGTTAATCGAATCGTCCGATTTTTATATATATTAATTTTTTTTATTTTGCAAAAACCAAATCGGACGGTCCGAGTTGAATAAGCTGAAACTAATTGTCGGGTCCGATTTATATATAGTAAACAACTTATTAGATCTCCTCTTTTTGTTCTTCTTGTTCTGTTTGTACTTTGTTCTTTTTCTTCCTTCTGTTCCTGTATCTCTTGTCTTTGGTATGAAGTAAAAAAAATTGACAGTGAAATTTCTGTTTAGGCGAGTGAGAGAAATGGATGATAGTGTCCTTTTGAAAGTATATTATATATTTTGGTCAAATTTTGTTACAAACATCTAAAAGAGTAAAATTTACTTGTGAAAATTTGTTAGATGTTGTTATTCCCTTCACAATCTCAGTTGAAGAGCTTAAAGGTGTAATTTGTGAGAAGATAGATTCTGGGATGTCTAGAAAAATATCATGTATTTTATACAGATATCTCATACCAGTATTTGGTGGATTCGTTCAATTTCAAACCAAATATATAACTGACGAAGCGAGTATGCAAGAGATGTTTTCAATGTATATTGAAAGTCGCGCTTAGATCTGCTTCATCGAGCTGTACATTGAATTCGAACAATCTGAGGCCGACCGAAATATTGAATGGAAAGATTACAATAGTGACAGTGAGAAAGAGTTCAAAAGCAATTATGAATTTGTTGGTCCAGACGGAGATGAAGATCAAGGTGACGGCACTATGGCTCCAAACGTGACAGACGTGGCAAACAAAGTGCCGTTTGAGAAGCCATCTTTCATGCGAGTTTTGGATTTGGAAGCCATACATGCTCCGGAGTTTCCGGAATATATGAGTGCAAGTACGTAATTGGGACTTTTTTATACGAAGGATTAGAATTTTTTAATAATTTATATTGAATGATGGACCAAATAGTTAAGTGATTATATGAAAATATACGCAATTAGCATTTGTTTATGTGTTTATTTAGTTAAATTTAAGGTAATAATATTTTTAGTGAGTTATTGATTTAGTTAAATATTAATTAGTATTTATTAATTAGTACTTATTTATGTCTTAATTTTTTTTGTTCTTGTTAAGATTGAGATAATAACCTTATGTAAAGTTTACTTATATTAATATTGATGTAGTGAATATTGATTTACTTTTAATTTCGATTATTTAATATTTTTGTATTAAATATTTATCGTATGACTGTCGTCATGGCAGAAATTTCTATTGTCGCAGATGGTGAATTTGATGTGGGAACGGAATTCAGTTCTAGGGAAGTTTTTATTATGGCAATGAAAGAGTATACCATTCGAAGAGGTGTAGACTACCGAGTGTATGAGTTGGAACCGTTGACATTTTATGCCAAGTGTATCCAGTATGGGTCAGGGAGTGATTGGCTTATCAGGGTTAGCATGATCAGCAAAAAGTACTGTTGGGTTGTAAGGAGGTATAATGGTAGTCACACTTGTACCAGAGCCACCATTTCTCAAGATCATTCGAAACTATATTCAAACATAATTGCAGAATCAATAAAGCCATTGGTTGAGGCTGACCCTCGATAAAGGTAAAATCAGTAATTGCAGAAGTGCAGTCGAAGTTTAATTACACCGTCAGCTATCAGAAACAATGGTTGGCCAAGCAAAAGGTAGTGAAAAAGATATTTGGAGGTTGGGAAGTATCGTATGAAACTTTGCCCATAAGGTTTGAGGCCATGTGTCATAAGGAGTCGTTAGCAGTCGTCTATTTTGAGACTATGCCTACATATCAAGGCGATGACTTGATAACTAAGATCCGGGTATTGCATCGAGTTTTCTGGAGTTATTACTCCTCCATTAGAGTATTCAAACATTGTAAGCCCGTTGTACAGGTGGATGGGACTCACTTGTACGAAAAGTATAAGAGTTGTCTGTTAGTTGCAGTTTCACAAGATGGTAACAACAATATCGTCGCAATTGCATTTGCTATTGTAGAGGGAGAGACTTCTGATGCGTGGCACTTTTTTCTTAGTAACTTGCGATAACATGTTGTGACTCGGGATGGTGTGGGACTGATATCTGACCGACACGAATTCATCAATGCAACTGTGGCCCGCAGTAACGGAGTTTGGTCACCTCCTACAGCTTTCCACATGTTTTGCATTAGGCATATAGCGTCGAATTTTTTGAGAAAGTTCAAGGCACCGTACCTGCAAAAACTTGTCGTCAATATAGGTTTGAGTAATTTGAAGTTCGATATTAACAGAGTTACCTTGATTAAGTCTTTGTCATCCTTTTTTTTTCTATTTGTTTTTTCCTATTGTGCAGGATATTTGAGGACGGTTCGCGAGTACGATTTGCGTTACCAGCGTCTACGAGAACGGAGTGAGGCTTACACTAACTGGTTAAACCGAATCCCCCGTGAACAATATGCGTTGGCATTCGATGATAGTTACCGATGGGGTCACATGACCATGAACCTAGTAGAATGCATCAACTCAGTCTTGAAGGGTGCACGCAATCTCCCCATCACTGCACTTGTCAAAGCAACATTCTACAGGTTTAACGAGTTGTTCACCAGAAAAAGAGCAGAGGTAAAGGCTCGGATAACTGCTGGACATGTTTTTTTCTGAGATTATGACCTCAAAATCGCATGCAAATCAACTTGCATCAGGAAACATCCAAGTTAATTTCTTCGACAGACAGAATGAGGTATTTGAAGTGTGTGAGATGCCAAGTGGAACGGAGTATGCCGTCAACCTCCGTCGACAACGATGTGACTGTAGTGAGTTTCAGGTCGACCGAATTCCTTGTCGACATGTGTTTGTATGTTGTGCAAATCAACGACTAGATTGGCAAGCGTATGTCCACGATGCTTATCAGATGGACCAAGTTTGAAGGGTTTACCATGCTAGGTTTAGGCCTCTGGGGAATCCTACTACATGGCCTGCGTGTAACGGGCCTCGATTCATACCGAATCTGTACCTGAGACAAGTGACCAAAGGTCGCCCAAGGATAACATGTTTTTTGAATGAAATGGAAACGCGAATGTTACGTACTCCTAGGCGATCTAGGCAATGTGAGGCTGAAGGACACAGCTGTAGTAGATGTTGTCAGTTAGGTGGAGCAAGGGCTAGCAACAATGCTCAGTAGACTTATATATTTTACATTTCAACCAAGAACTCTATGTCATTTGCGACTTCATATTTTATCCAGGTTATTTTACAGTATGATATTTGAAACATTGTTATTTTATGAAACTACTTTATGACACCTGCGACTTTAGAATTTATCCAAACAATGTATGATAATTGAAACTTTATAACTTATCCAAGAATCCTACTACAAGCATAGTAATGAAACATAGAGCATTTAAATGACACATTGAAGAGTTAAGTGAAATATAGAAAATTTTAAGTACATAACAACTACTTTCTCATTGACCACTTTATATCTTTCACAAATTTCTTGCATTTCTTGGTGGCCCATTCAGCACGGTCGGGGTGTATCGATTAGCGCTACGACGTGGTGGATCAACCCTAAGATTGTATCCTTTGCCTGTCTTATCTAGAGTACATGCCTCACCTGTACATAATTTAATTAAACAAACCATCCAATGATGTACATAGCATGAACAAAAGAATGTCCACCAAACATGCATATAACATAACCAAATAAAAGAAGACCCAAATATGAATATAGTATAATCAATTGACAACAAGGTAAATCATTAATAATTGGACCTGCATGAACACCGTCATCAGAAGCATCATTGCGGGATTCTTCATCCTCATCCATGTCCTCATCTTCTCCCTCCTCATTATCCTCGTCATCTAGTTCATCTACAAGATACTCATCAATCTCTTGCTCAGCTGCCTTAGCATTTTCTTCAATTAGACCCACGGAAACACGGCGTGGATTTTGACTATTAAGAATTTCTCGATCACCATCACTCCTACTAGAGTCTCCAGATACCAACCCTGTAGAAATACTCAAGGAAGTGCGGCATGGATGCCTCGCATCCAAGGAATATCTACCCATCATGAAATCAGGCTGCTGGCTAGATTGTGATTGACCTGCATTTACAGCCATGAACCCAAGTAACTGGATAAAAGAAGCTCCATCTCCTGAGTCAAATTATGGAGTACTCTAATATTGCTGATGTATTGGGTATGACGGGGTGAACTGTGTTTGGACTACATATGGGACCGAGGATTGTGGTTGTTCTTCTGGAGGTGGAGGTGGAGGTAGAGGTGGCGGTGACTGTAGCTCCTACTCATCATTGTCATCATCCACACCTGGATTACCCCCCATCTTTGTCATCATCTATAACTGGATCACCCTCATCATTCTCTTGAACAACAAGATCCGACAAGTTCAGATGGTTGCCATATTTAGTACGGTACCAGTGCATGTAAATATCTAAGGGATACTGTGGAGGCACGGATTGCTCAGTAAGAACGTGATTATACCTGTTTGTCCACTACATCACCCAAAATGAGTGAGTTGTGGCTGTGGCCCAGTAAAGATTCTTGGGACCAGTCAAAACTTCTCCGTGTGCCTTGTCTAGGTTCCGTTCCTGATGAGGAACTCCTTGAACGAAACCAAACTATCGCCTATACCTATCACTTGCATGCCACTCAATGCATTCAAATGAAACCAATAGCACCATAGCCCTACACACAACCGAGTGCATGTAAATGTCTGCAGGAATTATGTCTGGATCAATACGATCAACACCATAAGCAACCCACACAAACTGCACACAACAATAGAAATAGACCTTGACAAGCCAAATAATAGTAACACTAAACCAGAAACAAATACGTCTTTAATGAAAACACACCTGGCCTTCTTGAAGATCATCCAATGACTTCCTAAAGTGAGCAAGAGTAAGATATTTATAGTGTCGGTCTCCACAGTCCCAGTTACGCCACCTAATATGATTTATTTCATTAACACTATTGAATTGTAAATATGAAGATACGATGTAACTCGATAATGTTACCTATTTGCAAGTGAAAAACTGCAGGGTTCCCTAGGAATCGACGCAAGATACGGTAGACAGATCCATGCCCAAACTAGTAGAAGTATTAGTGAACCATCGATTTTCTTACAGTCAAAATGAGATACCCTGCATAGCGCCCTATACAAGTGTGCTAGGCAAGCCGATCCCCAATTATACTGTCCGATACTGCCAAAATTACGAAGTAAAGGCGGGAACTTCCAGTGCACAGATGCCCCAAACTTGTCTCCAAACAAGATCATACTAAATAACAACATAATGTGGCACTTCACGTACCTCTAAATACTGTTTTCATCAATCAACTGTAATCTTTCTTTTAAATCCCGAAGCCAAGTCAATTTTATGCAGCTTCCTTTGTAGTCTGATTTTCTCGATGCAATCCCAAATTAGTGTGAACACTCGGTCTCTAGGACTTCAAAACTGCTCATAGTTACTCCTGTGACTGGAAGACCGTCAGTCAGAAGACCAAGAATTACAACCACATTTTTCAATGTCACAACACACTCCCCAACCGAAGGTGAAAGGTGTGTGTGTCTGGTGCCACCTTTCAACTAGAGCATTTACCAGTTCTTTCTGACATTGAACCATTCCAATTTGAGAAACATGATAAAAACCAGTAAATCATAACTTTTTCTCTGTATTTTCATGGTACCGATTCGGAGGCAGTGGGTGGTTACATGTCAAATTCCGTAAACTCTACAGAAACATAACAAATTATTAGTCAAATAATTAATAATTACTAATTTACTACTAAAAGTTAATATTTTTCTAATTAGAGTTAATAATTTATTAAACTAATGCTAAATTGTCTATTAATTATCTAATTTAGTAACTACCATGTATCAATAAATACAACTAAAATAGATAATTTTACTGTATCCAATTTAGTACACAGTTCACTATACAAGACATATTAATTAAAATCACACCGCTATCTAAATAAAAATCAGTTAAAACTAATAACTACCCTACATCCAAGCAATTTAGTAAACTCCCGAGTAATAATAATTTAACTTCTAAATTTAATTAATAATCTTAAAAATTATTTCGAATACTTTTTAATTTTAAAAAATTACGATATCATTATGCTTCTTTAATTATTTTAGCCATACTGTCTCCTAAAGTAAGCATTGAATTATTTTTAACATAATTATTTATTTATTTAGTCATAGATATTTACCGAATAATAATTTCTATATCATTAACTACAATTACAAACTTACTATTAATAATGATAACTAATAGATAAATCCAATTCTTATTTACCTAATAATATCCCGCAACTACAATAATATATTTATGTCAATTAACAAGCTAACAGTAAATAAATAAATATCACCCGAAAAACAAATATATTATATTTTACAAAACCTAATTATTAATCAACATTTCCAATGTTATTACAAAAAATTATACACCACTTTAGTTTATTTATTGTTGCAAAAAATTATTATAATTTCTAAAATTATAATTTTTAAAATTAATTATAAAAGTTAATTAATTAATTATAATTTCTAAATTATTAAAAAAATTTTCTAAAATATCCTCTAATTAACTACATCTAAATATATATATTTCTAACTATTATTTAAATATATATTCCTAAATTTCTAACAATAATAATATTTTTGTCACATATATATTCCTAACTTCAATCTCTAACAACAATAATAAAAATTAAATCTCTAACAATAATAATTATAATTCTGAAATATAAAAAAATAAAAAAAACTAACATAATCAGGATGACAAAGATAATTTACAATATGAAGGTCAGGATGATCGACATCTTTATTTTTATTTTTCTTTGGCATTGTGATTTTTTTTTGATGCACCAAGAAGAAGAAGAAAGTGCTCAACGAAAAAGAAGCAGAGAGAATGGCTGCTACTGGTGGGGTTGAATGAGAAAGTGATTTCGGAGGGAGGGAGTGGGTGCATGAAGGGGGTATGTTGGGGTTTAGGGGCACAGTTTTGGGGAGCTTGGCTTGCGCGACACGTGGACGGGGAAGCGCAACTCGGCTCGTCCATGTTGTCACCTACAAATCGGACCGTCCGATTGGGCTGCTACAACTCGCACTGTCCGATTTCTTCTCCCCTGACACCACACCCTGGTAAATCACGCATGTACTCCATATTGGCGAACTACTCCGATCTATTTCCCCTCCATATGAAAATTAAAAAGCGTAGAGTTTTACAGTGTGTCTTATTATAAGTTTTCTATTGAAACAGCCTTAAATTATAAGCAAATACTTTGTCACGTCATTAGTTATTAATTAGTGATAATTTCGTTTTCGAGTTATTAAGGTTAAGAATTTTTAGTATTGATTTTTGTGATTTGACTTGTTTTGATGAGTCGGATTTAAATCTTGAGAGTACAAAAATAATAATATTATATTATTATTTTATTCGCTATAAATTGAATTAGAGATAATTACATTATTAGTGTCATTTATACTAATAGCTTATTTATTTATTTTAGGAATATAATTACCGTGATCTAATACATTTAGTTTTAATAATTATCTCCTTAAAATATATTTTATTAATTTACAATGGTGAATAATCACCTCGGGATTCGAGCCTCCATAGCATTGCCACATCCTGCTTGCTTTCTTTTTTGACGTTTGATTCTTAGAGTCACTTTAACTTCTTTTATTTTTATGCACGAAATGCCGAAAACAAAGAATGAGAGATAAAAGTTGAAGTTCGATAGTTGGTTAATTTTCTGAGATTTGACGTGTAATTCTATTCATTTTTTACTCCTTTTCACAACCATACTAGATTCGTTAAGGAAGAAAAGTGAGCTAGCTAGACATCGTCGACAAAAAAAATTCGGTTTTTATAAGTTAACATCGAGAGATAAGATTTGGTAAATTAAACATAAATGAGCTATATTTTATTATTTGATTGCTGATTGAATTTTTTTAATTACGTAAAACTATATTTACTTGATGTTTTAATAATTTTTAAAAATACAAAAAGAACATGCATGGACGCAGAACTTGACATAAAAAATGTCAGGCGCCTTTTCTGAGGTACTTTGGACATCGAGCGTGGAATCATTAGCGTCAGAAGCCCAACTATAAACAGACCGAATGCGCCGGACGTCTCCGCGTGTAATAATCATAATATGGATATATAGTATATAAAAGATATAATGGTATAATACAAGTATACACATAATATAAAAGACATAATAATGTATATGACCTAAACAATGTACAAGATTTAAGTAACTTAAATTATGTAAAATGTATATATATAAGTGGTAAAAAAATTGGTGCCGGATGCCCTTTATAATTGTACTAGTGTACAGGTATGTTTAGTTTATAATACAGGTGATGGCTGTCGGGCACCAACATCAATCTATACACATAACATTTACATATATCATCATATAAAATATAATATATATCATATACATGACATAATATATATTATGTAATATATAGTATATATAATATATAAAATTTAAACGGAGTTTTTGAAAAAGACAATATTTAAAATTGAACTATGATAAGATCCTCACCTAGCGACGTTTTTTTTTGGATCGGACCACCGCTGATGTTGTGGCACACGAAGAAAACCTTTTTCCACAGATTTGTTTTGTGGCAGCAAAGTAAAAGGCCCCAATTTTCTGTCGCTATGCGCCGTTCGTATTGTAGTGACGTGAGACCATAGGCACCGGGTGCCCAACTAAAACAAACTTAAGGCGCTAAGCGCCTCCCCGTATAATAATCATAATATATATATATATATATATATAAGATGCAATAATATAATACAAGTATATACATAACATGAAAGACATAATAATATAAGAAGCATTTTAGGTATATTTCTGTTTTTTCCTGGAAGTTTGAAATGCCATGATTTAGAGTCATTTAGATTTAATATAAAAAAGTTATTGGTTTATATGTAAGGGAATATACATTATGTGGATATGCACAAAAGGAGTTGCATGGAAGAGTTGCAATCGCAGCGTAATATAACAGATTTTGTAGAGGTAAGCATGCCATTGTGATTCTTTATTTGTTTGATAGATTGGCATAATGTGCATGTGTGATTTTAAAGGGGTGAGTCAGCCAATAATATTATCGATTGAGAATGCATTTTTTTGGTCAATATAAAAAAATACTAAAAATATTCTTTTAAATTAATTATTTATTTTAATACCAACAAAAAATATTACTGATAACAGTAAGATCGTCTATGATGGTCATCAGGCATATATTATTAATTATTATATCATAGTAAAATTTTTTAAATATGATATAAGAATAAAATTATTTTACAAATTAAGTTGACATCAATAAAATATATTATTAGTTTGAGAATATTTTATTTAAGAGTCGTTTAATTGATCAACTAAAGTTTTTAGTTTTTAGTTTTTATTTTTTGTTGAAGTAGACCAAAATTTTAAGAAAAGGCAGTTAAATTATTTTTTTGAGAGGTAAAAATATTAATATTTAAGTATAACATTGTTTGTGATGTTGTTGTAATATACAATAATTAAGAACAAAAAGAAGATATTTATTTTTTTTTGTGTATTTCTGTAAGAAATTAGAAAAATAAATATAATAGAATGAATATTAATAATTATAAAATTTAGTGATTCTACTAGTATGAATTCAAAATAGCAATAGTATTTATTGAGAAAAATAAATATTAATTTTAATATCTAAGAGACTATAAGTAGAACAAGTTCATAGCAGTAATAATATTTTTTTTGAAAAATATATTAATTGTAAGAAAAAATAATGTCAAATAATTTTAATATCGGAAATTATGAAAAAATATAAAATTATTGGAAATAGAGAATGATATGAAAAAGAAGTGGAGTTACTAAGTTAGACGTACTAAAATAATGTATTTTACTTATGGATTTAGTTAATACGTGTGTTATAAAAGCACAAGATAAGTTTATTATTAGTAAAAAATTTTAAATATTTTTATTTAATAAATATAAAATTAATGCATTAAAAACTTAAATTTTTTATATTTTTAATATAAAAATTTTAAAATGTGTTTTAAGAGCACAAAATAAATAAATTTTTCTTTAATTATATTGTTTAGATTACAATATTTTATTATGAGTAATGGTACACATCTAAATTTTTTTAGGAATAAAGTTCAACTAAGTTAAACAAAAAAATTTAAAATAATATTAGTTATAATTACTTTTTGTTATGTTAAATTAACTTAATTAAATTTAGTTAACAAAAAAAAATTGAATGTGTAGTATTATTTTTTTATTATTGAACATCAATGAGTAGAAACTATGAGATGTAACACATGTTGCAATAATAATGGTGGGAAAAACAAAAAAATTGCTACAATCTTTATGGCTCTCGTTAACGTTTCAGCCAGTGTATTGCAGCCAGGGACGGATCTATATATTATAGGGGCATGTACTTTTATTACAATTTGAAAATTTTTTGAGTAACATATGATAATAATATTTATTTGTCCTCATTAAATTATTGAATTTGACCACACAATAATTTTTACTCAATTTTTGGTATTTAATAGTCAGTTTAAGAATTTCATATTAGATGTTTATTAGAATGATCAATTCTCAATTTAAATAAGATTGGTGTTCTTTCTTAGAAATGAACTCAAAAGATATTATTTATCTTTTTTTAAAATTAGTTTTAGTTTTTTCTGTAGCAACTACATTAATTGAAAACAATTTTCCAACTATAAATATCACCCAGAGTTGGCTTTTGATTTTATGAGAAGTGAATTTCTAATAATTATTTGGTGATATATATATATATATATATATATATATATATATATATATATAAGAGGCATTTCGATTGTATTGTTAAAAAAAATTATTCAGTTTTTTTAAAAAATATGAATCCTAAAAATTTGAATTATAAATTTTATATTATTGTTTAAATTGTTATTTTAGTATTTTAATTTGTAAATTATATATTTTGAAGACTAATAATATTTTATAATAATAAAATATAATTATAACAATAATTATGCTATATGTATATAAAAAGTAACTATCTGTATAGAATACGCATAAAATATATATTGAAATACAAAATATATATTGAAAATGAATTAAACAATAAATATATTTATACACAAATACATAATGATTAATGAATAGTTTTATAGTTGATTTTTAAATATAATATTTTTATTATAAAAATTATTAGAGTTTATTTATTTTGTGTCCTAAAGATACATATTAAGATTACAAATTGAAAATATTTTTGTTGAAAATACAAAAAATTTAAGTTTTTAATGTATTTATTTTATAGTTATTAAATAAAAAATTTAAAATATTCTACTAATAGTAAGTTTGTCAAGTGTCTTTAAGACATATATTAACTAAACTTAAATTATTATTATGTTACATATATTTTGTCCCCACTATTAAAATTTTTTAGATGTGTCTCTGATTGTCCCTTTTCGTCTTTTAAAAGCTTTCACAAGGATAACATTATTAAATACTAGCTCACTAAAAGACAAATAATTAACCAAAAAGTTATTCGTACATGGCATTTCAAACTTCCAAAAAATGACAGGATATACCAGAAACACTTCCAATAATATATATGACCTAAACAATATACAATATTTAAGCAACTTAAATGATGTAAAGTATATATATAAGTAGTAAAAATAGTGACGTCGGGCGCCCTTTATAAATTGTACTAGTGTACAGGTATGTTTAGTTTATAATACAAGTATATAATATAAAGAGTATATATATATATATATAGGCTGTTTTTTTTTTATGGAAAGAAATAACGTTTAACACCATGAAATGGACGTGTGCAAAAAAAAAAAAAAAATTACAATGCGATAGTGTCAGATCTAAAATGAAAGTTGCGTTTTGAACTTGTTTATTTTTTTTTTTAATTTTGAAACACACTAAACGTAATTTATGTTTTGATATTTCCATTTTTTTTATTTTGTTTTAGGCTAAATGTAGGTTGCGTTTTTGGAGCCAGAAAATTCAAAATTTTTTTGAAGCTCAGAAACGCAGGTTGCGTTTTGTGAGTGTCAGAAACTTTTTTTTGGAAGCCCCAAAATGCAAGTTGCGTTTTGTACACAAAATAATATTTAAATCACAGCTATGCTTATAAATACGAAGTCCAGTTTCATTCATCCTCATCTTCACTTTTCCTCTTACTCTTTCCTGCATAAAGTCCTTAGTGGTATGCTTTTTTGGTAGTTAACTATATAAAAAAATAGAGTTAGTTGAGGCTGAGGTTATGGAAGGTGTGATACCAAACTCACACGAAGGAGTAACTTTTGTTTGTAAATGTCCCTTATCGTTTGCTATTCCCTGCACCATCAGTTTTGTGGAGTTACAAAATGGTCTGTGTGATAACATACAAAGTCATATTTCGAAGAGGGTAAGCAACATTTTATACAGAAATCCAATACAAGTATTTGGTGGGCTCATACAGTTTCAATTAATGTCCATCACTGACGACGCAAGTATGCAACATATGTTCTGTATTTATCAATAAACCCGATTTCACGTGCCGATGATCGAGCTGTACATTGAGTTTGAACAACATACAGGGATGGATTCAGTTGGCAATGATGTCAACGTTGATGAAATCGGGGATATAGATTGGGAAGAAGATAACAACGACAGTGAAGAGGAGTTTGAAGCCAACCATGAAGTTGATGACAAAAACAAGGAGGGAGATTTGGTAGGAAATTTGGCAGTACAAAATGAGGCAAATTCGATCGTAAGTCAGCACCCCTTTGGAGTTCCATCTTTTATGCGGACTCTAGATCTCGAAGCCATGCATGCACCAGAATTTTCTGAGTATGCGAATATCGGTATGTTATCTTATAGTTATTAATTAAAGTTACCACTACCATTAATTTTATATGCTTTGTCCGACTGATGGTGGTTCGCATGTTGTAGGTGATGGCGACGCTGCGGTGGAAGATGGTGAGTTTAGTGTCCGAATGGAATTTGGTTCTAGGGATTTGGTGATATCTACAATCAAAGGTTACACTATCTCGAAAGGAGTTGATTACACTGTTTATGAGTTTGAGCCGCAAACATTCTATGCGAAATGTAATGGCTATGATGCAGGGTGCGATTTGCTTATCCGAGCTATCTTGATTCGAAAGAAGGGGTGTTAAGAGATTAGGAGATACAATGGCATATACACGTGCACCATGGGGACAATTTCACAAGATCATGTCAAGTTGGACTTAGACACAATTGCAGATGCCATTAGGCCGTTGCTTGAAGTAGACCCGTCGATAAAGTTGAAGTCTATTGTTGCAGAAGTTCAGTCGAGGTTCAACTACACTGTAAGTTATCGTAAGGCTTGGTTGGCAAAGCAGAAATCTGTCGCCAAAATTTTCGGTGATTGGAAAGTTTCTTACCAAACTCTTCTGGTAAGGTTGAAAGCAATCACTGGCGTTCATGCAGCTTGAGAGCATGCCAAACGCAACTTGCGTTTTGCTCCTGACTACTGCTAAACGCAACTAGCGTTTTGGGAGTTCCAAGTGGTCAACATGTTCAGTCATTGCCTGCATGCAGGGAGCAGGACATGTTTCGAGGCTTCAAGCTGCTTTTCTGCCAAACGCATGCTGCGTTTTGGAGCCTGCATGCAGCTCTACCATTGTCAAGTGCACTCAAAACGTAACCTGCATTTTGCAGGTTACTGAGTTTTGTAGATCCACATTTGTGGATTACACTCTATGCAACAATATATGAGAACAGCATCATTTTTACTTCCATTCTTTAATTAATTTCTGTATATATATAATGGAAGTGATGGGTGCCAGACACCAACATCAATCTATATACATAATATTTACATATATCATCATATAAAATATAGTATATTTATCATATATATCATATACATGATATAACTTAGTATATATATTATGAAATATATAGTATATATAATATATAAAAGTAAAATGGAGTTTTTGAAACATAATAAGAAAGAAATATAATTTATTAAAGTTACAGAGGTAGAGTACAATTAAATAAAATATCGAGGAGTTAAGATAATTAATTAAAATATTGATAAATTAAGATATAAGTAATTAAAATTTATGATTAAGTTATCAGTAATCAAAATTCTAAGATCAGGTGTAATATGTAAGAGTAATATTTAAAAGTTAAAAGATATAGAAAGAAGTTAAGTAAAATATGATATAAGCAACGTAAAGGTTTAAGAATATAATCGTAATTATAGTAAAAGACGTAGAAAGATAATTTATTAGAGAAATCCTAAAAATATTTTGTAAAACATTTAGGGAAAACTCGAGAAGAGTGTTATATGTGATTATAAAACTGAAAAGAATATGTATGACGAATGAAAACAAAAATACGAAAAGAAAAGAGAATTGAGACTTATAAAGTGAATGATTAAGCTTTAAAGGATAAGAAAAGCAGGATCTGTAAGTCGGAGGTCACTTACAGAAACCGGTGAATGTTGTTTTGGCCTTCGGATTGAATATAAGGATGGGGATGCCTGTGGATTTGAGTTGCTTTTCCAGACATACTCAGTCTGACAAGTTGTTCCTGTAAGGTGTGGTCGCTTATAGAGGTATGACGTGAATACTCAGTTAGAGGACTGTTCCTGTAAGAGAGTTTCTTACAGAGGTATTGCCAACGTGGTTAATTTGGTTTTGCTCTGGAAAAGCCTTACCCGGACCGGCTGCTGGGTTATGTCGAGAGCAGGTAGAAATCGATACATGAGCTCATCACCTGCACTAGTACTAGACATGCATGATATTTGTTTGTCGCATATTTTCCTATTATATTTTCTGTATCTGTGTGCATGTTTACTTGTTGTTTTACACTTTCTGCATTTCCTGTTTGTTTACTATTACTCTGTATTTCATCTTATTTGTTATTCTTGTATCTTATGATCAAGTACTATCGACTGGTAATAATACGAAAATAATGAATTTAAATAACTGACTTTACTAAGAACTTCCAACTTCTTACCCTTTGTCACCCCTTTCAAATGGAGGCGGGAGTATCGCTCTATGAGCTTGACCCTCCGTTTATCTATGAGGACCTGATATTCATAAGCTACTGTGTTTTGGGCGCGGAGTCTCATGTTCGTTTGTACATACTACGTGACAAACCCTTTACACACCTAATAGATAGCCTTGATTTTAACTTGGATCAGCTATATGATTTCTCTATTTCTTGGTTACATCCTAATAGCTACGGTTATTCTTTTTACGGTCTGCCGATTCATACTCAACCTCTACATCAGGTGACACCTGAGCCTGACACAGGCGAATGATACCTTCCAAATCCACCTCCAGATGTTGTCATACATCTGATACCTCTGACAGCACTATCACTAGCCTTGTAGCTGCAGGAGCAGTTCAGCCCACTAGGCGAAGCCTTAGCTCCTGCATAGCCAATGGACCTGTACTAGGTGGCGGGAGTAGCAGTTCATCTTGGTGGAGTGTCTATTGCAAAGAGATAAGAGAAAGAAGATCCAGAGAAGGATCCAGGGGAGGAGTTACCCCTGTCTGAAAGTGATGCATCTGTGGGCGGATCGCACGTAGGACTACCAAATGGCGATATTTGAGTTCAGTTTGGGGAACGTCAGTTGGTATTCTTTTTGTGACATTCCTGCTTAGTATTTTTTAGTTTAGTCTCTCTTTTTGTTGGTATACAAAAAAAGTAGAAAGATCTAGAAGTGCTAGGCTAGCCTAGGCACCAATTAGGTCGCTTTTTGTATGGGTCAAAGCTTGAAAGTGTCATATGTTCATATGTACATATTTATCTTATGAGGTGTACACTCATAGGATCTTTGAACGTTATACACATGTATGGAAATAAGCGAATATTTCGGTTCATATTTATATTTGTGATGTTATTTACTTTTATACCCTCGCGACGATAAATCGTTCAACATTTTCAAAGAAAAAGTTACCCACAAAATGGCAATATGTCAAAAAAGAATCAGGCTTATATAATAATATATTAATTAATAGGTAATAAGATAAGTCAGTTGCGCCTAGCTTTTAGTATGATCATGACATACTAGGAGTTATGTCGTTACATATATTATCTAATAAGTATATTATATAGAATTTCCAGAGTTGGTAAAATTATAAAGTGAGAGTTCCTCACTATTGAATTTGTAATTTCATTATATATGAATTTAGCTATCTTACTTTAAAAATAATTAATTCTCTACTTTATTACTTTATTCTCATTTCTTGACCCTCATATATCTATGCACCATCGGCATAAAATGTATTTTATTATACAATTATTTATTTATTATTACAATATAAAAATAATCTTTTACATTTGGATATGAATGTTCCTCTACAAAAGTGACCTTTGGTATAACGATTATTTAAAATATTTAAGTGCAACAAAATTTTGCTTTTTTTGATTAAATTTATAATAAACTACATTTTTCAGTACGAAAAATTTAATATTTACAATTTTAACTATAAAATAGATAAATTACCTTTATATTTATTAAAAGTTGAATTAGTTTAATAAAATTATGCAAAATAGGAAATTTGTTGTGTAATTTTGTTTATTTAACCCTATTTTTAATGTGTATTGAACTAGTATATATAATTTATAATCCTGCTTAAAATTTTTAAGGTAAAAAATAGTAATATACTCTTAAATATACATGTATGTTTCACGTTTGTCAAGATTTATGCCTTTTCTATGCTATGCTGATAAGTAGGGATGTTCATGGATTGGATTCGATCTGCATATCTGCAGTATTTATTCGAATCCGATTTGAAAAATTGTGGATATCGATCCGATCCATTGGATTGTGGATTTCATGTAAGTATCCGCATATATGTGGATTCACAAAAATAAATAAATAAAAAATAAGTAAATATTATTATTATGTTTTATTTCAACGAATAATTATCATATATGTTGTATTATTTTATTTTTATTATTTAAAAAATATGTTTAATAATATTTTAAGAGTAAACATGTTTAAAAGAGTAAAAAATAATATTTTATTGATAATTTTTAATAAAAATAAGATTTTTAAAATATTTATATATTTTGCAGATATATCTGAGATCCAATTTAGGGATCGAATTTGGTCAAAACTTAAAAATCGTGGATATTAGATCTAATCTGATCCGATAATTTTAGTGCAGATCGGATCGAGATTTCGGTCATATCTGATCCGATAATATCTATATTCACCCCTACTAATAAGATGCTTTATTATATGCAGGTTGATATTGAAAAACAAGCCAATTACTCAAAAGTTACACACTAAATATCGTTAGTTTGTTGGTATCATATATTTATAGCAGGTGGAAATGATTTATTTTCATAAGAGTCCTACTAGGTGACCAAAAGGGGTCCAGCCAACCCTTGCCAACTCCTATTAGATTGTACTCCAAAACCCAATTTATCAGAAAAGTCACATCCCCAATTAACTATAGTAACTCAAATTAACCCAATTACCTATAGTAAACCTAATTAACCCTAACTTTCACCGTTGCAATTGAGGCTCATCCCACAAATCCCAACGGCAGCGACTCCCAACCCGCCTCCTTCAGATGCATTTTCTTCTTCAGCATCAACCCCAGCTAGCGCCGTTTCTTGTGCCATCTGCGAGCAACCGCAGGTCTTGGAAGGACACCCCAGTGCGCCACTACTGCTGTAGGTCACCGTCCCCGGCGTCAACCCTAGTCAACGCTGCCCGCCGTTTTGTCTGCGAGCAACCGCAAGACTCGGAAGGTCATCCTGTTACGCGACTACTACTGCAGGTCTCCGTCACAGGTCCATTGAAGCCGCGTCCTTTTTTGTGCTGGACAACATGAATGCGACTCCCATGCTTTGCCTCCACACACGCCATCTCAAACTACTCCCTGTCGCACTGTGAAGCTGCCCCTGAATATACCGGAGGTGTTTTTTTAAGATGTGTCTTATGTGAGTTATGTCTTCTAACGGAGGTGTCTTTTTTGAATGTGGGTTGAATGTGGCTTCTGTGGAATTGTCTTCTAATGCAGGTGTGTTTTGTTAATGTGTCTTTGTATGGGTCATGTATTCTAATGGAGGTGTCTCGTGTTGGATGTGTCTCGTGGATGTGTCTTTTAATGGATGGTGTCGGGATATACTTCCAGTTGCATCACGGCAGGTGTTTGGGGCGGGTTGAGGTGGCATATATAGTCGGAAGGTCTGAGTTTTGTCGTGGTTCGCGTTCGAGGGAGGAGTGCTCGGGTTCACGTTGGGGGGTGGAGAACAGCTCAGTAGTTTCACCGGAATCACGGATAGTGAATATGGAATGATAGAGGCGCGGTTATGAATCCTTTCGCGTCCGGGGAAAGGGGTGCTCGGGTTCACGTTCAGGGAAAGGGAGGAGGGCTCAGTCACGTAAGAATGATGGAGGCACGGTTATGAATTCTAATTTTTCAAATTTGAATTAATTATTGATTAATGGAATCTTAAATTAAAAAATAAAATAAAATAAATATTTATTAACTGGAGTTGTTTAAAAAGTTGGCTGATTTGAGGTATCTACCTATACTTTTTCTTTTCATAAAACTAGCTTTGATAACTTAAGGTAGTGTTTGAAAGAAAGATTGAGACTGAGAAACTGAGACTGGGAGACTGAGACTAAAATAAGTTCCAGTATTGTATTCGGTGTAAAGTATACAAGACTGAATTATGTCTCAATATCCTATTTGGTTTGAGATAAAAATAGAGACTACAATATTTAAAATTATTAAAATATCCTTATTAATTAAAAAATAAAAAACCCTAAACCCACCTACCCCCTTTACCCTTTTCCTCTCTGCTTTCTGCTAACTCTGCATCTCTCTCTGTCGTTATTGTCGAGCTCTGCGGTCACCGTCAAGCTCTGCCGTCACTGTCGAGCTCCTCCGTCACTCTCACTCACTTTGCCATCACTGTTAATCTCTTTTGTCACTATCGCCTTCACTTTCTGCGAGGTAGATGGAGTCAAATCCGCCGTAGCCAATATTGTACTTGGGGTCGAATCCATTGTGCCTCTGTTTTCTATGCTCACTGATGGTCCGTCATGCCGTTTTTGTTCTCTGTGTCACTGCATTGTCTCTGTTCTAATTCCACGCCGTCATGCAACTTCTATGTCTCACTATTCTTCTCTTTTCTATTCTGATATTGTTATTTTTTATGAGATTGTTCTTGTTTTTTATATTATTATTGTTAAATTTGATTTATGTAATTGTTGAATCTGATTGATGAGATTGTTGTTGTTGCTGTCGACACGGTTGTTGTTGGTGGCGGAGGTGTGAGGGTGGAGTGAAAGGTAGGGTGGGGTTGGGTGATGGAGTGAGAAGTGGGGTGAAGTTGGAGGTGAGGGATAAATTTATAATATGAAATTTTGAATAAGCGCGTTTGAGTAAAAAAAAAGTCATTAAAATTTTGGTTTTTGTCCCAAAAAATTTCAGTATTTGTATTCTCATTTTTTAGAAGTATTGAAATATTGAAATTTTGGAAATAGAGACTGAAATTTTAGTATCAGTCAACAAATATGATACTGAATCTCAATCTCCTAATTTCCGTTTCACTACCTCAAAACAAACACTACCTAAAAGTGTTCCCAGCAACTTCTCACACACGGTCCCCTGTCTTATAATTAAATCACATGCCCCTTGTTGTAATTTTAAACAGAAAATGTAAGATAGAAATTGAATCAAAATCAGATCGTCACAGTCTTTGTACGATCTCATATGCCCTTTGGTGTCATTGTATATTGAAAGAATCGCAGAATTTCTGATTATTTTTCTCATTATGTATCCGTACTGACAAAAAGGCATAGTGGCGGCTGAATAAGATGTTAAACATAATTCTATTTCTTTAGACATTTGATAAAAAAATAATACTACATAGTCACTATTTTTTTCAATGGAAAAGTCTAGGGGGCCAGCAATTTTTTTAAATTCTGACCAGCATGTAACCAACAAAAAAAGTGAGCCATTAGATGAAATCTCACACTAATCTCACACCATTAAAATTATCATTAATGACTACAAATTACAAAAATTGCTGACTCCCTAGTACTCCTCTTTGTCAAATCCTAAAGTGCCACAACAACGTGTCAAAATTTTATAGTTAACGGAACAAATAGGAAGCATCTTATACTTGATGGATGAGTATTTTTCAGTGTCCAAGTGTCAAGATAGAATTAGACATTAAGTGGTTTTTCCCACCATTTTGGAGCCCTTTATATGGCCAGTGTTGTTCATGTCATTTGGTGATGATGTGGATGGATAAAGCTAAGATTATAGATTGTTGCGTTTTTCTTTGTCAAATTGTTGATAAATTGCAAAAATCTCCTCCTGTAAGATAACAGATAGATCAAATCATATTGAATTGACCAAATTACCGTTTACTTAGTTAAAATTCAGAAAGTAAAAGATATGTTTTTTTGCCTAATGTAAAGAATTTCATGTCAGAAGACATGTTAAATGATAAAGAAAAAATATTTAAAACACTACATAAATATACCATCATCTTATATTATAAAAAATACCAAAAAAAAATCTTATATTATAAAAAAAATTATCTTCAGTCACTTTCTATCACACTTTTATTACACTTTTAATACAAAAAGTAAAAAATATAAAATAAAAATATATTTAAATATGGCGTATATAACATTTCTGAAAAAGATCACACAACAACAGATCAGATGATCTTATTGGCTTAGATGGTTGTACCAGAAGGAGAAAGGGAGGTAGTCAAATAGTTATTTGCAAGAGTTTTGGATTTTGATCACAAGCACAATCCAAAACCAACAATTTACAGTTTTACACAATGTTACATCAAACAATATGTCTATTCCAATTGGTTTAGATAAATACGTTTCGAATGAAAGCAGGTAAGTAAAGTCGCACACTGAATTCCTTAGAGGCTACTAATTGATACAATGGCTTATCAATATACTAAATTATTGTTATATATTTTACATTTCCAGAGTTTGTACATTAATAAAATACACAAATGAGTTCTGCGATCACTGAAATCTCACAACAACACAAGAGATATCATCTGAGCTTTTCCTGTTAACTGCTGCTTCAGTAAGGTGTTTTGCTGCAGACCGAGCATCTTTTATGTCTTTGATAGCATCAACTGCTTCTTGATTTGACATTACCTAAAATCAAATCGAATAAATGTGTGATTAGTAAATTAATGTTCGTGTGTATGAGTGTATCCACCATTAGTATATCTACGTCTAAGATAGAGGGCAGCTCTTTATCCCTCAACTATCTGCACTTTCCACACACACATTTAAAGAATAAAAGTACCGCTGACCATGAAAGATTATGACATTGACAAATCTAACTATGAAAGAATTAAAACCACCTTGTACTTATAAAAAATGGGTTCCCATTAACAAAATTACCCAAACCCTAAAACACTATTCAAAATTTCTAAATTACCCCTCCTAACATAATTTAATCATTTCAAACTCAAATCCTACTCCACCCCTAATCTCTAACTCTTCGTCACCACTACTCTTCAACATTCACTGGTTATGCTCTTCCCTTAATGTGCTTTCATTCACCCATTATTGAATTAGCATTGCACCGCTACTCAAGTCTTTTCACCAAAAAAGGAAGGGGAAAAAAGAGGGCTCCGTTTCTTACACAATGAAGAATCAATCTTCCTTTTCGTTTTCCCTTTGTTTGAGGGTTCATTAATTGGACTAACAAACTGCAGCAATGCTTCTTTCCTGGAACTAGACACCTTCTTAACACATCTCAGAGCTTTTTGTTTCTCAAAATCCAACACTTGTGTATTTAATGACCTTTTACATCTGCTGCAATTCTCTTACCTCAATTAAACGGTACTCTTCCTGGTTTGGAGGAAGATTAGAATTTGGGGATAAATAGAATAGGTTAAAAAGGGTATTTTGGGAATTTGAATAATTTTTTAGAGCAACTCCAATAGGCAAGAAGTTGAAGCCCTATTTCTAACACAAACAGGAATTCACCGTTAGAGAGATGAGAGAATGAGTTCCTGCACAGTTTTTGAGAAGGAAGAGTCCCTCTGAATGGTGACTCATATTCACCAATAATAACTTGCCACTTGGCAAGTTATTATAAAAATAAATAATTATATAAAATCTAAAATAATTAAATAATCATTAAATAATTAAATAATAATTGAATCAGTAATAATTATAATAAATAATTATATCTCTATTTAATTAATAATTTATATTATTTAAATAATAATTAATTAAATAATTAAATCATAATTTATTTATTAATAATTCTAATAATTAATTAAATTAAATAATTAAATTTTTATTTAATTAATAATTTATATTAATTATTTATTTCATAATTAATATTGAATATTATTTATATTATTATATTAAATTATAATTAATTAAATTTATTTATATTAAAAAATTAAATTTAATATATTGTGTATTATTGTTATATATGAATTTTTTTAATATTAATATTTTTTAATAGTGAATTATTTTTAAATTTATAAATTTAAATAATATTATTGAAAAAAATAATTACATTAGTTTTAAGTATTTTAATTAATTAATTACGTGGGACCACAACAAAGACTAAAGTTAGTTCCTCCTAATGGAGAAGAAAAAGATGCTTTGAGTTCCTATTTACTGTTTATGACGCAAAAATTGATATGGAGTAACTTTTTATGACAGATAGGTCATAAATAAGAACTGGGATGAGTTCCTTAACGGAAATGATATTAGGATTCAGCTAGCTTTGTCAACCAAAGTCCGTCTTTTATGGATGCAAGTTAATTTTAGTTCTTTTATTGTCAGATTTGTCAGCATCTCATAATCAGTTTTGGTACTTTACTCCACTTAAATTTTTTGTTTTATCTAGTAAAATTTAAAAGTTGCCAATTTTATTTCATACAGTTAGTTTGTTCTAATAATTGCAGATGTATTAAATCGTCAAGATTTAACATGTCAAATTAGCACTTAACCAAACAAACTGATGACAGGAACTAAATTAAACAATTTTCAAATTTTAATAGACTAACAACAAAAAAATTAATGGTAAAAAAAGCTTTTCTTTTAATAGGAAAACAACCAAATGCAGCATAAATGTTTGATATATCTTACAAAATGGAACTATGTAATGATCAACATAAATGCGGGATCAATGAGAAAATGCATATTTAGACAATTAGATAGTCAATTTGCACCTCATTTTGTGTGTGTGTTTAAAAAGGAATTAATCGGCAGAAAAATCATATCATGGTATATGAAATCTGACCTTCCATAAACCATCACTGGCTAATATGATAAACTCTGCACCATCACCTATGAGCTCCACTGTCACATATGGATCAGAGCTCAAGTGTTTCTTCAGGCTTTTGTCACCAAATGCCCTCGACACTGCCAATTGCCCATCAACCCGTGGAACATCCCCTGAATTCATCACAAAAAAGGGTTGTATCTTCTGGAACGAAATTTATCATGTTCTAAGTGAAGAACTTAAAAGTCAATATCAATAAAAAATCAGACTAAATACTTAAAAATATGTGCTTACTCAGCTACAAGTTCTGAAGTTTCTTCCCTTTTTTTTTATTAACCAGAGTTGAAGTATTTTTTGTGTCAAATTTTCAAAAATGTAATTTATTAACATTTTATGTAACTTAAATAAAAAACTGAAATATGAATTTAATTAGAGGCTACATTGTTTAGCTTTTCTGAAAAAGCTGAAAATTGATATCTTTTATTATTTTTTAATTTTTTAAGAAAAAATTATTTTGAGAAATTCATTCAGAATGTGACAACTGAAAACTATTGTTTCTCCCCAGTAAAAAAAATTACTTTTTTGTGAGGGAAAAACAACAAACGCACCCCAATTTTTTTTAACTGCAACACTTGGAACTCAGATCAAGGAAAACCTGAAGTAGTAGATTAAATTTTTAACTGTCATACCTGGGAAGTTAGATACAAAACCACCTCTGTTCTTGATGTCCTCCCATTCTGTGTTTGGTTCATGATCCACAGATAGTTGTTTGGCCTTGCCATTCACCGATAAGACAGCCCGAGAGTCCCCAATGTTGGCCACTATTAGCTTCTGACAATTAATCAATATTGCTGTAACAGCAGTTGAACCCCCTCTGCCCAATTCGCCTGATTTCTCCAAAATAGTAGAATCAGTTACACTATAGGCTCTCTTCACAGCATTAGCAGGGTCTGTCCAGAAGTCAGGCTACACGAAACAAAAAAAGGGGGATGAGTTGACCAGAAAGAGGTTATATGTTATTTTGGGCTATGTAGCACTTCTGTTCAATTAAACAAAACAAAAGGAGGAAGAAAATAAAGATAGACAATGTCGAAGTCCTAGAAGCAAATTATCAATAGCTTTTTTATTATTTTGTTTTGAGAAAAGTATGAATTAAATTCTCATCAGGCATAGTAATCAAATTCAATTAACTTCTGCTGGCATTGCTAAATTTTAAATTTAATTCAGGTTCCACAGATATGCAAATATGCCTGAAAATTTGAATGCAGTTTATGATTAGCAGAAAGTAGAATATGGATCAGGCAAGGAGAAAAATAAAGAACCTTAATTACCTCATTCATGATGTTATCAAACAAATGAGACCGCAAGTAATCAGGTACACTGTGACCAGAGTGGCCATCAAATATTGCAAACAAACCCAACTCATTATTTTCGACTTGCTTAAATTGAGCAACAAGATAGTCTTCCATAGCATGATCTGATCTTCCCTTTACCAAATGGAAGCCATGAGTTATGTTCTTAGACATCTTGCTCTTTCCTTTCCCTGAATCAGGATCTGATGACCCCAACACTTTTTCCTGCAATAATAAACAAAGTAGGAGAAATCTTATGAACTCGTCTACTCCATAAACATAAACTTTCCTAAATAAAGTATAGCTACAGGCATCAAGCTTTCAAGGAATTCAAAAATAAAGAAGAAAATCTACTTGGATTTTATTACAGGAATCACATAAATGCTAAACAGATAGAGCTTCTCATTAATGACAACACACAAGTGAAGTACAAACTACTACAATAAACTTATTACCAACACAAACTAACTCCTCCTAATCACCTAGCAGAGATGCATAATTAATTCAACTAACTTACCTAACTCTCATTAACAGAATCTATCACTCGTCATACTGGAATGGATTTTCATATGAAACCTTGTTTTGCAAGGAACAACGATTGCAGTTGTAATCAATTATTATAACCTTATTTTGCTATTATCCTTGGACTTGTGAAACAAATCCTATATATCAGTCAAATTTTACTTCTTGGCGTTACATACTCATCATATATTTCGTTTTAATTTGTCGTCAAAAGTGCATCATAGTTTACTACTAAGAGCTGGCGCATTGGATATCAATGGCAATCCAATCTTTCGAAAGGATATAATGGACTTTTTGTCCATTTGTTCTCTGCCTCTAATGTGAACAAGCGATACAGGTCAAGAAACTGGATGTTGAACCCGTGATTCATTCACAATCCGAGGTTAGCAATGAAGGACGATGTGCATTTAATTCTGAACGTTGTTGGCCACACAAAAGGATTGATACCAGTAACTTACTAATTAACCAATGAATATCACTGTCCATATATCATTGCTCATACCGGCAATGTGTTCTGTTTCAACAAGAAAGCAACTTTTGCGAAAAAAATGGAACAAAAATAGTAGTAAATAATAATAAAAAGATAAAATCAATCTCCCCTAAAACAAAAAGAAATAGCAACATATCTACTTTCCCATAGATCTGAGGTACTAGTCAATGTAGAAAGAACAGGTAAACACATAAGCATTAGACGGCAATCGCAACAGCAACAAACATAAATTTAAGCAATACCTAATAACGTGAAGTCCATAGAACATGACTGAAAAAGGATCAACATAAGAACAAGAAGAAAAAGAAGTAAAATAAAAACCTACGTAAATAAATAAATTAGTAAATCATGTTGTAAACAAACTAAAAAGAAACAAGGGATAGGTTAATGAAGTGAGTACCTTCATCTTGTGGAGGATTTCTCTGCCAGTCATGGCTGAGTGCCTTGAGTTGAGGGTTTTATATAAGGGGCTATGTGGACGTGGATATGATCAGGCAAAAATTAATTATTATTGTTGTTATTATTATGAAATTATTGTGACAGGGGAGAAGAGGTGGAAGAAAGGGAGAGAGAGAGAGAGAGAGAGAGAGAGGGAGTGAACAAGGGTTAGAGAGAAGAAGGAAGAACGAAGAATAGTAGCGAGACGGGTGTGAGGGGTAAGATGATGAGGATCATTGGCGCGTTGACACGACTTTTTTGCTGCTAACTTCCCAACGCTATCATCGCTTACAACGCGATCTTTACTCAGCGCGTTCGCGCCACCAATTATCGTTGCTCTTTACTTCTCTCACGTGTCCCCACTAATGTCTACTTTTTCAGGTTTTCTGGATTTAGGAGAATCAACATCTCGGCATCAAAAGACTGTAAAGACCAAAATTTTCACGATTTGATTTTGAGTAAACATCAAAATTGATTATTACAGAATTTTAAATAGGATATTTTGGTTTTGATAGATTTTTATTACCTTAAAAATGGACAGAAATGCTAAATGGTAAAGTATTTTTTTTTTTTGGTTGTGATATAGATGTGTATGGGCGAGTCAACTTTTTAACGGTGGAATATTCATGTTATCAAGAGAAATTATATTAAATGAAAATTGAAAATAAAAGCTTTAAATAGGAATATAATATGAGATATGAGATAATATATACAATAATAACAATACTTTTTTTTATATATTGTTAATATTTTTTTCTTTCTTTAGTTACTACATATATTAAATAAATATATAAATTATTTTAATTATATTAAGATAATTATATTAGTGAATATTAATATTAGAATCTTTTATTTATATTTTTATTTTATATTTATTATCTCTCCTTTATTTATTTATTTTATAACATGTTATCGATTCTCATTAGAAGTTAGAAAGACTCAAAAAATGATAAGGATATATAATAAAAATATTTGTCTTGAAGATAGTGCAAGTTCGCATATCATTCTCAAAAGCATAGTTATCAAAATCGAATCGACCTAGTCAAAATATTGGATTACTCGGTTAGTAGTTCAACCGATGGGTCAGTAGTCGAACCATTTGACCCGATAATAATTAAATAGATATATAAAACTATAATACAATATTTATTAAAAAATAAAAATTAGTGCTTAATATTAAATATTATTTAAATTTAAATAAATTATATATAAATTTCATTAGCTCGTTGCTTTAATATGATATATATAATTTATATAAATTATTAGTTTTTAATTTAATAGGTCTAATCTAAAAAAATAAAAAAAGTTACATATAGATAAAATTAAAAGTAAAAGTAATTTGTTTATAAAAAAAAAGAAACAATCAAAATTTTAAAAGAGAAATAAATATATATATAAGTTGAATTATATGAGTAAACATGTGAGGTTAAAGTTATTCTAATAAAATATGAACTAATGTAAGATTGCAAGCTTGGAGCATTACTAATGTGAATTTGATTATTATATATTCTATTAATAGCCTACAATAATTTAAAGAGTGTGTTTGGCTTAGTGGCACAAGAGTTGCAGTCTTACACAAATAATGCATTATTATTTATCAGATCTCTAAAAAATTTGTTGAGTTTTAAAAATATTTGTCGAAATAGATATCATATTGAAACAATTAATGAGGAAAATCATGAGTACTTATGTATTACCACTTATGATTTAAATAAAAAGGTTATATTAGAAAAGTTACCCTCACTTTCTTCTGGGTTATATTATACTAAAATTAGTGCAATTGAATCACATGTCATTATAAACCAAAAGTTGAGTAGCCCAAATAAATTCATAATTTGGCATGATCGATTGGGACATCCTGAAACAACTATGATACGGAGAATTATTGAAAATTTTCATGGACATTCACTAAAAAACCAGAAGATTCGTAAAGCTAGTGAATTTTGTTGTCCTACATGTTCTCATAAAAAAGTTAATTTTAAGGCCATCACCAGTAAAGATTGGATTTGAGTCTCTTGAATTTCTAGAAAGGATTCAAGACGATATATATGGACCTATTCATCCAACATGTGGATCTTTTAGATATTTTATGATTCTAATAGACGCATCTTCGAGATGGTCTCATGTGTGCTTATTGTCTTCTCGCAATTTGGCGTTCGCGAGATTACCTGCTCAAATTATTTGATCAAAACTACAGTTACTAGAAAATCCAATCAAAGCAATTCGTCTTAATAATGTTGGTGAATTCGCTTTCTAAGCCTTTGATACTTATTCTATGGCTAACGGAACAATGTTAAACATCTAGTAGCTCATGTTTACACACAAAATGGGTTAGTAGAATTACCTATTAAATGACTTCAATTAATTGCTAGACCCTTACTTATGAAAACAAATCTTTCAACCTCTGTTTGGGGCATGCAATTTTACATGCTACAACACTTATTCGTTTGAGACCAACAAGTTACCATCAATTCTCTCCTTTGCAATTAGCTTTTGGCCAGCAGCCGAATATTTTTCAGTTGAAGAATTTTGAGTGTGCGATATATGTTCCAATTGCCCCATTTTCTCGCACCGAAATAAGATCCCAAAGAAAATTGGAAATTTATGTGGGATGTGATTCTCCCTCTATAGTGAGGTATCTTGATTCTTGAGATACAAACAGGAGATATGTTTAAAGCTCGATTTGCATATTGTCATTTTGATGAATAAAAATTTTCAACATTAGAGGGAGAGAATGAGCTTCTTGTAAAAGAACTTAATTGGAATTCATCATTCTGATGCATTTAGATTCTCGATCAGAAAAATGTGAACTAAAAGTTTAAAAGATTACACATTTACACAAAAATAGCAAATGAATTGCCTGATGCATTTTCTAATACGAAAATGATTACTAAATCCTATATACCAGCTGAAAATGCTCCAATTCGAATTGATGTCTCAGTCGGACAAATGGTGACCGAAACAAATTCACGTCAAAAGCGTGGTAGGCCTGTCGGTTCCAAAGACAAAAATTCTTGAAAAGAAAAGAGGTAAATACTATTCCTTTTAAAAAAGATAACGACATAGTAAAGAAACATGCACTTGTCCAAAATTCTGATATAATTTTTATGATAGAAGACGTTCAGCTACATGAAAATTCTGAAAATTGTGAAAATAATGAGATTTCGATAAATTATATCTTTACAGGAGAAAAATATAATCAAAATAAAATAATTATCAATAAAATATTTGCATATAATATGGTATTACACATTACGCATGAAAGTAAGGATCTTGAGCCAAAAACAGTCGAAGAATGTCGACAAAGGAATGATAGGCCAAAATGAAAAGAGGTTATGAAAGCTGAGTTAAACTTACTTGCAAAACGTGAAGTCTTTGGACATGTAGTCTGTACACCAGAAGATGTAAAACCTATTGGATACAAATGTGTATTTCTGAGAAAACGAAATAAGAAAAATGAAGTTGTACGCTACAAAGTTTGACTTGTGGCGCAAGATTTTTCACAAAGGCCTGGTATAGATTATGAAAAAACATATTCTCCTGTAGTAGATGCAATAACTTTACGTTATTTGGTCAGTTTATCCATATACCATAAACTACATATGCATCTAATGGATGTGGTAATAACCTATTTATACGGATCATTAGATCGTGATATCTATATGAAAGTCTCTGAAGGACTAAAGATATCTAAACTATCCAATGAATATTTGCATGAGTAGTTATACTCAGTAAAATTGTAAATATCTTTATATGGTCTAAAGCAATTTGGACGAATGTGATATAATAGTCTTACTTAGTATTTGGCCAAAAAGGGGTTTAAGAATGATGATATTTGTCTATGTGTTTTCATAAAGAAATCTGCATCTGGATTCATTATAATTGTTGTGTACGTTGATTTAAATATCATTGGAACTCCTAAAGAGATTCCAACAATTATAAAAGCTCTAAAAGAAGAGTGAGATGAAAGATTTTGGAAAGACTAAATTTTGTCTCGGCCTGCAGATCGAGCATAGAAAAATGGGATCTTTATTCATCAAACAACATACGCAGAAAAGATTTTGAAGGGATTTTATATGTATAAGTCACATCCATTAAGTACTCCAATGATCGTAAGGTCTTTGGATGTGGAAAATGATCAATTCCTTCCTAAAGAAGAAAATGAAAATATCCTTGATCCTGAAGTACCATATCTTAGTGCCATGGGGTACTAATATATCTTGCTAATGATACACGACCCGATATATCATTTGTTGTGAATTTACTAGTAAGGTATAGTTCCTCTCCAACCAAAAGATATTGGAATGGAATCAAACAAACCTTTCGATATCTTCATGAAACAATTGATATGGGATTATTTTATCCATATGGATCGAAGTCACAACTAGTTGGCTATATGCAGATGCAGGATACTTGTCTGATCCACACAAAGGAAGATCTCAAATATGATATATCTATTCATATATGGTGGTACAACTATATCATGGAGGTCCACGAAATAGACAATTGCAGGAACATCCTCTAATCATGCTGAAATACCTTTACCATGCTGAGAACCCCCTGGTTCTCATTCCATACCTATATTGTTATTTTCAGATGCAGGTCGAGAGACACCTCGCTAGGCGTCTGGAGTTTCCTGTGCAAGCAGAGTTTAGCTTTTGGGATTGTTGTATTTTGTGCTTATATTTTGTACATTAGACTCTCCTTTGTATATACTTTATGTTTGTCCTTCTTAGAGGTGGCGTGGAGAAACAGGATTGTCAACTTTCTCTATTTTGGAGATTTTGGGTTGTATATGTATTTATATATGTATTCTCTGACCAGTCTTGGCTTCGCAGGTCGAGTCAAAAGCTCGATACTCTATATTTTTGGATACTCTGCTCTTATATATATATATATATATATATATATATATATATATATATATATATATATATACCATTTCTTCCTGTTCAAGTTTTCGTTCACGCGAGCGATGCGCTTTTCTTTTTGTTTAAACTTTCCTTCAAGGCTCCTCAATTATGATTTTATTTCTACTATTATTATGTATATATTTTATTTTAGAGGTCATAATACCTCACCACCTCTATTTTACAACTTAAACGTAAAGCTCTGTATGGCAGGGTGTTACACTATATGATATAAGAGCAGTTTGTTCCTATAGAACCTGAGGGACGGACTGAATATGCTTCTGGACATACTCTGGGTGTCTGAACATGCTAATTACGATATCTAACTGATATATGTGGCATAATTATTCCTGAACATGCATTTGGGACTTTGAACGACTTTTAGAGGAACTATGAACCCCACCGAGGCCGACAACTGGTTTCAGGCGATGGAGCAAGCTTTATAAGCACAGTAGGTACCTGAAGATCAATATGTTGAGTTCGTGACTTATCAATTAATGGGTGAAGCTCAATATTGGTGGCAAGGAACGTGACGTCTTCTGCAGTAAGACAACGTTGTGATATCCTGGGAGGCATTCCAAATTGAATTCTACAAAATGTACTTTCTCAAATCGGTCCAGATGGTTAAGGAGCTTGAGTTGTTGCAATTGAAGTAGGGTCAAATGTTTGTAGCCGAATATACAAACAAGCTTGAGAAATTATGTCGATTCTCCAGAATTTGTTAGGGAGCTCCGGGAGATTTTGAGGAATGAAAATGTATTAAATACAAAGGAGGACCAATGGAGATAAGAAATTTCTCGAAACTAGTGAATAAAAGCAGAGTTGCCGAGGATTGTATGCAAAAAGCAACATTAGAGAAGTGAAGTCACAGAGTACCTTTCCAGCAGAATCAAGGAAGAAACTTTGTACATAGAGGTTGGACTTTCAAGCGAGGAGGTTATTTCCCCCAACAACCAGAGAACCAAAACAACTTTCAAAGGTTCAATACCAGTAACCATGAGGGAAGAAGATTTGGGAAGCAGCCTCAAAACGAGCTGACTTGCAAGAGGTGTAGGAGCTACCATCCGGGAACTCCATGTGCGGCCGGACTAGGTTTATGCTATTTATGTGGTGAAGATGGGCATATGTCTTGAAATTGTCCAAAAAAGAAGAAGCATGATACCGGGAGAGTTTAGAAGCAAGGACGGGCATTCACTATGTCGGCTGATGGCGTTGAGAGATCTAATACACGGATCAGAGATAATTGTGAAATTGGTAGTAAAACCTTAATTGCTTTGTTTGATACTAGTACGTCACACTCATTCATATCATTTGAGAAAGCTAGCGAGTTAGGGGTTGAAAATAGCTTGTTGGCTTATGACTTAGAAGTGCATACTTCTGCCTCTGAAACTGACTAGATTAGACTGTCAACAAGTTTCATTTCTCATTAAACATCTAACCTTTGTTCACTACTTGATTTGTTTGCTGATGACTGGCCTCGATCTCATTTTAGGATTGGATTGGTTATCAAAGAATTATATTTTGCTCAATTGTTCTGAATGATCATTTCAATTTTTGTCAGAAGGATCAGAAGGATTGGTAGTGGTGAAGGGATACTATCTAAATTCTGTGGTGGTGAGCTGCAGTGGAAGTGAGTGTCATGGTTTTATGCTTTTAGCTGCAAGTGTGTCAGGCGATGAACAGAGTTTGAGTCAGATTTCTGTTGTAAATGAATTTCTAGAAGTGTTTCGTGAAGAAATTCCTAAATTTTTTCCTTTGCGAAAACTCGAGTTTGCGATTGAGTTAGTGCTTGGGGTTGGACCAATCTCGATTGCGCCCTATCGAATGTCACCATTAGAGCTGGATAAAATTAAGGCTTAGCTAGAGGAATTGATGAGAAAAAACTTTATCCGACCAAGCATTTCTCTATGAGGAGGGCCGATGTTACTGATGAAGAAAAAGTATGGAAGTATGCATATGTGCATAGACTACCGGCAATTAAACAAAGTCACAGGGAAGAACAAATACCCGATGACAAGAATCGATAATCTGATGGACCAATTACAGGGAGCTAGAGTCTTTTCTAAGATTGAATTGAGGTCTGGATACCACCAGATAAGGGTAAGAGACGAAGATATTTCAAAGACTGCTTTCAAAATGCGCTACGGACACTATGAATACACGGTAATATTATTTTGGTTAACTAATTTTTCGGTGGTGTTTATGGATTACATGAATCGGATATTCCATCTTTTCTTGGATAAATTCATCATCGTCTTCATTGATTACATCTTAATCTACTCTAAGGCCGAAGAAGAACACGCAAAACACTTGTAGATCGTGCTACAGATTCTGAAAGAAAGGATGTTGTATGCTAAACTTTCTAAGTGCAAATTCTAGAATAATGAAGTGAAATTTCTGGGACGTGTGATGAGTTAGTAGCGAATAGCTGTGGATCCTTCTAAGGTTGAGGCAGTAATGGATTGGGGACGGCCAACTTCAGTGACAGAAATCAGAAGCTTCCTAGGTTTGAGCGGCTATTATCGAAGGTTTATCAAAGGCTTTTCTCAAATTACGTTGCCTTTGACCAAGCTAACCAGAAAGGATGTGCCATTTATTTGGACTTCAAAGTAAGAAGAGAGCTTTTAAGCATTAAAGCAGAAACTAACTACAGTGCCTGCTTGTGCTACTTGAGCCTAATGAGCCTTTTGAGATATATTGTGATGCATCATTGAAAGGTATGGGGTGCGTACTGATGCAACACCGTAATGTCATGGCATACGCTTCTCGACAGTTGAGACTCCATGAAATGAACTATCCAACTCATGACCTAGAACTTTCTACGATTGTATTTTCTATGAAAGTCTGGAGGCATTACCTGTATGGAGTCAAGTTTCAAGTTTTCTTTGATCGCAAGAGTTTGAGATATCTCTTTGATCAGAAGGAACTGAATATGCGCCAGAGGAGATAGATGGAACTACTAAAAGATTATTATTTCGAATTAAATTACCATCTGAAAAAAGTTAACGTTGTGGCCGATGCTTTAAGCTGAAAATCTTTACGTGTCACTTGGATGATGGTTAGGGAAGAGAAGCTACTAAGAGAATTCAAGAACCTCAATTTGGGTGTCAGGGAAGTAGCAGGTAATGTGTGTTTGAGTCAGTTGCACGTCTCTAGTGACTTTAAAGCTGAGATTCAGAAAGCTCAGCCGAATGAACAGGAGATGCGGAAAATATTACAAATAGTTGAACAAAAGAAACCAGGAGAAGTCACACAAGACAGAGAAGGAGTATGGAGGTATAAGGGAAGAATCTGTATACCAAACATGGGAGATTTGAGGCAAGATGTCCTAACAGAAGCTCATTGGAGTAAGTTCTCAATCCATCCAAGGAGTATCAAAATGTATCATTACCTGAAGGCGATGTTCTAGTGGCTGGGAATGAAAAGCAAGGTGGCATTAGACGTTTCTAAGTGTCTAGCTTGTCAAAAAGCAAAAATTGAGCACTAGAAATCATCCGGAACCCTACAACCTTTGAAAATTTCGCAATAGAAGTGGGAAAGCATCGCAATGGATTTTGTGTCAGGTTTGCCGAGGACTCAGGCTAGACTTGATGCGGTTTGGGTGATTGTGGATCAACTGACAAAGTTGGCTCACTTCTTGCTCGTTCGGATGAATTATACTTTAGAGGAGTTAGCACGCTTGTACATTAAGGAAATTGTAAGTTTGCATGGTGTGCCTACCACCATAATCTCTGACAGGGACCCTCGTTTTACTTCAAGATTCTGGGGAACTTTCCAGCGAGTGTTTGGAACTCAATTGAGCTTAAGTATGGTGTACCATTCTCAAATTAATGGTCAATTGGAGAAGACGATACAAACTCTAGCAGATATGTTGAGGGCTTGTGTGCTGGATCAATTGGTGAGCTCGAATCAGTATATGATACTAGTGGTGTTTTTGTACAATAATAGTTACCATGCAAGTATCAGAATGGCTCCGTATGAGGCTCTGTATGGAAGAAAGTGCCAATCTCCACTATGTTGGTATGAATCTGGAGAATCAAGTTTATTGGGGCCTGAGTTAGTAGCTGAAACCACAGAACAGATTAAGAAAATCCGAAATAGAATGCTTACTGCTCAAAGCCGCCAGAAAAGTTATGCCGATCATAAATGAAAACCTTTAGAATTCAATGAAGGGGATCATGTATTCTTAAGGGTTATTCCAATAACAGGAGTTGGTAGAGCAATCAAAGCGAAGAAATTGAATCCTCGTTACATCGGTCCTTTTCAGTATTTGAAAAGAATTGGGCTAGTGGTGTATCCGATAGCTCTGCCACCACATCTTTTAAACCTGCACAACATTTTTAACATCTCATAGCTTTGGAAGTACACTTCTGATGTCAGCCACATTCTAGAACCAGAATCAGTTCAATTGAGAGAGGATCTAACACTTCAAGTAACTCTGGTCAGAATTAATGATACCAGTATTAAGCGACTATGCGAAAAAGAGGTGCCATAAGTTAAAGTTGTTTGGATCAGGATGGAATTGAAAAAAATACTTAGGAACTCGAATTCGAAATGAGAAAGGACTATCCACACCTCTTTTCAGGTAACTGAATTTAAATTTTGAAGACAAAATTCTTATTTAGGTGGGTAGGATGTAAACCCTGCATAATTAGTAAATAATTAGTCAATAAATTATTTATTAACCAAGGAAATTAGAAAGTTAAATTTTATTGATTCAGAGAGATAAAAATATTAAAAATACGAATTTTGACATTAATTTTAAAAATTTTGGCCCAAAACCGGACCAATGGGCCAAATCGGTTGAACCAAGCCCAAACTGGGCCCAAGTCCCATTATATGAAAAGCATAATAAGCATCTCTTCCCTAAAAAAATCAATGGAATCACACTGGGGGGGGAGCCACAGCCAAAGAACCCTAACCCAAACCCTTACTAAATTTCAATCTCATATATCTCTCAATTCGGAGCTCCGATTGCTGCACTATTTGTGGCCACACGGCCATCGCGTCGAGCTCTACAAAACCATCCAAACCATTTGGTAAGGAAACTTCAAATTCACAATTAGTCTCTCTTCCCCTAATTTCAAAAATTTAGACATTTGGGTATTGAGATTTGTGATATTTTGGTGTTTAGAATCAAACTAGCTTGAGAAAATTATTGAATTTTATTTAATTGATGTATGAGTAAAGTAAGAACCCTCAAACCCTTTGTAGATTTTTTATTTAGTAATATTTGATGTTGATTATAGTGGTATGCTGTGAAAATAGATTGAATTATGTTGATTTAGAAGTCCATTGGTGATATTAAAAGCTTGAAAATTAACCTTGGAGGTTGGGTTTTTATTTGGTGAGAAGCTGGGATTTTGGGGTTTGAGGAACAGTGAAATTTGAGGTGTCTTCGGCATTAAGGAGGAATCAGCCAAGGTATGGTTTTGGTTTCTCGTAGATAATATATAATGTTACGGAAAAACTTAGGATAGTTGACCGTAGGATAAGTTGAACTAGGTAGAATTGTTAAATTTTAGTGATTTTAGTGCTAATGTTAAGCTCATTGTAAAATTGTGTTGATTACTGTTGTTGATGAGGGATGGTGAATGATAATTGATGATTGTGATATTTGATGAGGATAATAAGTGGTGAAAATGATAGTTTGTGAAATTTGTTGAGTAATACATATATGTAATTGTGCAATACTTGAATGGTTTGGATGAGGATATGTTGTTGAGAGGAATGAAAGTGTGCGTATATGTTTTGAATGACTTTAGTGTTGTTTTGAAGTATAGCACATTGGTTTTGAAATAGAAGTTTGGTAAAAATAGAGGTTTGGCCAATTCTTTGTAAAACTTTATTTTTGACCAACTTTGGCGAGCCATAACTTAGCTTCCGGACCCTCAAACTTTATCAAACTTGTTTTAAATAAAAATTAGATCCGTGAAGTTTATGTCGTTCGAAAAACAGACTAAAAATTATTTTTAATGAAAACGTTATATGCGTTGAAAATTTGAGGTGTAAAAGTACTTCCTACAGAACTTAATAGCATTTTACCACATTTTATGGGCTTGCGTACGCAAACACACACGAGACATGGACCTTTGGCTCTGTCCAGATGTCCGGCATACGCGGGAGTGTGCATGTGTACACGAAATGGGAAGAATACAGGCTCGCGTACGCGGGTAGTACCACGCAACATGGGAAGGCTTCCCTATCCAATGAGCTCACGTATGCAGATACAGGTCGCGTCCGCAAGATGGGCAAATTTACACCCCCATGTACGCGAGACATGACATGCATGCGCAGAAGTCCTATTTTTGAAAAAGTGTATTTTTGTGTTTCAAACATGTTTCTAACTTCTAAACCTCTATAGTTACCTTCTAAGGTCCCAAATTGAGTTCCTAATTATAAAGAGAGAGGTAAACCTAGAGTGGGAGTTAACTTGGTAATGAGGAAAGATTATGAAGTGATGATTTAAGCTTGAGAAGTGCGGAAATATTGAACACTTAATGAATAAAGGCTGTGATGAACATGAATGATTAACATTGAATGATTATATGGATGATTGCACTTCCATTATCTGAGATACGAAATTTTCTGGGTAGATGTAGTGGCTAGCCACCACTCACTCCAGGTTGAGACTCGATACTCTGTTGACTCTAAGTTGCAAGATGTGGTCGGGCACTTTAACGCCCCAAAATTCCTCCAATGAGATGGAATTTGATGATTGATATATATAAACATGCATAGACTCTTGGGGATGCTGGTGTAGATTTAAAAAACCACAAACTAACTAGAAACTACACCAAGTCGTACCAAGTAATACCTCAAGTGAGTGAAGGTCAATCCCATGAGGATTGATGGATCAACAATAGTAATTGAGTGATTTACTTAGTCAGATAAGCAAAAAGGAGTGTTTTGAGTTCAAATTGTATTAAATAGTAATTCAGATGAGTGAAGAAAGCAAACAGTAAATTGGTTGTAAGAATTATATGAGAAAACAGTTAAGGTTGTGGAGATGTTCTGATTTTAGGATTAAGAATTCTTATTATCTACTTTGATTATGCAAAGATTCAATTCATAGTAAACATTAAGTGATTAGATTCCAGTTTCTTTGTAATTTAGTCCTCTTCTAACTTAATCAACCGCCAATTCTTTAGTCACTTAATCTAATTAGAGATTTTAGGGTCAAATCCTAGTTTATAAGCCACATAAAACCCTAATAATCCAAAGATGATATGATTATATATCACGTATCACATTAAGTTCAGATAGTTAGAGAGTTATGAAAATTTAGTTTCAAGCTATTATTCAGGTGAGATAACTTTTTCAAGATTCAACAAGAATTCAAGTTAGAAAAGAGTTATTTTCCAATATACACTGATCTGTAGGATGAAGAACGAAACTGATTCTTGAATGTAAATCAATGCATTAATCAGAAGTAGAAAACAATAGTTATTAATCCATCTAAATAAACAGAGCTCCTAACCTTAACAATAGTGGTTTAGTTGCTCTTGGTGTGAAAACCCTAGCAGAGAAAAAGTATAAAGTGCGAAAGAGGAGAAGAAGAAAACTAGGACATGATATCTTCTCCTTTTATATCTAATCCTGATAAATGTAAAATATAATTTCTAAAACCAAAAAAATATCTTCTCTTAATTCAAAAGTTATTTTGAAAACTAAATTAAATCAAAAGATTTGATGTGATTCACGCGGAAGCCCTTCAATTTCAGTATGCTGGCGCCAAACTTGAGCTGGCTGAAAACATATATGAACACTTGCATTCCAATGTTCTTGGCGCCAAACACTGGGCGCCACTATGGCCGAAACAATTTGGAGCATTATTGTGATCCTGGTGCCAAACTTGGGTTGGATGAAGTTTGGCGCCACCTTTTACATGAAATTGACATCTTTTCTTCTTTCTGAACTCTGCCAAATTCGCCTGAATGCTACCTGTTCCGAGGGCTACCTGAAACTGAAGGTCGATCTCGGATGAGATCTACTGTTTTGGCCAGAACTATCGTGCCCAACTTGTTGGACTTGGTGGTGCTACTGATCCTAGATCACCGGCGGGTGGTAATACCTGCAAGAGACTCCGATGCTTAAGTTAGCACATGCTTTAGGCAGGATTTTGTGTAGAATCAAAGTATGAGTTATACCTGAGTGCTCCAGTGTATTTATAGTATTATTGAGTGGCTTTTCTTGAGATAAGATAGTTATCTTATCTTATCTTTTAGGTGAACCGCCTTATCTTTTAAGGGCTTAGCCGCCTTTAGAGTGAGCTTTGTCCTTCTATTGGGCCTGCTTGGCCTATATGGTGATTTGGCCGTACTCTTTTGGTAAGTGGTCGGCGGCGAACGCCCTGAAGAGGTCGGTCGCTCGTGTCTTTAGTCGGCCCGGGTCGCATAGCTCGACCCAGGATATGAACAGTGCCCCTACTTGGGCTCGATCTTTCCCTTAAGGTCATGTCTTTAGACTTCGACCCTTTGAGGAAGTCGAGCTCGAGTATTATGTTTTTAGTCGATCTCCTGTATAACTCCTGCTGGGACTCCTTGAATGCGAAGCGTTTTTCTTTTTTAATTGCAGTGCGCGTTGCGCTTGCTTGGGAAAAAGCTCATTAATTTCCCTTCGCCATTTTCTCTCTTCCCTTTTTTGCATTTAGTTTTGAATTTTAAAGAATCACTTTTCCGTTTCTTCTCTCCTTTCTCTTCGCTCATTTCTTGCTTTAACTCTTCTGACCTTTACGCCCTAAAAACCTTTCTACCTTCCCTACTTCCTTGAAAAAGGCGCTCTGCTCGGTGCGTGTTTGCTTCTATCTGGGTGGTTGTCATTCTTTCGCCCTTATGCCTCCAAGCCTTCCATTTTCTTTGCCTGAGAGTGATTTGTTTGGCGCAAATTTCGTCGTTCTCTTGGCTCCGGGCAGTTATCGTCTTCTCTTCTGCAGGTTGGTCTTTTCTTCCTTTTACTTTGATAATCGTCTTTTCTGCATGATTTCACTGTAAAGCTTTGATTTTTGAGTTTTACTTTTGAGAGGGCTTGAATCTTCCTGCGAAAGGTTGTATCTTATGTGCCTGATAATCGTTGTGTCTTTTCCCTGCTGCTCCTTTTGATAAAAATGTGTGCCTTCTGATTTTTGCTTGTTGCTATTCCTATTTCTTTTCATGGTTGCATGACCTTTTCTTTGTGCTAAGTTTTGGCTTTTGTTGAACTGCTGGTAGAAAAATGGTTGTAGCTTTCTTGATGATTCTTTGCATAGTCTGTGATGATGATGGTCTTTTGCAGTTTGTATAGAGAGATGCTACCAGAAAAAGAATTGTATTTTTTACTTTGAGGTGTTTGGGCTGGTTTTAGGGCATATATTATCGACTTTCCCTTTTCTGAATTCTTGCCTTTGTTATTGCCTCCAAAGGGTGCCCCTGGACTTTAGCGTGAGTCCTAGGGTTTCCCTTTTCCTACTGGTATGCGAAATTGTGATTCACACTTTTCACAAATTCGCATAGTTGGCCAGCAAGTGCACTGGGTCGTCCAAGTAATACCTTACGTGAGTAAGGGTCGATCCCACGGAGATTGTCGGCTTGAAGCAAGCTATGGTCATCTTGTAAATCTCAGTCAGTCCGATTCAAATGATTATGAGGTGTTGATAATTAAAAGATAAATAAAACATAAAATAAGATAGAGATACTTATGTAATTCATTGGTGGGAATTTCAGATTAGCGTTTGGAGATGCTTTGTTCCTTCTGAACCTCTGTTTTCCTATTGTCTTAGTCCAATCATGCGCACTCCTTTCCATGGCAAGCTGTAAGTTGGTGGATCACCTTTGTCAATGGCTACCATCCGTCCTCTCAGTGAAAATGGTCCGGCTACGGTTCTCACCGCAGGGCTAATCATCTGTCGGTTCTCACTTGTGTCGGAATAAGATCCATTGATCCTTTTGCGCACTGTCACTGCGCCCAATAGTCGCGAGTTTAAAGCTCGTCACAGTCATCCCCTCCCAGATCCTACTCGAAATACCACAGACAAGGTTTAGACTTTTTGGATCTCAGGAATGCTGCCAATCATTTCTAGCCTATACCACGAAGGTTCTAATCTCACTGATTTGAATGCTCTGTTGTCAAAAGATGCTAGTCAAATGCATGGATCAGAGTCCCAAGAGAATATACTCCAGCTGGCGTCTAATGACTACGTTGAACATCATGTAGACCGCTTGTGGTTATCAGGCACGCGGATCTTGACTAAGCGAGTACTGAAGATATTGGGTGATTGTCACGGGTCACCCCTTCAATCTGACTTAACTGAATTAAATACGAGAGTATATCTTAGAGAAGAAGTAGGCGTGAATTGAAAGAAAAACAATAGTACTTGCATTAATTCATGAGGAACAGCAGAGCCCCTCACCTTAATCTATGAGGTGTAGAAACTCCACTGTTGAAAATACATAAGAACAAAAGGTCTAGGTGATGAGCGGATAATTTATACGCTTTTTGGCATTGTTTTTAGTATGTTTTTAGTATGTTTTAGTTAGTTTTTATTATATTTTTATTAGTTTTTAGTTAAAATTTACTTTTCTGGACTTTACTATGAGTTTGTGTATTTTTCTGTGATTTTAGGTATTTTCTAGCTAAAATTAAGGGACCTGAGCAAAAATCTGATTCAGAGGCTGAAAAGGATTGTAGATGCTGTTGGATTCTGACCTCCCTGCACTCGAAGTGGATTTTCTGGAGCTAAAGAAGCCCAATTGGCGCGCTCTCAACGGCGTTGGAAAGTAGACATTCTGGGCTTTCCAGCAATATATAATAGTCCATACTTTGCTCGAGATTTGATGGCCCAAACCGGCATTCCAAATCATCTCAAGAATGCTCGGCGTTAAACGCCGGAACTGGCACAAGAATGGGAGTTAAACGCCCAAACTGGCATAGAAGCTGGCGTTTAACTCCAAGAAAAGTCTCTACACATGAAAGCTTCAATGCTCAGCCCAAGAACACACCAAGTGGGCCCGGAAGTGGATTTTTATGTCATTTACTCATTTCTGTAAACCCTAGGCTACTAGTTCTCTACAAATAGGACCTTTTACTATTGTATTTTCATCTTTGGATCTTTGGATCTTTGGATCTTTGATCATCTTTAGATCTTTGAATCTTCTGATCACGTTTTGGGGGCTGGCCTCACGGCCATGCCTAAACCTTGTTCTTATGTATTTTCAACGGTGGAGTTTTTACACACCATAGATTAAGGTGTGGAGCTCTGCTGTACCTCGAGTATTAATGCAATTACTATTGTTCTTCTATTCAATTCAGCTTATTCTTGTTCTAAGATATCACTTGTTCCTCAACTTGATGAATGTGATGATCCGTGACACTCATCATCATTCTCACCTATGAACGTGTGCCTGACAACCACCTCCGTTCTACCTTAGATTGAGTGGATATCTCTTGGATCCCTTAATCAAAATCTTCGTGGTATAAGCTAGAAGTGATGGCGGCATTCAAGAGAATCCGGAAGGTCTAAACCTTGTCTGTGGTATTCTGAGTAGGATTCAATTATTTGAATGACTGTGACGAGCTTCAAACTCCTGAAGGCTGGGCATTAGTGACAGACGCAAAAGAATCACTGGATTCTATTCCAACCTGATTGAGAACCGACAGATGATTAGCTGTGCCGTGACAGGGTGCGTTGAACATTTTCACTGAGAGGACGGGACTGTAGCCACTGACAATGGTGATGCCCAACATACAGCTTGCCATAGAAAGGAGTAAGAAGGATTGGATGAAGACAGTAGGAAAGCAGAGAGACGGAAGGGACAAAGCATCTCCATTCGCTTATCTGAAATTCTCACCAATGAATTACATAAGTATCTCTATCTTTATGCTTTATTCATCTATCATTCATAACCATTTGAATCTGCTTGACTAAGATTTATAAGGTGACCATAGCTTTCTTCATACCAACAATCTCCGTGGGATCGACCCTTACTCGCGTAAGGTTTATTACTTAGACGACCCAGTGCACTTGCTGGTTAGTTGTGCAAAGTTGTGATAAAGAGTTGAGATTGTAATTGAGCGTATCATGTTGATGGCGCCATTGATGATCACAATTTCGTGCACCACTAGGCATGGCCGAATTTCCAGCCTCCAAAAAGGGTTCAAAGAACTCCCCAAAAGGGCAAAAGACTTCGAATACAATAGTAAAAAGTGATATTTATACTAAACTAGTAAACTAGGTTTACAGAAAATGAGTAGATAGTGCAGAAATCCACTTCTTGGACTCACTTGGTGTGTGTTTAGACTGAGCCTTGAAGCTTTCACGTGCATAGACCATCCTTGGAGTTAAACGCCAGCTTTGGTGCCAGTTCTGGTGTTTTACTCCAGAAAAGGGTCTCCGGTGGGCATTTGGACGCTAGTTTGGGACATCAAATCTCGGGCAAAGTATGGACTATTATACATTGCTAGAAATTCCAAAATGTCTACTTTTCAATGCAATTGAGAGCGCGCCAATTGGGCTTCTGTAGCTCCAGAAAATCCACTTCGAGTGCAGGAAGGTTAGAATCCAACAGCATCTGCAGTCCTTTCTCAGCCTCTGAATCAGATTTTTGCTCAGGTCCCTCAATTTCAGCCAGAAAATACCTGAAATCACAAAAAAATACACAAACTCATAGTAAATCCAAGAAATGTGATTTTTGCATAAAAACTAATAAAAATATATTAAAAAGTAACTAAAACATACTAGAAACTACCTAAAAACAATGCCAAAAAGCGTATAAATTATCCGCTCATCAACTGCCATATCTGACACTTGTTGATTACTTTTTATTGTTCGAGTTGTTTTCTTATTTGCTCGTGTTGTTTAGTAGTAATCCTATTCTTTCATTTTCTTACTGTAGGGATAGTTGGCCTATGTCTTCCCAAAAAAACATTGTTGAGATGTATACTAAGATCCCTGACGGCATGTTTGATTGGCTAGACTTCATAGTCTTAATGTGTGTTACCATAGCCGACCCCAAGTATTGTGTGAGACTTAGGAGGTTCCATAGGATTTGTAGTGATAGAAATGAGGAGAAGAAGTATGAATTGGTGTTGCCTGACCTTGAGGAGAGGGTTAGTTTTCCTTCTTTGACTCAGGGGGAACGACCCTTTTTCTATGCTTATGACTACTTTTTTAGTCAAATGGGTATCACCATTCCTTTTTCTGCCTTTGAGACAGACCTGTTGTGGTCTTGTAATGTAGCCCCTTCTCAGCTCCATCCAAACTCTTGGGCCTTTATTAAGATTTTTCAACTGCTGTGTCAAGAGCTGGGTGTTCGACCTTCCATATCTCTCTTCATCTATATGTTTGTGTTGACCAAACCTGGAGTAACTAAGAAAAAGGCTTCTTGGGTCTCGTTCCGAGATACCCAGGGAAAAGAGGTGTTTTCTATGTATGATGAATCTTTTCGGGACTTTAAGAACTACTACTTCAAAGTCCGAGCTGTTGAAGATGTCTACCCTTTCTTTTTAGATGAAAATAATGAGCCGACTTTTCCTTTGTGTTGGCAAAAAGATGTAGTGGCTACTAAGTATTCTTAGGAGAGCTTGGATGAGGTTGAACAGGCCTTCGTAGGTGTTTAAGAGGATAACTGGGGGGAACTTCCTCATCTTGACACAAAGAGGTTCTTAGGAGATCCTTCCCTTCTCCGTGCTGAGCTCGGTAGTATCCGACTTCTTTTTTTGATGGCCTTCCTTTCTTATTTGCTAATTTAGCCCTTCTTTAATTGTAACTTTTTTCCTTGGTTTCTGTTTGCAGAGATGGTGAAATCTACGGACTCTATGAAAGCCTTTCGTAAGGCGAAGAAGGCGACTGCTGCACAAAATATCTCGGCGAAGGCTTCTGGAGAAGGATCTTCTCAAGTTCCTCCGAAGAAGCCGACCTCGGACACTTCTGGGTCGAGGAAGATCATTCCGACTCCTCAGGTTTGTGTGGTTCCTTCTGACCCTCTTCAGCCGACTTCCGGCGCTGCCTCCTCTCCTTCTGCTGCTGGTCCTCCTCCAAAGCGTCAGAAAACTCTTGGTTCTTATGATCTGAATGCCAAGGACTTTGATGGTGTAGGTTTTGCTACTGAGCTAATTGCTCCTCATGGTAAGCTTTCATTGGATGATGTATCTATTCTTCATCACCTTGATTTTGTTACAAGTAACAATATTCGGATGGCCAATATCGGTGTGGCTTTATCCCGGGTTGTTATAGAATCTCCTGTCCGTGCCACTAAAGCTTTTATGGAGAATGCCAAATTTGAATTTGACATAATCAAGGACTTGAAGGATGAGCTTGATGCCAAGGTGATTAAACTAGAGTTGGATGTGGAGAGGGAGAAATCCTGAGCTACTACTGCTGAGGCTGCTGCCAACCTGGCCGATGAGATGGCAAAGAAATCCAAAGAGAGCTACACCCGTATGTATGCCGAGTTGCTAGGGACCAGGGAGAGGCTTCAATCTGCCCAGGCCGACTATGCCGAGCTCCAAGGACATCTGGTGGGCTGTGTGAATGATGCATATGAGAATTTGAAGGCTCAAGTCTGAGTTCTTGCCCCCGAGCTCGATCTGACTTTATTTAGTCTAGACAATGTCGTGGAGGACGGCAAGATCGTACCTGCCCTGGATGATGAAGAAGAATGTCCTCCTGTCGTGCCACCAGCCAAGACTTCTACGGCTTCAGCCTCTACTGCCGAGGTGGCTCCTACTGGGTCCGATCCTGATGTAGAAATATTAACTGGCCCAGATGGAATTGTCAATGTCGTCCCTATTGCGACCATACCTCCTTCTCCTAAAGATGCCACTGCTGAAGCGACTTCAGATCCTTGATGACTGGTGCACAAAATTGTGATCATCAATGGCGCCATCAACATGGTACGCTCAATTGCAATCTCAACTCTTTATCACAACTTCGCACAACTAACCAGCAAGTGCACCAGGTCGTCCAAGTAATAAACCTTACGCGAGTAAGGGTCGATCCCACGGAGATTGTTGGTATGAAGCAAGCTATGGTCATCTTGTAAATCTCAGTCAGGCAGATTCAAATAGTTATGGAGGATTAATGATTAAAAGATAAATAAAACATAAAATAAGGATAGAGATACTTATGTAATTCATTGGTGAGAACTTTAGATAAGCGTATGGAGATGCTTTGTCCCTTCCGTCTCTCTGCTTTTCTACTATCTTCATCCAATCCTTCTTACTCCTTTCCATGGCAAGCTGTATGTTGGGCATCGCTGTTGTCAGTGGCTACAGTCCCGTCCTCTCAGTGAAAATGTTCAATGCGCTCTATCACAGCACGGCTATTCATCTGTCGGTTCTCGATCATATCAGAATAGAATCCAGTGATTCTTTTGCGTCTGTCACTAACGCCCCACAATCGCGAGTTTGAAGCTCGTCACAGTCATTCAATCCTTGAATCCTACTCGGAATACCACAGACAAGGTTTAGACTTTCCAGATTCTCAAGAATGCCGCCATCAATTCTAGCTTATACCACGAAGATTCTGATTAAGGAATCCAAGAGATAAACATTCAAGCCTTGTTTGCTTGTAGAACGGAAGTGGTTGTCAGGCACACGTTCATAAGTAAGAATGATGATGAGCGTCACATAATCATCACATTCATCATGTTCTTGGGTACAAATGAATATCTTAGAACAAGAATAACCTGAATTGAATAGAAGAACAATAGTAATTGCATTAATACTCGAGGTACAGCAGAGCTCCACACCTTAATCTATGGTGTGTAGAAACTCCACCGTTGAAAATACATAAGAACAAGGTCTAGGCATGGCCGAATAGCCAGCCTCCCAAAGAGGGTTCAATCATAAAAACATGATCATTGGCTTCGGCTCCAGAGAGGGAACCAGAAGAACCAAGATGAAAATACAATAGCAAAAGGTCTTATTTATAGAGAACTAGTAGCTTAGGGTTTACAGAAATGAGTAAATGACATAAAAATCTACTTCCGGACCCACTTGGTGTGTGCTTGGACTGAGCATTGAAGCTTTCATGTGTAGAGACTTTTCTTGGAGTTAAACGCCAGCTTTTGTGCCAGTTTGGGCGTTTAACTCCCATTCTTGTGCCAATTCCGGTGTTTAACGCCAGAATTCTTGAGCTAACTTGAAACGCCTATTTGGGCCATCAAATCTCGGGCAAAGTATAGACTATTATACATTGCTGGAAAGCCCAGGATGTCTAATTTCCAACGCAATTGAGAGCGTGCCAATTTGGCTTCTGTAGCTTTAGAAAATATACTTAGAGTGCAGGGAGGTCAGAATCCAACAGCATCTGCAGTCCTTTTCAGCCTCTGAATCAGATTTTTGCTCAGGTCCCTCAATTTCAGCCAGAAAATACCTGAAATCACAGAAAAACACACAAACTCATAGTAAAGTCCAGAAAAGTGAATTTTAACTAAAAACTAATAAAAATATAATAAAAACTAACTAAAACATACTAAAAACATACTAAAAACAATGCCAAAAAGCGTATAAATTATTCGCTCATCACAACACCAAACTTAAATTGTTGCTTGTCCCCAAGCAACTGAAAATCAAATAAGATAAAAAGAAGAGAATATGCAATGAATTCCAAAAACATCTATGAAGATCAGTATTAATTAGATGAGCGGGGCTTTTAGCTTTTTGCCTCTGAATAGTTTTGGCATCTCACTCTATCCCTTGAAATTCAGAATGATTGGCTTCTATAGGAACTCAGAATCCAGATAGTGTTATTGATTCTCCTAGTTAAGTATGATGATTCTTGAACACAGCTACTTTATGAGTCTTGGCCGTGGCCCAAGGCACTCTGTCTTCCAGTATTACCACCGGATACATACATGCCACAGACACATAACTGGGTGAACCTTTTCAGATTGTGACTCAGCTTTGCTAGAGTCCCCAATTAGAGGTGTCCAGGGTTCTTAAGCACACTCTTTTTTTGCCTTGGATCATGACTTTATTTTTACCCTTGCCTTTTGGTTTAAAGGGCTGTTGGCTTTTTCTGCTTGCTTTCTCTCTCTTTTTTTTCGCAGATAATCTCTCTCTCTTTTTTTTTATTCACTGCTTTTTCTTGCTTCAAGAATCATTTTTATGATTTTTCAGATCCTCAGTAACATGTCTCCTTTTTTCATCATTCTTTCAAGAGCCAACATTCATGAACAACAAATTCAAAAGACATATGCACTGTTCAAGCATACATTCAGAAGTCAAAGTATTGCCACCACATCAAAATAATTAATCTGTTATAAAATTCAAAATTCATGCAATTCTTCTCTTTTTTAATTAAGAACATTTTTCATTTAAGAAAGGTGATAGATTCATAGGACATTCATAACTTTAAGGCATAGACACTAAGACACTAATGATCATAAGACACAAACATAAATAAAACATAAAGCATAATTTTCGAAAAAAAATAGAAAAATAAAGAACAAGGAGATTAAAGAACGGGTCCACCTTAGTGATGGCGGCTTGTTCTTCCTCTTGAAGATCTTATGGAGTGCTTGAACTCCTCAATGTCTCTTCCTTGCCTTTGTTGCTCCTCTCTCATGATTCTTTGATCTTCTCTAATTTCATGGAGGAAGATGGAATGTTCTTGGTGCTCCACCCTTAGTTGTCCCATGTTGGAACTCAATTCTCCTAGGGAGGTGTTGATTTGCTCCCAATAGTTTTGTGGAGGAAAGTGCATCCCTTGAGGCATCTCAGGGATTTCATGATGAGGAATTTCCTCATGCTCATGTCTATGAGTGGGATCTCCTGTTTGCATTGAGCTCCTTCCACACAGATATCCATGAGAACTTGGTCCAACCTTTGATTAAAGTTGATCTTTTTATGAGTTTGAAAGGGACCTCGGGGATCACCTTCTTCTTGGCCACAACTTCATAGAAGTGGTCTTGAAGCACCCTTGAGATGAATCTCTCCGTCTCCCATGACTCGGAGGCGGAAGCTTTTGCCTTCCCTTTCCTCTTTCTAGAGGTTTCTCTGGCCTTAGGTGCCATAAATGGTTATGGAAAAACAAAAAGCAACGCTTTTACCACACAAAACTTAGAAGGTTTGCTCGTCCTCGAGCAAAAGAAGAAAGAAGAGAGTAGAAGAAGAAGAAATAGAGGAGATGGAGAGGGGCTTTGTGTTTCGGCCAAGGGGTGGGTTTGGGAGGGAAAGTGGTTTGAATTTGAATGGTGAGGTAGGTGGGGTTTTATGAAGGATGGATGTGAGTGGTGAAGAGAATGGTGGGATTTGATAGGTGAGGAATTTTTGGGAAAGAGGTATTGAGGTGATTGGTGAATAGATGAAGAAGAGAGAGAGTGGTGGGGTAGGTGGGGATCCTGTGGGGTCCACAGATCCTGAGGTGTCAAGGATAGCTCATCCCTGCACCAAGTGGCGTGTAAAACGCCCTTTCTGCCAATCCTAGCGTTAAACGCCGGGCTGCTGCCCTTTTCTGGTGCCCCTTTCTAGCATTAAACGCCAGTCTGGTGCCCCTTTCTGGCGTTAAATGCCTAGAATGGTGCCAGACTGGGCGTTAAACGCCAACAGATTTTCCTCCAGGGTGTGCTATTTCTTTCTGTTTTTGCTTTTTCAATTGATTTTGTGACTTCCCATGATCATCAACCTATAGAAAACATAAAATAACAAAGAAAAAATAGATAAATATAACATTGGGTTGCCTCCCAACAAACGCTTCTTTAATGTCAGTAGCTTGACAGTGGGCTCTCATGGAGCCTCACAGATGTTCAGAGCAATGTTGGAACCTCCCAACACCAAACTTAGAGTTTGAATATGGGGGTTCAATACCAAACTTAGAATTTGGTTGTGGCCTCCCAACACCAAACTTAGAGTTTGACTGTGGGGACTCTGTTTGACTCTATTTTGAGAGAAGCTCTTCATGCTTCCTCTCCATGGTTACAGAGGGATATCCTTGAGCCTTAAACACAAAGGATTCTTCATTCACTTGAATGATCAATTCTCCTCTGTCAACATCAATCACAGCCTTTGCTGTGGCTAGGAAGGATCTGCCAAGGATGATGGATTCATCCATGCACTTCCCAATCTCTAGGACTATGAAATCAGCAGGGATGTAATGGTCTTCAACCTTTACCAGAACATCCTCTACAAGTACATAAGCTTGTTTTCTTGAATTGTCTGTCATCTCTAGTGAGATTCTTGCAGCTTGTACCTCAAAGATCCCTAGCTTCTCCATTACAGAGAGAGGCATGAGGTTTATGCTTGACCTTAGGTCACACAGAGCCTTCTTGAAGGTCATGGTGCCTAATGTACAAGGTATTGAGAACTTCCCAGGGTCCTGTCTCTTTTGAGGTAATTTCTGCCTAGTCAAGTCATCCAGTTCTTTGGTGAGCAAAGGGGGTTCATCCTCCCAAGTCTCATTACCAAATAACTTGTCATTTAGCTTCATGATTGCTCCAAGATACTTAGTAACTTGCTCTTCAGTGACATCTTCGTCCTCTTCAGAGGAAGAATACTCATCAGAGCTCATGAATGGCAGAAGTAAATCCAATGGAATCTCTATGGTCTCAGTGTGAGCCTCAGATTCCCATAGTTCCTCATTAGAGAACTCATTGGAGGCCATTGGACGTCCATTGAGGTCTTCCTCAGTGGCGATCACTGCCTCTTCCTCCTCTCCAAATTCGGCCATGTTGATGGCCTTACACTCTCCTTTTGGATTCTCTTCTGTATTGCTTGGAAGAGTACTAGGAGGGAGTTCAGTAACTTTCTTACTCAGCTGACCCACTTGTGCCTCCAAGTTTCTAATGGAGGACCTTGTTTCAGTCATGAAACTTTGAGTGGTTTTGATTAGATCAGAGACCATGGTTTGCTAAGTCAGAGTGGCTCTGCTTAGAATTCTCTGTCTGTTGCTGAGAAGATGATGGAAAAGGCTTGCCATTGCTAAACCTGTTTCTTCCACCATTATTGTTGTTGAAACCATGTTGAGGTCTCTGTTGATCCTTCCATGAGAGATTTGGATGATTTTTCTCCATGAAGGATTATAGGTGTTTTCATAGGGTTCTCCCATGTAATTCACCTCTTCCATTGATGGTTTTCGTAAAAATAAAGTAAAATAAAATAAAAATATAAAATAATTTAATACTAATATATATTTTTTAATTTCTAAAATTAAGTTTGGTGTCCTCGTAGTAAGTTTTTTTTAAAAAAAAATTATTTTTTTAATACTAGTATTTTTCTTTGTTTAACTTTTTAATTTTTAGTTGATCTCTTTTTATTTATTTTTAAATTCTTCTTTTATTTTTATTTCTTTTCCAAAAAAAAAATTTCTGTCCTTTCTTCTTTACTTTTTTGGTTACCACATGGTGCGTTTAATCCTGTTTGGTGTTTTGTGCTGAGAAAAAAATAATGGAAAGAGATCACATAGGTTACTACTTACATCCAAGTAGTGATTCATATTATGGTGGATAGAGGAACTATCAAAATTTTGGTTGGATAAGCCAAAACCAAAGAAACTTCAGTGCTATATGTTCCAACTACCAAGAACCATCATCTTTCTACCCATGTCAAGAGCCACCATCAGATATTGAAACTTCTCAGAAGGAGAGTGTTATTGAAGTAGAAACTCTTAATGCTATTCTTGCCCAGAACAAGCTTATGACTCAGCAATTAAGTCTACTTACTCAACACATGAGTGGCATGCAAGTCCCAACTATCTTCACCCAACACCCAAATTTTGAATGGGGAGAGCAACCTCAGAGACCACAAAATTTTAATCATAATTCTCAGGGTGTTTTTCAACAGAATAATTCTAATAACCACCAGTTTCAGTCTTCTCAGCCTCAACAGAACAATGATTTGGAAGCAATCTTATCAAGTTTTATGCAGGAAACCAGAGCCTCAATAAGAAACTTGGAAGTGCAAATGAGCCAAATAAGCAAGCAATTAGAAGAAGAGGAAGATGCACAACCTCCAATGCTCTTGGTAAGTAATGAAGAAGATATTGAATTAGAAGACAGCTATCAAGAGGAAGAGGTTGAAATTGAGAAAGCTTGCAAAGAGGTAGAAGAATTCAAGGAAGAACACAAGGAAGTGAAACTTGCAAGACCTCTCCCAAAGCCATTACCATCCAATACAACATTCAAGTGGGTAAAATTCCTACCATTAACCTTTATTTTCTCACTTGAATATGGGCTACTGGAAACGGATGGTCAACTTAGAGCTCTTTGTGGCATTAGAGTAAGAGGAAGATGGTTAATGGTAAGAGTTATCAAGCAAGGTTCAATGTGGTTGCATGCTCCAAATTAAAGTGCCAGGATTGGTGTAGAGATCACTTAAATGGGTCTAGAAGGTTGTTTGGATGTCTCTGTGACAATTCAGATTGCTTGCCACCAGGTGGAAATAATGGTGATCCACAAGAAGACGGGCGTAAAAGCAAGATTTGGGACCCTGGAATTCATTCCCACAATCAACTCTCTTGGGACCTTTTCACTTGCTTCAATTTGCTCAAAGGCATTATATGCCTGGTTTGGGATCCCAGTAGCCATTGGAATTACAAACATTGGTGGGGATTCCTGGATCAGTACAAGCATAAGCCACCATGACAAGGAGATCACCACATGTCCAACTTAAGGACTTTAACTAAAAGTGCTTGGTAGGAGATAACCCACCGTGGTATGATTGTTCTTTTTCGTATCCTTAGTTATTTTCTCATTTATTTTATTTTTATTGAGTTCTTACTAATTTTCTGATCATATAGCTATTTTTATCACAGGAACTGAACACCTCAAGCTATATTTAAAAAAAAATAGCCACGCGACGCGACCGCATCAGCGACGCATCCGCATCGCAAGGAGAGGGAAGAAAATAAAAACGAACAGAGAGTCATGCTGGAGCGTGGCTGGAGGCGTGCCAATGGCACAAATCGCCCCACGCGACCGCATCGCCGACGCGTCCGCGTCATGTGGGAATATTAGCCTCCCACGCGACCGCGTGACCCACGCGGCCGCGTGCCCTGATTTTCGACGTAAAAAGGGTGCACAACCAAATATTGTGCTGGAGTGGTGCTGGCTTGGTGCTAGACGCATAATCCCTATCACGCGAACGCATCGCCGACGCGTCCGCGTCATTCCCTTCTGAAGCTACTCACGCGATCGCATGCCTCACGCGATCGCGTCACCCCAAATTTGGCAAAAATTTAAATTCGAACAGAGAGTTGTGCAGGCACGAAGCTGCACTCGCGCCCGAAGCATAACATGGGTCACGCGACCGCGTGATCGACGCGACCGCGTCAACTAACTAAAACGCAATCACGCGAACGCATGCCCCACGCGTTCGCGTCGCTTGCACCACACTAGTTCGCCACCCAGTTTTCTTTCTCTCTCTCTCTCCCAATCCTAATTCTCTCTTATTCTTTTATCCTTTTATTTTTCTCTCATCATAATATTTATCTCTTCTATTTTCAGCTCTTATTTGCTTGAGGACAAGCAAACCTTTAAGTTTGGTGTTGTTGGACGCTGCACTTATTGGTTTTCTGGCACAAAAGGGAGGCAAATCATCTTCACAGAGGAGCACAACCTGAAGAATAAAGCGACCGCTAGGATAACTAAGGTGGTTGAGTTCTTTTCATTTTTATTCCTTCTTTCTCTTTTTCTATGTTATGTTCCAGTTTTCTGCTATTTTGCTTTGATTGTTGCATGATCTTTTATTAGTTAGAATCATAGGATTAGTTTTCTTTTAATTTCTTTAATGCTGAAAAGATGTTTCATGTACCACTCACTGAACTTGAATCTAAAAAGAAAAGAAAAGAAGTGATGTATTGCATGAGAAATTGAGTTTAATTTTAAGAATAGTCTTATTTACTTAAATGTGGTGGTATTTTCTGTGATTTTTGAATGCATGATATGAATAGTGCATATTTGAATTTGAATCAAGAGATGTTGATGTATAAGGAATAGGAATTTAGAGAATTATTATGACTTCTCTGAAATAAACAAAAATTTAATCCTTAAAGCAAAAGAAACAGCAAAAAAATAATAATAATAATAAATAAATAAATAATAATAAAAGTAAGGTCCAAGGCTCTGAGCATCAATGACTAGGGAGGTCAAACATGATTAAAATCTCAAAGAGTTGTTTCCCTAGTCATATGCTTGTGGTGTGATTGTGTCAAGTAATCCTTGAGACAGAACACTTAGAGTCGAGATCAATTGCGTTTAACAGAGTATGCCAAAGGCTTTGAGCACCACTGTCTGGGAGTAATTAAAAAAAAATTAGAACTCAAAGAGAGTTCCCCAGTTAAGTGCTTGTGGTGTTTTGTGTCAAGTAACTCTTGAGACAAAACATTTAAAGTCACGGCTAGGCTCAAGGTGCAAAGCACCAAAGAAAAATAAATTAAAGTAAATGTTGCTGTGTTCAAGGATTAAACTGAAATGTAAAGATCAGAGAATTCATAATATTATCCGGATTCTAATTCCGAATGACATTAACATTCTTCTGATTCAAAGGAGAGTGAGATGCCAAACCTATTCAGGATTATAGTTATAAACCCCACTATAAAAAGAGACATGAGCTTAATCGAACTCTCATACTCATGCAAATTCACATCTTAAGCCTATATTAGTTTTGGTTGCTTGAGGACAAGCAACAGTTTAAGTTTGGTGTTGTGATGCGTGAGCATCTTATCTATCTTTTCCTAGTGAATTTGCATCTAAATTGTTGAGTTTAATTTAGAATTAATTATATTTTAGTCACTATGGATGCTATTTTGAGTTTTGTGCAATTTTATTTATTTTAGGTAGCATTCGGAGGGATTTGATGAAGTTTCTGCAGAGAAAAAGAAGAAACCAAAGAGATGATCAGTGAAGACCGATGCGGACGCATGGCTCACACGACCGCACAGAATGGAGAAGTTGCAATGACGCGATCGCGTGCCTGACGCGAACGCGTGGACTGGAATCTGCACAAATGACGCGAACGCGTGGGTGACGCGGACGCGTCACATGCGCGATCTGCAAAAATACAAATGACACTGGTTACGATTTCTGGACTGTTTTTGACCCACTTTCCAGCCCAAAAAACACAGATTAGAAGCTGCAGAATGGACAAAGCAAGTGGTCCCCACCCATCAACTGAAAATCGGTTAATTAATTCAAATTTAAATTCAAATCTTTTCTTTTAGGAAAAGATATTAGTTTTATTTTTAGATAATTAAATTTTAAATTAATTATGATTAGTTATAAAAAGGGGAGACTTCTCTTCTTTTGGAAAAACACATTAGATTACATTAGAGGGATTCCATTAGGGAATTCTATACAAATTTTTATTCTACATTCCATGAGCAACTAAACCTCCACTGTTAAGGTTAGGAGCTCTGTCTATTTGTATGGATTGATTTTATTACTTTTTCTAATTTAATTTATGTTTTGGATTTATATTTAAGAATTGTTTTCGTTCTTTATGTTATGAATTTGGGTGGAACGGAAGTATGACCCTCTTTCTATTTGAATTCTTGTATAACTTGGAAAAGCTCTATACTTGAACAACAGCTTGAAAACATATTCTCTTAAATTTTAATTATTGGATTTAATGGATACGTGACATATAATCCCCTTATTTTTGGTAATTAGAGTTTTGTGGCATGAAAACTGAAAATTAATTTTTACCCTCTCATTGAATTAATGACCAAGGAATTGGCAGTTAATGAATTTTAGAGGAGACTAGGAAGGTCTAAGGAATTAGGGTCTAGTCACATATAGTTTGCCATAAATTAAATCCTACATAATTAAAATAGTTAGTAAGAAAAGTTAATTCGGAAAAATAGATAACTCTGAAGCCTTAACTATTTATCCATATTTTATTCCCAATTTATTTAATTGTTTATACTTTTGATATTTTGAATTCGAATTTAAACCTTTTAAATATCTCAAAACCAATTTCTGCTTGCCTAACTAACCTAATCAATCAATCATTGTTGCTTGATCCATCAATCCTCGTGGGATCGACCCTTACTCACGTAAGGTATTACTTGGTACGACCCGATGCACTTGCCGGTTAGTAAGTGTGGGTTATAAATTCCGCACCACTTATCACTCAATAACTGTTGCTTAATCCATCAATCCTCGTGGGATCGACCCTTACTCACGTAAGGTATTACTTGGTATGACCCAGTGCACTTGCCGGTAAGTTTGTGGGTTATAAAATACCGCACCAAGTTTTTGGCGCCGTTGCTGGGGATTGACTGTGATTAACAACTATTTGTTGTTTGATTGCTTAGATTAGGCGTTTTATTTTTAATTTTATTAAAATCTATTTTTTTAAAAAAATTTTGAAAAAAAATATATATATTTATTTTTATTTATTTTATTTAAAAATTTTTCCTCTTAATTTTTGAAATTAAGTTTGGTGTCCCCATAGTAATTTTTCTCTAAAAAAATAAAAATACAAATAATATTTTAAAAAAAAAATTTCTGTTCTGTCTTCTTTGCTTTCCAGTTTACCACATGGTGCGTTTAATTCTGTTTGGTATTTTGTGCTAAGAAAAAATAATGGAGAGAGATCACATGGGTTACTACTCACACCCGAGTAGTGATTCATATTATGGTGGATGGAGGAGCTATCCAAATTTTGGTTGGCAAGGTCAAAACAGAAGAGACTTCAATGCTCCATATTTATACCAAGAGCCACCATCTCCCTATTCATATCAAGAACCATCATCTCCTTCTTATTCATATCAAGAGCCACAATCTCCTTATTCATCTCAAATACCATCAGATCTTGAGCTCTTCATGAAAGAATTCCTACATGATATAAAGACGAGTGTAAAAAATGTAGAGAATTATGTGCAGACGCTGATCAAGAACCAGGAAGGGGAATAAGCAAATTCCTTCCCAAGAGGTACAATGCAAGATCATATAGAAGAAAGTGAGGAAACCAATCAAAGGAATTTATACTCCAGTGAATTAGAGAACTTTCCACCCTCACATATGGAAAAAGAGGAAGATGCACAACCTCCCATTCCCTTGGTAAGCAATGAAGAAGAGATTGAATTCGAAGAAAGCTACCAAGAGAAAGAGGTTGAAATTGAGGAAGCTTGCAAAGAGGTAGAAGAATTCAAAGGAGAGCACAAGGGAGTGGAGCTTGCAAGACCTCTTCCAAAGCCATCACCATCCAATACAACATTTAAGTGGGTAAAATTCCTATCCTTAACCTTTGCTTTCCCACTTGAATATGGGCTACTAGAGACGGATGGTCAACTTAGAACTCTTTGTGGCGTTAAGAGTAAGAGGAAGATGGTTAGTGGCAAGAGATGTCAAGCAAGGTTCAATATGGTTGCATGCTCCAAATTGAAGTGCAAGGAATGGTGTAGAGCTCACTTGAATAGGTCTAGAAGGTTGTTTGGATGTCTCTGTGAGAATCAGATCACTTGCCACCCGGTGGGAACAATGGTGATCCACAAGAAGGCGGGTGTAAAAGCAAGGTTTAAGACCCTGGAATTCATTCCCACAATCAACACTCTTGGGGCCTTGTCACTTGCTTCAACTTGCTCAAAGGTGTTATGCGCCTAGTTTGGGATCCCGGTAGCCATTAGAATTACAAACATTGGTGGAGATTCCTAGATCAGTACAAGCATAAGCCACCATGACAAGGAGCTCATCACATGTCCAACTTAAGGACTTTAACTAAAAGTGCTTGGTGGGAGACAACCCATCGTGGTATGATCGTTCTTTTTCATTCTTAGTTATTTTTCGTAATAGTAGTTTTCTTACTTATTTGATTTTTATTGAATTCTTACAAATTTTCTGATCATGCAGCTATTTTAGAACAGGAACCGAATAATAAAAAAAGAAGAGGAGCACATGACGTGCAAGCGTCGCTGATGCGTACGCGTCATATGCATGTGCGTGAAAAATAAAATTTAACAGAGAGTTGCGCGGGAGTGGCGCAGGAATAATGCCTTTCGCACAAACAAGCCCACGCGTGCGCGTCACTGGTGATTTTGGCACTCCACGCGTGCGCGTCACTGACGCAAACGCGTGACCTGGAAAAACGGCGTAAATATGTGTTTGGCCAGAGACTTGTGCTGGTTTGGGGCTAGAAGTGTGTTAGACGCACAAAATTGACCACGCGTACGCATCCCTGACGCGTGTGCATCATTTGACCAAACGGCCATCCACGCGTGCGCGTGCATGACGTGAACGCGTCGTATGGCAATATTGGTTCCCTAGCCACGTGAACAGAGAGTTATGCGTGTGCGCGGCTGGTTTCGCGTGAATCGTACAAAACCCAGGGCACGCGTACGCGTGCCTGACGCTTACGCGTCCTTAAGAAAATTTCGCGACCCACACGTACGCATCGCTTGTGCCGCACAATTACACTAGTTCACCGTCCAGTTTTAATTTTCTTTCTCTCTCTCCCAATTCTAATTCTCTCTTGTTTCTTTATCCTTTTATTCTTCTTTCATCTTATCATTTGTTTTTGTTTTCAGATTTTTTTTGCTTGAGGACAAGCAAACAATTAAGTTTAGTGTTGACGCTTCACTTAAAGCTTTTTTGTTTATTCCTATGGCACCAAAAGGGAGGTGAATCATCTTCACGGAGGAGCACAACCTGAAGAATAAAGCGACCGCTAGGATAACTAAGGTGGTTGAGTTCCTTTCATATTTTTTATTCCTCCCCTCTTTTTCTATGCTATGTTCCAGTTTTCTGCTATTTTGCTTTGTTTGTTGCATGATCCTTTATTAGTTAGAATCCTAGGACTAGTTTAGCTTTTTTCTTAATTGCTTTAATTCTGAAAAGATGTCTCATGTATTACTCACTGAGCTTGAATTAAAAAAAATACAGAAGTGATGTATTGCATGAGAAATTGAGTTAATTTTAAAAGTAGTCTTATTTACTTAAATGTGGTGGTATTTTCTGTAATTCTGAATGCATGACATGAACAGTGCATATTTTTTATAGTGAAGTTTATGAATGTTAAAATTGTTGGCTCTTAAAAGAATGATGAAAAAAAGAAAAATGTTATTGATAATCTGAAAAATCATAAAATTGATTCTTGAAGCAAGAAAAAGCAGTGAAAAACACAAAGCTTGCGAAAAAAAATAAAATAAAAAATGAAGAGAAAGAAAGAAAAAAAAGAAAAAGCAAGTAGAAAAAGCTAATAACCCTTTAAATAAAAAGGCAAAGGGTAAAAAAGGATCCAAGGCTTTGAGCATTAATGGATAAGAGGGCCCAAAGGAATAAAACCCTGGCCTAAGCGGCTAAATTAAACTGTCATTAACCATGTGCTTGTAACGTGAAGGTGTCAAGTGAAAAGCTTGAGACTGAGCGGTTAAAGTCGTGATCCAAAGCAAAAAGAGTGTGCTTAAGAACTCTGGGCACCTCTAACTGGGGACTCTAGCAAAGCTGAGTCACAATCTGCAAAGGTTCACCCAGTTATGTGTCTGTGGCATTTATGTATCCGGTAGTAATACTAGAAAACAATATGCTTAGGGTCACGGCCAAGACTCATAAAGTAGCTTTGTTCAAGAATCAACATACTGAACTAGGAGAATCAATAACACTATCTGAATTCTGAGTTCCTATGGATGCCAATCATTCTGAACTTCAATAGATAAAGTGAAATGCCAAAACTATTCAGGATTGCAGTTGTAAACCTCATTATAAGAAGAGACATGAGCTTAATCGAACTCTCATTCTCATGCAAATTCACATCCTAAGCTTATATTAGTTTTGGTTACTTGAGGACAAACAACAATTTAAATTTGGTATTGTGATGCGTGAGCATCTTTTCTATCTTTTCCTAGTGAATTTGCATCTAATTTGTTGAGTTTAATAAAGAATTAATTATCTTTTAGCCAATATGGATGCTACTTTGAGTCTTTTGCAATTTTGTTTATTTTAGGTAGCATTCGGCGGAATTTGATGGAGTTTCTGCAGCACAAGAACAAAAGGAGATGGCAGCGAAGAGCGACGCGTACACATGACTGACGCGTACGCGTGATTTGGAGCTTTCCACGGTGACGCGTACGCGTGATTTGAAGAAATTTACAGCGACGCGTTCGCGTGACCGATGCGTCTGCGTGACTCGCGAAAAAGACCATCGACGCGTACACGTGACTGACGCGTACGCGTGACATGCGCTACGTGCAGAAAATACAGAAAACGCTGAGGACAATTTCTGGGCTGCTTTTGACCCAATTTTCAGCCCAGAAAGTATAGATCAGAGGCTGCAGAGTGAAGGAATCAAGTGGTCCCCACCCATCAACTGAAGACTTGATTATTGTTATAATTAATTCTGATTTAAATTCAAATTTGAATTTGAAAATAGGAAAAGATATTATTTTAATTTTAGAAATTATATTTTAAATTAATTAGGATTAGTTATAAAAAGGAGAGACTCCTCTTCTATTAGGAGGTTCCATCAGGGGGATTCCATTAGGGAATTCCATTCCAAATTTACATTCCGTATTCCATAACATTCTTCTCTAAATAATGAGCAACTAATCCTCCATTGTTAAGGTTAGGAGCTCTGTCTATTTGTATGGATTGATTTTATTGCTTTTTTTATTTTAATTTATGTATGGATTTATAATTTAAGAATTGTTTTTTGCTCTTTATTTTATGAATTTGGGTGGAACGGAAGTATGACCCTCTTTCTATTTGAGTTCCTGTAAAACTTAGAAAAGCTCTTTACTTGAACAACAGCTTGAAAACATATTCTCCTAAATTTTAATTATTTGGATTTAACGGGATACGTGACATATAATCCTTTTATTTTTAGGTAATTAGAGTTTTTATGGCATATAAACTGGAATTTGATCATGTAGCTTCTAATTGGAATTAATTGACCAAGGAATTGGCAGTTAATGAATTTTAAAGGAGACTAGAAAGGTCTAAGGAATTAGGGTCTAGTCACATATAGTTTGCCATAAATTAAATCCTATATAATTAAAATAGTTAGTAAGAAAAATTAATCCGGAAAAATAGATAACTCTGAAGCCTTAACTATTTTCTCATATATATATTTCATAGCTCATTTACTGCTTGTTTTCTGAAATTCTTAATTACTTTTTAATGCTCTTTGAACATTCAAACACTATTTTCTGTTTGCCTGACTAAGCTTATCACTCAATAACTATTTCTTAATCCATCAATCCTCGTGGGATAGACCCTTACTCACATAAGGTATTACTTGGTACGACCCGGTGCACTTGCCGGTAAGTTTGTGGGTTATAAAATACCGCACCAATAAGCGGTTGTCCCAAGAATTTTTTGAAATCTTGGAAGGCTTCCTCGCACTCTATTGTTCATTTAAACCTCTTTTCCTTCCTTAATGTTGCGTAAAAGGGGAGAGATCTTATGGTTGATCTGGCTAGAATTCTGGACAGGGAGGCCAGTCTTCCGTTGAGCTGTTGTACTTCTTTGACGCAGGTCAGACTTTTCATTTTGAGTATAGCCTGACATTTATCTGGGTTCGCCTCGATTCCTCTTTGTGTGAGCATGAAGCCCAAGAATTTGCCCGCTTCTATCGCAAAGGTGCATTTTGCCATCATACCATGCTTCCTTATGGTGTCGAATACTTTGGTGAGGTCGGACAACAACGATTCCTTACTTTGTATTTTTACCAGCATTTCGTCTACATAGACCTCCATGAGTTTTCCGATTTGATCAGCAAAGACTTTGTTCATCAGTCTTTGGTAGGTAGCTCCTGCATTTTTAAGTCCGAAGGGCATAACTATATAGCAATAGTTTGCCTTTGGGGTTAGGAACAAGGTCTTCTCTTGATCAGGTGGGTACATTGGGATTTGGTTGTATCATGAATAGGCATCCATGAAGGAGAGGTACTTGTATCCGGAAGAGGCATCCACTAGAGTGTCTATGTTCAGGAGCGGGTAGGGATCTTTTGGGCAGGCCTTATTGAGGTCGGTGTAGTCGGTGCACATTCTCCACTCGCCGTTTGACTTTTTCACCAAGACGACGTTGGCTAGCCATAACGGGTATTTGACTTCCCTTATGAATCCTGTCTCCAGTAAGGCTTGCACTTGCTCTTCCACAGCTTGGGACCTTTTTGGGCTAAGCTTCCACATTTCTGTTGTATTGACCAAGATCCGAGATACACTGCTAGTTTATGGCACATTAACTTGGGATCTATGTCGGGCATGTCTGCGGCCTTCTATGCAAAGAGATCGGCATTATCCTTTAGCATCTGTATCAATTGCTCCTTTAAGTCTCCCTTTAAGATTGCCCCTATATTTTTTGTTTTATCCTCAGCATCCCCGATTTGGATTTTTTCGGTCTTCCCTTCAGGTTGTGGATGAAGTTCTTTGCAAACTCAAACTCCCCCGAGTTCAATAGTGTTGATTTCTTCTCCTCTGGGGTTGCCTTTAAGGTTCAGACTTTCGTTGTAACAGCGTCACACGAGTTTTTGATCTTCTTTTATCGTGGCGATCCCTTCTGGAGTTAGAAATTTCATGCAATGATGTGGAGTGGAGACTACTGCGGCGAGTTGGTTTAACGTTGTTCGACCTATAAGGGCATTATAAGCTGAGTTCGCGTCAACTACAATGTAGTCTATGCTTAGTGTCCTTGACCAGGTTCCTTTTCCAACCGTTGTATGCAGTAAGATGTATCCTAGTGGTAGAATTGGGGTGTCCCCCAGTTCGAACAAACTATTCGGATACGCTTTGAGCTCTTTCTCTTGCAAGCCGAGCTTGTCGAAGGCGGTTTTAAACAAGATATCTGTGGAGCTCCCTTGGTCTACCAATGTTCGGTGGAGATTGGCGTTGGCGAGTATGATAGTAATGACCATGGGATCATCATGGCCCGGAATGATGCCTGTTGCGTCTTCTTGGGTAAAGGTAATGGTGGAGAGGTTGAGCGACCTATCCCCTTCTCCGACATGATATACCTCTTTAAGGTGTCTTTTGCGGGATAATTTAGAGATCCCTCCTCATGCGAATCCCCCATTTATCATATGAACATGTCTCTCAAGGGGTGTGAAGTGGGCGTTCAATTCACTCAACCTCTTCATCCCTTCTTCTTTTTCATGGTTCATCCACTTTATTGGATAAGTACCAATCTAGTCGCCCTTCTCTTGCCAATTTCTCTATGGCATTCTTTAGGTCGAAGCACTCGTTGGTAGAGTGTCCGTAGATTTAGTGGTATTCGTAGTACTCTGTCCGATTTTCCCTCCTCTTTTGTGTTTGATTGGGCGAGGTGGTGGGATTTTCTCAGTGTTGCATATCTCCCTGTATACATCCACAAGGGACACTCTTAGTGGAGTGTAGTTGAGGTATTTTCTAGGTTTTTCAATAGACTGATCTTCTTTTTTCCCGGACTCTTTAGCCTTGTCCCGAGGAGGGTAGGAGAATTCGGATTTTGAATTTTCTCCTAATCGAGAGTTCTCCTCCATGTTAATATACTTTTCTGCCTGTTCTTGTACCTCGTTCAGGGATGTCTGATGAGCGGATAATTTGTACCCTTTTTGGCATTGTTTTTAGTATGTTTTTAGTAGTTTTAGTTAAGTTCTTAGTATATTTTTATTAGTTTTTAGTTAAAATTCACTTTTCTGGACTTTACTATGAGTTTGTGTGTTTTTCTGTGATTTCAGGTATTTTCTGGCTGAAATTGAGGGACCTGAGCAAAAATCTGATCCAGAGACTGAAAAGGACTGCAGATGCTGTTGGATTCTGACCTCCCTGCACTCGAAGTGAATTTTCTGGAGCTACAGAAGCCCAATTGGCGCGCTCTCAACGGCGTTGGAAAGTAGACATCCTGGGCTTTCCAGCAATATATGATAGTCCATACTTTGCCCAAGATTTGATGGCCCAAACCGGCGTTCAAAGTCACCCTCAGAAATTCCAGCGTTAAACGCCGGAACTGGCACCTAAATGGGAGTTAAACGCCCAAACTGGCATAAAAGCTGGCGTTTAACTCCAAGAAGAGTCTCTACACGAAATTGCTTCATTGCTCAGCCCAAGCACACACCAAGTGGGCCCGGAAGTGGATTTTTATGTCATTTACTCATCTCTGTACACCCTAGGCTACTAGTTTCTTATAAATAGGACCTCTTACTATTGTATTTTCATCTTTGGATTATTTTTAGATCCTTTGATTATCTTTGGACATCTAGTTCTTAGAATGGCCAGCCCTAGACCTTGTTCTTATGTATTTTCAACGGTGGAGTTTCTACACACCATAGATTAAGGTGTGGAGCTCTGCTGTACCTCGAGTATTAATGCAATTACTATTGTTCTTCTATTCAATTCCGCTTGTTCTTTGTCCAAGATATCACTTGTTCTTCAACTTGATGAATGTGATGATCCGTGACACTCATCATCATTCTCACCTATGAACAAGGTGACTGACAACCACTTTTGTTCTACAAGCAATCAAGGCTCTAGTGAATATCTCTTGGATTCCTGATACACGATGCATGGTTGATCGCCTGACAACCGAGTGCTCGCCTGACAAACGAGCCAGCCATTCCGTGAGATCAGAGTCTTCGTGGTATAGGCAAGAACTGATGGCGGCATTCAAGAGAATCCGGAAGGTCTAACCTTGTCTGTGGTATTCTGAGTAGGATTCAATGATTGAATGACTGTGACGTGCTTCAAACTCCTAGCAGGCGGGGCGTTAGTGACAGACGCAAAAGAATCACTGGATTCTATTCCGGCCTGACCGAGAACCGACAGCTGATTAGCCATATGCTGTGACAGAGCATAGGAACATTTTCACTGAGAGGATGGGAGGTAGCCACTGACAACGGTGAAACCCTACATAAGCTTGCCATGGAAAGGAGTAAGAAGGATTTGATGAAGACAGTAGGAAAGCAGAGAGACGGAAGGGAAGGCATCTTCATACGCTTATCTGAAGTTCCTACCAATGAATTAAATAAGTACCTCTATCTTTATCTTTATGCTTTATTCGTATATCACTATACCCATTTGAGTCTGCCTGACTAAGATTTACAAGGTGACCATAGCTTGCTTCATACCAACAATCTCCGTGGGATCGACCCTTACTCGCGTAAGGTTTATTACTTGGACGACCCAGTGCACTTGCTGGTTAGTTGTGCAAAGTTGTGTAGTGAATCACAATTTCGCGCACCAAGTTTTTGGCGCCGTTGCCGGGGATTGTTTTGTGTATGGACAACTGACGGTTCATCTTGTTGCTTAGATTAGGTATTTTTTTTTCAGAGTTCTTAAGAATGAATTCTAGTGTTTCAAGGTGATGTTTTCTTATCATCACCAAAGCTGATTGATCATCATCAATTTAGCTCTTGAATGCAATGTCCTGCTGAAGCTTGGCTAGCTATGTCTAATTCCTTTAGACTAAAGCTTTAGACTAACATTGCATGATTCCTGGAATTCTCATTAAGAATTTTGATACCTTTATTTTCTTTTCATATAATTTTCGAAAAAAGCACAAAAAAATTACAAAATCATAAAAACCAAAAATATTTTATGTTTCTTGTTTGAGTCTAGTGTCTCATCTTAAGTTTGGTGTCAATTGCATGCATTCATTCATGTGTCTTAAGGATCTTCAAGTAATTCTTGATTATTTCTTACTCTGATCTTTGAATTCTCTGGACTTGAGTGTTTTGTGTGTCTCATATGCATTCTCATTAGTGTCAGTAGTATACAAACTGCTAAGTTTGGTGTCTTGCATGCATTGTTATTTGATTTTAGTTGCATTTTGATTATTAAAAAATCCAAAAATATTTTTAATTTGTGTCTTTTCAAGTCAATAATACAGAGAATTGAAGATTCAGAACATGCAGCAGAGGAATTACACAGAAAAAGCTGGGCGTTCAAAACGCCCAGTGAAGAAGGACAGACTGGCGTTTAAACGCCAGCCAGGGTACCTGGTTGGGCGTTTAACGCCCAAAAAGGTAGCATTTTGGGCGTTAAACGCCAGAATGGATACCATTCTGGGCGTTTAACGCCAGGATGGCACAAGGGGGAAGATTTTGTTTTCAAATCAATTTTTTTTTTCAAGTTTTCAAAGTTTTTCAAAATCAAATCTTTTTCAAATCAAATCTTTTCAATCAAATGTTTTCAAAATCAATTTCTTTCCTTTTTCAAAGATACTTGCTATCAATTAATGATTTGATTCAACATTTCAAGTATGTTGCCTTTTCTGTTAAGAAAGGTTTAATGTTTGAATCATATCTTTTCTTGTTAAGCAAGTTATTAAATTTTAAAATCAAATCTTTTTAATTTGTTTTCAAATCATATCTTTTCAATCAAATCTTTTTAAAACCATAACTTTTTAATCATATCTTTTTAATCACATCTTTTTCAAAATAGTTTTCAATCATATCTTGTTAATTTCTAATTTCAAATCTTTTTCAAAAAAATTACTTGATCCCTTTCTCACTCTTGATTTTCGAAAATCAAATTAAAGTTTTTCAAAATGTTTTTAAAATCTTTTTTAATTAATTTTCGAAAATTCTCTTCCCCTCTTCCCACATCCTTCTATTTATGGAGTACCACTCCTTCTCAATGCACAATTCGAACTCTATCTGATTAAGTTCGAATTCTTCTACCTCTTTCTTCTATTTTTCTGTTCTTCTGACACCTCAAGGGATCTCTATACTGTGACATAGAGGATTCCACATTTTCTTGTTCTCTTCTCTTTCATATGAGCAGGAGCAGAGACAGAGGCATTCTTGTTGAAGCTGACCCTGAACCTGAAAGGACCTTGAAGCGAAAGCTAAGAGAAGCTAAGGCACAACTCTCTGTAGAGGACCTAACAGAAATCTTCAAAGAAGAAGAACCCATGGCAGCCGAAAACAACAACAATGCAAACAATGCAAGGAAGGTGCTGGGTGACTTTACTGCACCTACTCCCGACTTCTATGGGAGAAGCATCTCTATCCCTGCCATTAGAGCAAACAACTTTGAGCTTAAGCCTCAATTAGTTTCTCTAATGCAACAGAATTGCAAGTTTCATGGACTTCCATTGGAAGATCCTCATCAGTTTTTAGCTGAATTCTTGCAAATCTGTGACACTGTCAAGACTAATGGGGTAGACCCTGAGGTCTACAGACTTATGCTATTCCCTTTTGCTGTAAGAGACAGAGCTAGGACATGGTTGGATTCACAACCTAAAGAAAGCCTGGACTCATGGGAAAAGCTAGTCAATGCCTTCTTGGCAAAGTTCCTTCCACCTCAAAAATTGAGTAAGCTTAGAGTGGAAGTCCAAACCTTCAGACAAAAGGATGGAGAATCCCTCTATGAAGCTTGGGAAAGATACAAACAATTGATCAGAAAATGTCATTCTGACATGCTTTCTGAATGGAGCATCATAGGTATTTTCTATGATGGTCTCTCTGAACTATCCAAGATGTCTTTGGATAGCTCTGCTGGAGGATCTCTTCATTTGAAGAAGACGCCTACAGAAGCTCAAGAGCTAATTGAAATGGTTGCAAATAACCAATTCATGTACACTTCTGAAAGGAATCCTGTGAACAATGGGACTAATCAGAAGAAAGGAGTTCTTGAGATTGATGCTCTGAATGCCATTCTGGCTCAGAACAAGATATTGACTCAACAAGTCAATTTGATCTCTCAAAGTCTGTCTGGAATGCAAAATGCACCAAGCAGTACTAAGGATGCTTCATCTGAAGAAGAAGCCTATGATCCTGAGAACCCTTCAATGGAAGAGGTGAATTACCTAGGAGAACCCTATGGAAACACCTATAATTTTTCATGGAGAAATCACCCAAATTTCTCATGGAAGAATCAAGAGAGACCTCAACAAGGTTTCAATAACAATAATGGTGGAAGAAACAGGTTTAGCAATGGCAAGCCTTTTCCATCATCTTCTCAGCAACAGACAGAGAATTCTAAGCAAAACCCCTCTGACTTAGCAACTATGGTCTCTGATCTAATCAAAACCACTCAAAGTTTCATGACTGAAACAAGGTCCTCCATTAGGAATTTGGAGGCACAAGTGGGACAGCTGAGCAAGAAAGTTACTGAACTCCCTCCTAGTACTCTCCCAAGCAACACAGAAGAAAATCCAAAAGGAGAGTGCAAGGCCATCAACATGGCCGAATTTGGAGAGGAAGGAGAAGAAGTGAACGCCACTGAGGAAGACCTCAGTGGGCGTGCACTGACCTCCATTGAGTTCCCCAATGAGGAACCATGGGAATCTGAGGCTCAAAATGAGACCATAGAGATTCCATTGGACTTACTTCTGCCTTTCATGAGCTCTAATGAGTATTCTTCCTCTGAAGAGGATGAGTATGTCACTAAAGAGCAAGTTGCTAAATACCTTGGAGCAATCATGAAGCTAAATGACAAGTTATTTGGAAATGAGACTTGGGAGAATGAACCTCCTTTGCTCACCAAAGAACTGGATGACTTGTCTAGGCAGAAATTACCTCAAAAGAGAAGATCCTGGGAAGTTTTCAATACCTGTACCATAAGCAACATGACCTTCAAGAAGGCTCTGTGTGACTTAGGGTCAAGTGTAAACCTCATGCCTCTCTCTGTAATGGAGAAGCTAGGGATCTTTGAGGTGCAAGCTGCAAGAATCTCATTAGAGATGGCAGACAACTCAAGTAAACAAGCTCATGGACTTGTAGAGGATGTTTTGGTGAAGATTGAAAACCATTACATCCCTGCGGATTTCATAATCCTAGAGACTGGGAAGTGCATGGATGAAACCATCATCCTTGGCAGACCCTTCCTGGCCACAGCAAAGGCTGTGATTGATGTTGATAGAGGAGAGTTGATCATTCAAGTGAATGAAGAATCCTTGGTGTTTAAGGCTCAAGGATATCCCTCTGTCATCATGGAGAGGAAGCATGAAGAGCTTCTCTCAAATCAGAGTCAAACAGAGCCCCCACAGCCAAACTCTAAGTTTGGTGTTGGGAGGCCACAACCAAACTCTAAGTTTGGTGTTGAACCCCCACATTCAAACTCTAAGTTTGGTGTTGGGAGGTTCCAACATTGCTCTGAGAAAATGTGAGGCTCCATGAGAGCCATCTGTCAAGCTACTGACATTAAAGAAGCGCTTGTTGAGAGGCAACCCAATGTTATATGTTATCTAGTTCTCTTTGTTATTTTATGTTTTTTGTAGGTTGATAATCATAAGAAGACACAAAATCAATTGAAAAAGCAAAAGCAGAATGAAAAACAGGAAGAAAAACAGCACACCCTGGAGGAAGAACCCACTGGCGTTTAAACGCCAGTGAGGCTAGCAATTGGGCGTTTAACGCCCAGTCTGGCACCATTCTGGGCGTTTACCGCCAGAAAGGGGCACCAAACTGGCGTTAAACGACAGAAAAGGGCAAGAACCTGGCGTTAAACGCCAGGAATGGGCACCAGCCCGGCGTTTAACGCCAGAAATGGCTCAAAACGTGATTTTGAATGCCATTTGGTGCAGGGATGACTTTTCCTTGACACCACAGGATCTGTGGACCCCACAGGATCCCCACCAACCCCACCACTCTCTCTCTTCTTCACCCATTCACCAATCACCTCACCATTCAAATTCAAACCACTTTCCCCCCCAAACCCACCCATCAATGGCCGAACCATGACCCCCCCTCTCCTATATAAACCCTTCTTCACCCCTTCATTTTCACACAACCTAATCACCACTTCTCCCTCTCTTTGGCCGAACACAAAAGCCATTCCCTTCTTCCTCATTTCTTCTTCTTATACTCTCTTCTTTCTTCTTTTGCTCGAGGACGAGCAATCCTTTTAAGTTTGGTGTGGTAAAAGCATTGCTTTTGTTTTTCCATAACCATTTATGGCATCCAAGGCCGGAGAAACCTCTAGAAAGAGGAAAGGGAAGGCAAAAGCCTCTACCTCCGAGTCATGGGAGATGGAAAGATTCATCTCAAGGGTGCATCAAGACCACTTCTATGAAGTTGTGGCCTTGAAGAAGGTGATCCATGAGGTCCCTTTCAAACTCAAAAAGGGTCAACTTTGATCAAAAGTTGGACCAAGTCCTCATAGATATCTGTGAAGAGGGCGCCCAATGGAAAAGAAATTCAAGAGGGAAGCCGGTTCAATTGAGAAGGCATGACCTCAAGCCCATCACTAAGAAAAGGATGGAGCAAACAAGAGACCCCACTCATCATGAGATCCCTGAGATACCCCAAGGGATGCACTTTCCTCCACAAAACTATTGGGAGCAACTGAACACCTCCCTAGGAGAATTGAGTTCCAACATGGGACAACTAAGGGTGGAGCACCAAGAACATTCCATCCTCCTCCATGAAATTAGAGAAGATCAAAGAATCATGAGAGAGGAGCAACAAAGACAAGGAAGAGACATTGAGGAGCTCAAGCACTCCATAGGATCTTCAAGAGGAAGAAAGAACCGCCATCACTAAGGTGGACCCGTTCTTTAATCTCCTTGTTCTTTAATTCCTATTTTTCAAAAATTTAGTGCTTATGTTTATCCATGTTTGTGTCTTATGATCATTAGTGTCTTAGTATCTATGCCTTAAAGTTATGAATGTCCTATGAATCCATCACCTTTCTTAAAAGAAAACTGTTTTTAATCACAAAAGAACAAGAAGTACAGGATTTCAAATTCATCTTTAAAACTAGCTTAATTAGTTTGATGTGGTGACAATACTTTTTGTTTTCTGAATGTATGCTTGAACAGTGCATATGTCTTTTGAATTTGTTGTTCATGAATGTTAAAATTGTTGGCTCTTGAAAGAATGATGAAAAAGGAGACATGTTACTGAGGATCTGAAAAATCATAAAAATGATTCTTGAAGCAAGAAAAAGCAGTGAATACAAAAAAAAAACGAAAAAAAAAGAGGAGAAAGAGAAAAAGAAAGAAAAAGAAAGAAATAAAGTTATGATCCAAGGCAAAAAGAGTGTGCTTAAGAACCCTGGACACCTCTAATTGGGGACTTTAGCAAAGCTGAGTCACAATCTGAAAAGGTTCACCCAATTATGTGTCTGTGGCATGTATGTATCCGGTGGTAATACTGGAAGACAGAGTGGTTTGGGCCACGGCCAAGACTCAATAAGTAGCTGTGTTCAAGAATCATCATACTTAACTAGGTGAATCAATAACATTATCTGGATTCTGAGTTCCTAAAGAAGCCAATCATTCTGAATTTCAAAGGATAAAGTGAGATGCTAAAACTGTTTGGAGGCAAAAAGCTACTAGTCCCGCTCATCTAATTTGGAGCTAAGTTTCATTGATAATTTGGAGTCTATAGTATATTCTCTTCTTTTTATCTTATTTGATTTTCAGTTGCTTGGGGACAAGCAACAATTTAAGTTTGGTGTTGTGATGAGCGGATAATTTGTACCCTTTTTGGCATTGTTTTAGTATGTTTTAGTAGTTTTAGTTAAGTTCTTAGTATATTTTTATTAGTTTTTAGTTAAAATTCACTTTTCTGGACTTTACTATGAGTTTGTGTGTTTTTCTGTGATTTCAGGTATTTTCTGGCTGAAATTGAGGGACCTGAGCAAAATCTGATCCAGAGACTGAAAAGGACTGCAGATGCTGTTGGATTCTGACCTCCCTGCACTCGAAGTGGATTTTCTGGAGCTACAGAAGCCCAATTGGCGCGCTCTCAACGGCGTTGGAAAGTAGACATCCTGGGCTTTCCAGCAATATATGATAGTCCATACTTTGCCCAAGATTTGATGGCCCAAACCGGCGTTCAAAGTCACCCTCAGAAATTCCAGCGTTAAACGCCGGAACTGGCACCTAAATGGGAGTTAAACGCCCAAACTGGCATAAAAGCTGGCGTTTAACTCCAAGAAGAGTCTCTACACGAAATTGCTTCATTGCTCAGCCCAAGCACACACCAAGTGGGCCCGGAAGTGGATTTTATGTCATTTACTCATCTCTGTACACCCTAGGCTACTAGTTTCTTATAAATAGGACCTCTTACTATTGTATTTTCATCTTTGGATTATTTTTAGATCCTTTGATTATCTTTGGACATCTAGTTCTTAGATCATTGGGAGGCTGGCCATTCGGCCATGCCTAGACCTTGTTCTTATGTATTTTCAACGGTGGAGTTTCTACACACCATAGATTAAGGTGTGGAGCTCTGCTGTACCTCGAGTATTAATGCAATTACTATTGTTCTTCTATTCAATTCCGCTTGTTCTTTGTCCAAGATATCACTTGTTCTTCAACTTGATGAATGTGATGATCCATGACACTCATCATCATTCTCACCTATGAACAAGGTGACTGACAACCACTTTTGTTCTACAAGCAATCAAGGCTCTAGTGAATATCTCTTGGATTCCTGATACACGATGCATGGTTGATTGCCTGACAACCAAGTGCTCGCCTGACAAACGAGCCAGCCATTCCGTGAGATCAGAGTCTTCGTGGTATAGGCAAGAACTGATGGCGGCATTCAAGAGAATCCGGAAGGTCTAACCTTGTCTGTGGTATTCTGAGTAGGATTCAATGATTGAATGACTGTGACGTGCTTCAAACTCCTAGCAGGCGGGGCGTTAGTGACAGACGCAAAAGAATCACTGGATTCTATTCCGGCCTGACCGAGAACCGACAGCTGATTAGCCATATGCTGTGACAGAGCATAGGAACATTTTCACTGAGAGGATGGGAGGTAGCCACTGACAACGGTGAAACCCTACATAAGCTTGCCATGGAAAGGAGTAAGAAGGATTGGATGAAGACAGTAGGAAAGCAGAGAGACGGAAGGGAAGGCATCTTCATACGCTTATCTGAAGTTCCTACCAATGAATTACATAAGTACCTCTATCTTTATCTTTATGCTTTATTCGTATATCACTATACCCATTTGAGTCTGCCTGACTAAGATTTACAAGGTGACCATAGCTTGCTTCATACCAACAATCTCCGTGGGATCGACCCTTACTCGCATAAGGTTTATTACTTGGACGACCCAGTGCACTTGCTGGTTAGTTGTGCAAAGTTGTGTAGTGAATCACAATTTCGCGCACCAATGTCAGATGCTTTTTGGATATTGAGTGGCTAAAAGGTCCTTCTCGCAGGCCATTGATGATTCCCATTATAGCTACTTCTGTTGGCAAACTTTGTATGTCCAGACATGCCTTGTTGAATCTTTCCATGTAGTTGCGGGGGCTCTCTCGATCTCCTTGCTTAATCCCTAACAGGCTTAGGGCATGTTTGGCTTTGTCTTTTTGGATGGAGAATCTGGCTAGGAACTTCTTGGCGAGGTCATTGAAGCTTGCTATTAACCTTGGTGGCAAGCTATCGAACCACTTTATTTCTGTTTTGGTTAAGGTGGTCGGGAAAGATTTACTGCGGATTGCGTCTAAGGCATCCGTGAGATACATCCTACTTCTGAAATTGCTGAGGTGATGGCTTGGATCCGATGTATTGTCGTAGGGGGTCATGTCAGGAGCTTTGAAGTCCTTTGGGACTTTAGTTTTCATGATCTCTTTAGTGAACGGGTCTTGATCTTTGTGGGAGATGTCTTCATGACTGGATCGAATGGTTTTGGTTTTAAGGTCAACCTCGAGCTTTAGGGGCTTGTCCTCTGACTCTTGACGTCGTCTTGTTTCCCTCTGGAGATCTCTTTTAGCTTCGCGTTGGTGTTCAGCCTCTTGTTCGAGCTGCTTGAGATGTTCTTGCTGTTCTCGGAGGGCATCTAAAATTTCTATGTTTGGAGGATACTTGTCTTCGTTTTGTTGAGGTATATCTTTCGATGTGATGTCTGCGTTCTCATACGGCGTCCTGTTCTCCAAATCAGAATTATGGTTGTTGTCAAGGTTGTCCGCCATGATGATGAAATGACTTCTAGGATCCCCAGCAATGGCGCCAATGTTCCAAGGGTTACCTGAAACTGAAGGTCGATCTCGGATGAGATCTGCTGTTGTGGCCGAAGCTGTCGTGTCCGACTTGTTGGACTTGGTGGTGCTGCTGATCCTAGATCACCGGCGGGTGGTGGTACCTGCAAGAGACTCCGATGCTTAAGTTAACACGTGCTTTAGGCAGGATTTTGTGTAAAATCACAGTATGAGTTATATCTGGGTGCTCTAGTGTATTTATAGTAGTATTGAGTGGCTTTCCTTGAGATAAGATAGTTATCTTATCTTATCTTTTAGTTGAACCACCTCATCTTTTAAGGGCCTAGCCGCCTTTAGAGTGGGCTTTGTCCTTCTGTTGGGCCTGCTTGGGCCTATATGGTGATTTGGCTGTACTCTTTTGGTAAGAGGTCGGTGGCGACCACCCTGAAGAGGTCGGTCACTTGTGTCTTTAGTCGGCCCGGGTCGCATAGCTCGACCCAGGGTATGAACACTACCTGAAATCAATCAAATTGTAAAACAACTCAAAGTAGCATTTATGGTGGCTTAAAACAACTAAATCTTGATTTAACTCAACAAATTCAAATGCAAATTCACTAAGAAAAGATAAGAAAGATGCTCACACATCAGATTCGCGCACGAAGGGACTGTCCAAGGTTAGCTACCGAACATGTCGGGTTTGGCTATATAACCGACATATGAGACTCATCAGCCATAGGACAGGTATACATCATGTGTATTTGTCTATTTTGTTTGAGTATGCATTACTTGGATTTGCCTATTTGATTAACAATGCCTATATGCTATATGTCCTACTTGCTGTAACTGCATTCTATCTGTATTTTCTTTGTCTGTATTATATGTATATGCAACTGAGAGATCTCTTATCTTGCGGAGGAGTGGCGAGGATAATTTCGGTGTTTTAGAGGGCTAGAGGAAGCAGAAAGTGAAGTGTTGAGTTAGAATTAGATTTATAACTTGAAAACCTTAGATAGTTTACCTAATATCTGGTTTAGTTTATCTGTTAAGTTTAATTCTGAGTATTGGAGTTTTAGGCTTGCCTCTGACTTTCCTAGGACCTTATATATTTTGTATGTGGGCACCTTTACTATGCTGAGAACCCCCGGTTCTCATTCCATACCTATATTGTTGTTTTCAAATGCAGGTCAAAAGGCACCTCGCTAGGCGTCTGGAGTTTTCTGTGCAAGCAGAGTTTGGCTTTTGGGATTGTTGTATTTTGTGCTTATATTTTGTACATAGACTCTCCGTTGTATATACTTTATGTTTGTCCCTCTTAGAGGTGGCGTGGAGAAACAGGATTATCAACTTTCTCTGTTTTGGAATATTTTGGGTTGTATACGTATGTATATATGTATTCTCCGATCGGCCTTGGTTTCGTAGGTCGAGTCTAAAGCTTGATATTCTGTATTTTTGGATACTCTGCTCTTTATGTATGTATGTATGTATATATATATATATATATACCTTTTCTTCCTGTTCAAGTTTTCGTTCACAGCGATGTGTGCTTTTTTTTTTGCGGCTTTTTGCTTAAACTTTTCTTCAAGACTCCTCGATTATGATTTTTTTTTAACTATTATTATGTATATATTTTATTTTAGAGGTCGTAATATCTCACCACCTCTATTTTATAACTTAACCGTAAAGTTTTGTGTGGTAGAGTGTTACATAATTGCTCATTGAATTCCCACCAATATTTGAACTTGATATGTTTTTCGGAGTCCCAAGTCATGTGTTCCAAATCATGGAGAATTCTAATACAAGTAAAGAGTCTCCAAAGTTATTTGTTGAAGAAGTTCTTTTTGGGTCCTAAACTTTATAAGGCAATCCACTTTTTTTATAAGATCCTAAATATTTTTTTAAACTCCATATCTTAACCTTAACTTTTTTAACTAAGCTTTGTACCATTCTTGTACCTAAAATCCTGACCTTCCACTCTTGATGAATCTTGATTCATATTGTCACCCAACATCTAATTTCTTTTTGCTTAGCATTCCAAGAAGAGTTTTAAGTTAGCCATCCATTTCTAATAGGACATATTGATGTGGATCAAGAAAGTTTATGAAGGAGAGAGTTATCCACTCAAATTATATTTTGGATAGTGACAACTTAGGAAGAGAGATTTTCAATGGCTGTGCTATAGTTATTCCTACCACCTTTGACTCTTGTTCATCAATTTTCGACTCTTTGAAAGATTTTTCAAGTTTCATCTCTTGTTTGTCAACTTCCTCAAAGCTTTCCTCCATATCAAGAGATATATCCATTGAAGGGTATGTACATTCCTCTCCAATAGAATCTTTACCTTGTAATAATGAAAGGCAACAAGGTTTTTATTATCAAGCTTGCTTGCTATCTCAACTTGTTCCAAGCGCTCAACCACCTCACAGTCAATGCACTCAACATTCTCATCTTTTAGCAATGAATCCTTCAATTTCTCCTTTTCTAATTAAGAACCCAAGCTTTCTTTCACACCACTCTCTTTGATTGACTCTATTTTCGCATATTTATCCAATGATAGTAGTACAAGAGAATATAAGGTAAATAGACTTATAGCAAGGATCACCATATCTATTGGGATGGTATGCACCATAAGAAAGATTCTGATCATGGTAGTATAGAGGAGGTAGATGACATGAAAATTGTACATATGAATGTGTCTCCTTCCTCAAGTGATTTTCTATTTTATAGTGTAAATCATTATTTAAGTTATTATTTTCTGCAACACAGTCACAACCATACAACTCAAAGGCACAAACATGAGAATTCATGAAGAATAAAAAAAATTGAGATACGATAAAATAAAATGCAAGAATTAACTAAAGATTATTATAAATGACTAATAAAAAGATGCACAAAAATTAGTGGATAATGTGATGAAGAAACAAAAGATAAAAGAGGAATGAAAATGTGAGAAAAATACATAAAAAATAAAAATAAATTAAAAAATGGTCAAAACGATGGAATTTTGCAAAAATGGGCTGGAGCTCACATAGTGAATCTTGTTTAGAATGTTCAAAAATCTTGGAATACTAAATACTAGTAAAATTTGGGTTGATCGAAAAATCAGACAGCACCTATTTATGCATCAAAATACCAAAAAGTGATCGAAACAGTAAACATTCATATACATACATGAATGGAAAGCAAAATACAAGTATATATACCTACTAGATTGTAACAGCAAAGTAACTATATAACTAGAGTATAATATTTTTGAATTTCAAAATTTTTTATTTATTTTCTTTTGTCATAAAAATGAAGAAAGAAATATATTTACAAAATTCATACTATGTTTGGATATCAAGAAATAATAAGAAAATTCCTAATTTATCAACAAAAATAAAAAAAAATAAGTAAAAATAAGTTATTTACACTATTCACATATTAACAATAGCCAATAATAAGCATACATTGCAAATTTTCTAAAAATAGCACTAAAAACTTGATGAGTGCTAAAAATCAATTTACAAAATTTACAAGTTTAAAAGCTCAAGTTCATTGTAGTTCTAAACGTGAATTTAACATTCTCAAAGTTTAATTAGAGAAATATCACAATTCTAATCAATAAATGAGAGTTTAATTTCGGGTCATTTTTCTTTGGAATCACAATGTAGTGTATGATCATTGGATATGGAGAAACCAAATATAATTGCAATTGATAAAAATTTAAGTAGCAAGAAGTTAAAAGTATAATTAAAGATTAAATGAAAAAGAGATTAAACTAATAGTAATTAATTAGAGAAAAAAAAAAGTAAATTCAAATGCTAAAAGATTTTGGCAAGAATTGATGAGGGTTAAAAATTATTATTTTTATCAATAATCATAATATGATAATTACAAAAAGGAAACTCAATTTGTCAATTTTTACAAATTGAGAAAAGTTAATTAGGTTTAATTAATCTAAATTCACAAGTCCTAACCAACTTATTAATTGAATTAGTAAAAGATTGGTAGTGAAAATATAAGATTAATTAACATCTCTCAATTATCAATCAAGTTAGACATTACTAACTCAAAATTACCTAAGTTTTCAAGCCAAACCAAGAATAAAAATTTACTCTATAACTTAGTCAAGCATTTTATAAAACACCTAGAGTGCATAAACACAAAACTTTATAAATTGCAAGAAATAGTAAAAATAATGACTACCCATTATAAAAATTCAATGATAACAACTCAATTAATTAATAATAAAGCAGAAAACATCAAATTTATAAATAAAAAATATAAATCCAACAGAAATTCGTAAACTAAATGACATAACAAGAAACTAACAATAAAGTACTAATGAACTAAGATAATAGAACAAGAAAATATAAATAAAACTAAACTAAACTAAAATAAAATTAGAAACTAAAACCAGAAAAAAATTGACAAGAAATTAACTAAATTTATCCTAATTCTAGAAAGAGGTGAGAGCTTTTTTCTTTAGAAATCTAAGAATATCATACTAAAACTAATCCTAAATTCTCTTCCGTTTTTTTCTTTATATTTTTTTTTAAATACTAAAAATTCTGGAATTTTAGATTTGGATCCTCTAAATTTTGAATTTTATTTTAGAGGATAAAGTATAATCCCTCACCATTTATTTCATAGGTAGGACCAAGAAAAAATATGAGAAAAAAAACCATTCAAGAATAAGAGATAACACTTTACCCTCTAAAATGAAAATTCAAAATTTAAATGATCCAAATTCTGAAATTTTGGGCCTTTTAAAAGCCTAAAATATAAGTCACATACTTCATTAATAGTGTCATGTGGGACTTGATTCGCAGTGCAAAAATAGTGGCCTCCGCAGCTCATATTCAATGTTCACTCTAAATGTATAGATATCATTTTAACACTCAGAATGTTAACTTTTAAATACCATTAAAACAATCTCATTTAAATATCTATAATTAAATTATAATCAAATTAGTATGAAGAGGTCAAAATTACAGCGTCAAAACTAATTCTTTTCTATTTTCGGTCTTTTAAAAAAAATCTTTTTTTATTTTTCTTTAGCTTAAAATTAATGTTATATTTTTATTCTTTTCTTAAAATCGATGATTATGCCTTTTAACCTTATTCACCTTTTTAACTCAAATCTTTCATATAATGACTCCTTAGTTCTGAAGCTTCAAAAAATTATTTCTTTATTCTTAGTCTTTTCACAAAATAACCACTATGTCCTCTTTTTTTTTTTTTTTATTATCATTTTAGCCTTAATATTTTTATGGAATAACTTTTATATTTGACGTAGTTGCTCATTAACTTGGGTTGACAGGTGAAACAAGAGTCAAGTTCGCTGCGCTGTTGTTTTGGGTTTTAACATAAATAATCAGAGACTCAGAGACTCGCTTTTGCCATTTGCTAATAAATTGACGCCATATTTTTGTGCACTAGAGTGCCATATTAAAGATCATATTTAATTTGGAGGCAACTCAGATAAAGAAGCCTAAAACGTCTTTTTTTAAAGATGTTTTTATGTTATAGTTTAATTGATTTATGTATAATTTATTTGGTATTTTTCATCACATATTATTAAATTTTTCAAAAGATTTTCTTTCTAAAAACAATAAAAAATATTTAATTTGGACTAAAACAAAAAAATAATAAATTAACTATTAGATTTTTTTAAAAAATTATTTATATAAAAAATATATCACATTCATCAGTATATATATATATATATATATATATATATATATATATATATAAAATAAGCTCTTAAAATTTTTATAAATAAAAAAATAATTAATTTTTATTCGTATAATATATAAAATAATTACTATATTATTATTATATTATGAATTAAAATTTACTAATTTAAATTTTATTTTTATTTTTAATATAAGCATTAGAAATAAATAAATTTTTTATAACAAGATGTAATGTAACAAAATATATATAATATTAATTAGTTTTTAAAAAATTCTGAAAAGATGGTTTTTTTTCTAATAAAGTGTTATTAAAAAATTAACATTATAAAAACTAATTTCAACTAATATGATATAATAGGTTATTAAATATATTTAATTTAAAACACATTGAATATAAATTTTTATTGAGTTTAAATTTTAAATAATTTTTAATTGAATTTCGAATATTTTTATTTTAAAGAGTTAGAATATTTTAACATCATTTTTCGTATCTTTTTAATTGAGTCTTTGATTTTTTAAATTATAAACCTTATTTATAATTAAGAGTAATATTTTAACACCACCAATTAGTCACACATTTAAAAATACAAGAACAATTCTATTGTCATAATTATAATCTAACTTTATAAGCAATACAATACAATGAAACTATATATAAGTAATATAACTAAATTTTATCTACATCTATAGTCACATATCATAAATAATATAATTAAATTATATTTATGTTTATAATTAAAATATGAATAAAAATTATCAGGATGGTTATTTTTTTCGTTCATAATTTTTTTTATTATTTTTGTTGTGAAAAGTTTAGTTATTTTAATAATTAATTATTTTTTAAAAAAGATAACTGAATAACACAAAAAAGTCTTATTAAGAGTAATTTATTTATATATGATTAAAAAATAATTGAATAATTATATACGGTAAAAAATTAATATTATTAAAAAATAAAAATAAAATTTATTTTAAAATTTAAAAAATTATTTAAAAATAAAATTAAAAATCATGGTTTTTTTTATTTTTTCCAAAATTTATCTACGAGTAATTCTATAAATATTTTATGATGAATAAAAATATTAAACTCGTACTAAAATTTATTCTAATAAAATTTATTTTTATTCTACTAAACGTTAAATAAACTATTGAAAAGAATTTTGTTTCCTCCATTAGAGAAGAATGATAAATTTCCATACTTCTATTATATTATGACAATAATTTGGCCTGTTATTTTTTAATGTACGTAATAATAATAATAATAATAATAATAATAATAATAATAATAATAATAATAATAATAATAATAATAATAATAATAATAATAATAAGTATATCCCAGTAAAAAAGGAAGCACGTCACCAAATAATTTATCATCCAAATTATATGAATCAAATTGATAATATGAGGGCTAACACTACAAAAATCAATAACAAGGTTAGGGACTTACAAAACCTTTCTTAAGATCATAAAAAAAAAAACGTTTATATTTGTGTGATATATAAAACAATTATCATATTATTATTATTATTATTACATTTTATATATATATATATATATATATATATATATATATATATGAGCAAAAAAAGTCCAACTGTTTTAAAGTAAAATTTTCTTTTAATATTTGATTAAATGTTCTTGTATTTAGTAATTTTTTTTGGCACTTCCTCTTAGTTAAAAATATAATCATTATAATTTTTTAGTTATTATTGCTAGGGGTGTTTACAGATGGGATATGGCTGAAATTTCGATCCAATCCGCACTAAACTCATTAGATCAAATTCGATATTCGCACTTTTTATATTTTGATCAGATATCAAATATATCCATAAAATAAAAAATACTAAAAAATTTTATTTTTATAAAAAAAGTCAATAATTTTTTTGTTTACTTTTTTAAACATATTTACTTCTATCTGATTAGAGTGTGGATCCGATTCGATCTAATCCGATCATCTTACAGATCAGATCATATCCTCAAATTACAGATCAGATACGGATAAATACTATGAATTTATATGGATATGATCTAATTTATGAACACCCCTAACTACTACTATAGGTTTATTGTTGCAAAAGAATGCTTCTTTTATTATAAACCATTATTAGATCTTAATTACCATTAAAACAACTTAATTGTCAACAAAGAGATAATACTTATTAGTCTCTAAAATTATGTTTGTATTCCAATCCATAGTTGTAAAAACCGAACTAGATCGGCTGGTTCGACCGGAAAATTAGTGATGAACCGGAAAAACTAGTGATGAACCGGACTAGAACCGGACCCTACTCTGGTTCAGTTTACTCTTTAGACCATTTAAAGAATAAAACCGGTGTGAACCAATAAAAACTGGTACAAACCTAACTGGTATGTTTCAAAAAATTTTTAAAATGTCTCCACAAGTTCTCGAACCAAGAACCTTGGAGAAAAAACAACCTCTACTTACCACTTAGCCATTGCACTTCTAAGTACTATATTTGACAAATACTAATTATATAGTATACATAAATATCTAATTTAATTTAATTTTTATTTTTTCTATTTTTAAAATTAATTATATTTTAATTATATACCATTATTAATATAAATATAAATTTCACTAAAAAATTATTAATTTACTTGATCTATTTTATTGCTAGTATTGTAATTAAGGTTATTTGTTTTGATATTAGTGTTAAAATCTACTGATATTATAGTTAGATGATAGACTTTGTGAATTAATTATTTTTTATTGTGTCAAAATAAGATACTATTGTAGTATTAAAATTTTATAGTTTTTTTATATTAGTTATTTTTAGAAGTTGAGACTTGATTCTTCATAAAATGTTAGTGAAGATATGTATTTCAAATTTTAATTTTAAGTTTTTAACTATTTTATATTTTATATTTACGTGAGACCGGTTTTATCGGTTCAACCAGTGATTTATTGGTTGAACCAATAAACCAGTAAACCAGTAGCTTGACCGGTTCGATCACTGGTTCGGTTCTAACAACTATGTTTCAATCTTATTTCAAAAATTTTGATTTACTCAATTTAATCTCCCAACTTAATAGTTATGACTCACATTAGTTCCTAATTTTATTTTTGTCACTGTCTCACAAAATCGTTAATGACATGTTGAGATGGACTAATAACTGCTACATTATACATTCTAGCGACTATTTGATGTGACAATTGAAATTTTTTTTACCTTATTTTTTTTCAACTAAACACTTAAAACCGTAATACGAGTCACAAATACCTAAGTTAAAAATCAAATTAAGTAAACTGAAACTTTAAAAATTAGATTAAAGCTCGAATATAACTTCAAAACAGAACTTTAACTTATGTAGTGATTAATTTAAATGAGAATAAAATAAATCAAAATTCAACGTAATTTTTATCAATGTTTTCAAATTCGAAATTTCTATACCAAAATTAACTAAGATTTTTCTTTAAATTAAAAATTTAATAAAATAGTAACTTTAATTATCTTAACCAATGTCCTAATTAATTACTTTTATGTCTTAAAAAAACTGTATATGAGAAGAAAATAATTAATTTGTCTACTTTAATAAAGAGTTATTTTACTAAAATGAAAGAAACTATTTTTTTACAATTTTTTAAGAACTAATTAATATTATATATATTTTGTTACACTACATTTAATTATAAAAATTTTATTTATTTCTAATGCTTATATTAAAATTAAAAAAAATTTAAATTAGTGAATATTAATTTATAATATAATAATATAGTAATTATTTTATATATTGTACGAATATAAATTAATTATTTTTTTATTTATAAAAATTTTAAAAAGCTTGAGCTTGTTTTATATATATATATATATATATATATATATATATATATATATATTATGAATGTGATATATTTTTTATGTAAATAATCTTTTAAAAAAATTTAATAGTTAATTTATTATTTTTTTTATTTTAGTCCAAATTAAATATTTTGTATTATTTTTAGAAAGAAAATCTTTAGAGAAATTTAATAATATGTGATGAGGAACACCAAACAAATTATACAGAAATCAATTAAAACACAACATGGGAACATTTTTAAAAAAAGATGTTTTAGGCGTCTTTATCTGAGTGGCCTCCATTTAATTTTGGTGAATTCTAATATATTGATGATAGTTTTTTTAGTGACTATATATTAATGATAGTTATGATGATTATATAAATATTATTACAATAAAAATTATATTTTTTATATTTTAATAATATTATATTTAAAAAATATTATTTAACAATAATAAAATATTATTTTAATTTTAATATTATTTTTTAAAATATTATAATCCTAATAGTCACTATAACATAATTATATTAGAATTATCCTTTTATTTTCCCACGGTGGAGATATCCAAGGTTACGATCCAACATAGTAATTACTAATTAATCACTCACTAACTTATAATATTGAAGACTAAATCTGGCTGACCTGTGGTCCCGAAGGCATTATGATGAACTGAAATGGCCCATTGGACATTGGTTACCCCACAGAAACCTAAATAAGAGACAAGGACTCTTTTCTTATAATAGTTGCTTGATCCCATTGTTGGTTTGGGAGCAAACAAATGAAGCTTTGATCATTAAAATCACGCACCTCCAAATATTTCAATCCCATTAATTTTCTTTTTCTTTTTCTTTTAGACCGTAGGAGGGGTCTTTGGCTTTGCTTCCTTCAGCAAAAGAAAGTTACATTAGTGATCCCACCATTTGTTGGTCTTTCGGAAGAAGACTATTGATCAAACCATATGCTAATAGATTTATTAGTAGTAGTGTTCTAGTTGCTTCTTGACCCCCTCTTTTTTCCTAGCTACTTTGTTATTTTTTTTTTCTTTTCCTACTTTTTCAAGTATATTGGAAAGGGCATATTTGGGACTCTGTGTCCTATAATTTATTTAATCCCAAAAAGCAAGTTGTTGACTAAGATTATTATTGTGTAGTTCATCAGTTCTTCACTATACTCGAGATAAACAATGAATTATTGAAAAATAAATCCAGTGAAGATGTTATATACCTTAATTTATGATTTATAAATAGTAGTAATATTAATATTTGATGTAATTTTTAAAATTAAATTATAATTTTTTAAAAAATTATTTAGAAATTTATAAAAAAATTAAAAAAATAATTTTTTTTATAATATTTTTATTTTTATTATATTTCTATAAAATAAATATTTTAGAATTAAAAATTTAAATACAAAATAATTTATTTATAAATTATTTTTAATAAAATTATTTATTATTTAAGTTATTTTATCAAAAAAAAACTTAATTAAGTTGGTTACCCAAACTGAACCTAAGCAGATAACTCTCATTTTTATAACTACTATTGCTGTGCGAAAATGGATTATATTTCTCAATTTTTTTAAACAATTATTGTTATTAAGTGTGATCTTTTTTCATATATATTTTTAAGCGAATCAAATTTTTTTGGTGACCAAAAAAAGAAGTAATTAAGTGCATGTGATCTATTCCCTCTTCATGATCCATATCATTCATTAATTTAATTGAAAATTCATTTATATAATAATTATTAGTAAATTACCTATTACCAACTCACATTTATTTCTATTTCTATTTAAAATTTCAGATACAGTTAAAATAATCAAATATAGATGTAAATATATGTATTTAAACAAAAACTGCAACGTAAAATAATAAAGAGAAGGGATTAAATTCAAATTAAAATGGTGGTTCTTTTAAAGTTGATGTGTTTAAAACATAACTCAATATGATGAATCAGAGGCCAAGAATACTTACCACTATATATATTGTGTGTAAAAAACACGTATTCTCCTTAGAAAATAAGTGTTTATCTAAAAAAAATGTAATATATATTACTATTTTTATTCATATTTTTATGTGTACTATTCGAATTAATCATGAAATAAGAGATGAGAGAGAATTGTTATTGTACTCATTTAAAAGACTATTTTATATTATTTTAAAAATTAATATGAATCACATTTATGAATTTTAAAAATTAAATACATGCAGACAATTAAAATTTAAAAGAATAAATTGAACCTGACGTATAAATTTAAGAACCAAATAATTAATTGAGTATTATTTCTTTTATTATTTTAAAATATTTCAATAATTTTCTTAATTTAATAAAAGTTTTAAAACGATCACTTATTTAAAAATAAAATAATATTTATTTATTTAGATAGAAAATAATGCCACATATTAACGTATGTGTCATTTTTTTAATATTTAAAATAAAAATTTAATTTTAATACATTAAAAATATAAATTTTAGAATTCTATAATCACATTTATTTTTTATATGATTATTTACGTTATTAATATATAAAATAATTATTTTTATTGGTTCAGTGTTACATAATTAAATACATATATGATAAAATTAGTAACAACGACACACTGTGCCCATCATATGATACGCACAAACACTTGTTTGTGACACATCACACATGATAGTTAACAGCATCATTGCGGTACATATATCCAAAGATGGCAATATTATTTCTTAAGCTGAAGGTTTAGTTGGCATCCATGGTTCAAATTATTTACACCAACCTTATAAAGCCCCCATTAATTTAATATCAACAAAGAGCCTCTTTCACTCCACCACATGTCCCAAGTTATTTACACCAATAATAATCTCAAGTCTTGAAAGGAGCTGGTATATATATATAGGTACAGTCTTGAGTCACCAAAGCACAAAAACCGGTCAATGAAGCAACGAACCCACTCCGAAGCCACCATGGATAGTCGCCGGAGAAAGAGCACCTCCGGCGACTCCTTCTCGTTCCCAAGCACCCCAAATCCAGAGTCGGACTTTGAGTTCGAGTCTCTAACGCCGGATTCACCGTCCAGTGATCCGTGCAGAACCTCACCAGCAGATCACCTCTTCTTCAATGGCCGTCTCCAGCCTCACTCTTTCCCTTTATTCCAGCACCACCACCACTCGATTTCCACGACGAGCCGAACTAGCAGCATCAGCAGCAAGGACTCTCTCATGTCTTCTAGAAGCAACAGCATTAACAGCAGGGGAAGCAGCAGCTGCAGCAGCAGCGCAAGGACAAGCGCCAGTGACGGCTCAGAGAGAAGGTTGCTCCACAGCAAGCTCTCATCCTTGTCTTCATCGGCATCACCGTCATGCAAAGGCGTGTATATGGGGAAGAGGACCATGGTTTCAGCTCACTCTCAGGTGTATGGGTGCTCGCAGAGGTGGCAGTATTTAACGCCAGTGCCCGCGTTGAATCGCGACGCCTCGAAGAAACGAACAGGGGAGGTGAAGCAAAAGAAGAAGGAAGACAAGAAAACAAAGAAGAAGAAGATGATGAAGAAGAAGAATAAGGAGAAGAAGGTGCGGTTGCGATTTGGCCGGAAAATTTTGCGGTGGTTTGTGATGGCGTGCAAAGAATGCCACGCCATGGAGCCGTCTAAAATCAAGAAGAAACATATCATGTCTCAACAAAATGTGAATACTTAGCTTCTGTAACTTTTCTGAATCTTTTTTCTTTTAATATTTTCTACGTACGTAGATGGGATTTTGGGTTTGTATATTTGTGAAATGTGGCTACAAATTTCCACATCGAATTGTTTATTTTGATTGTGGTTTTTTATTTTGGTTTTTTCTTTTTGAAAAAATAAGTTGGCTTCGTTTTGATTCTTCCAAAAGTTTACGAAGAATAGTCTGAATTTGATCATATATGAAAGAAAATCGATCTTACCTTGGAGTTTGTGAACATTATGATGGATGGGTTTATGATTTTGTCCTGAAGGCTAAACATTCATCATGTAATTAATTATGAGTACGCCGTTCATATATATTATGCTATTCTCTATTTCTTATCGAAGCCATTCCTGTAGTCCGGGTGGTGTTGGTGGCATCGGCGACTAAGAATCAGATGAAGGATGACGTGTATGCAGCGGAAGAGGCGGTATGATTGGTGCACCGCTAAATGAGCTGCTTCCCGGTTTTTCTCGCACGAAGGAGTACATGTCGGTGATCGTGTTCTTATCCTGGTCTAGATTGTACGGCTGGAGGCAATTAATCTCCTTCTCGTACCTCTGATAAGCATGCCTCCTCTTGTCTCGCTCTTACTGGTAGTGGCCTTCAGTTCTGCGTATCTCATCCTGTGCTGCTGTAACTCTCGCTCTAGGTCCAACAACAGTTTCCGGTTGAACAGGGTAACCTGCTCTCTAATGTCTACACTTTTGCTGGCAGTAAATTCAACATTGAAGAATTACAGAGTAGTTGTGCCGGAGACACATTTGAGGCCGTAAACTCTCCTCTGCTTGCGGCTGCTTGCGATTTACGTCTACAGCTCATCCCTAGAGATGGTGGTGGCTCTGATGCCCCCCAAGCAATCTGATTCGCACGGTCCTCTTGAGCCTTGGCTAACTTACCTGTTAATTCAAGCTAATTTCATATCGAATAAGGTTTAACACAATTTAAATATGTAAATGATAAGAATGAATAGCTATATTAGGGTTTGAATAACTTACGGTGGTGTTCTCAGACTACTTGTCAACGCACTTGGAGTGGTCATTCTTCTTTGTATGCATTCTATTGAAGATCTCGCTCCGATAGAGTTTTCGACCCAGCTCGATCTCCCTACAATACAACTTAGAATTATAGTAAATCATTATGTATCATTAATGGCTCTGTTAACAAATGCACCAAATCGCTTCAAATAATACCACAATAAATAAATATTGTTTCCATGAGGACTAAAGAATTGAGTAAACGGTTTTCAATTGAACTCTTAATTAGATCAATAAAATTATTGTAGGGAGTAGTAGAGTTATCAATAATGATGTATACAATGTTTATGAATGAGAGAAACTCATAATAGATGTGATGTTAAGATTTCAGAAATGTTTAGTTATTAGGAAAAAGAAATTTCATGTTCTCTACTTTGATTTATGCAAAGATATTTTTATAACAAATTATAAATAATTAAATTCCAATTCATTGGCAATTCAATGTTTCTTTATTTCACCTAATCGTGAATTTCTTGGTTAATTAAGTGGCAAGAAGAGGTTAAGCTCGGTTCTGATTTAATGTCACACAATTTTTAAAGTTATTATTAGTCAATTAAAAAATTATGAGAATGACTTTCAAGCTATCTCAATATTAACTTTTCCAAGATAATAAAGAAATCTAACACAAAGTTAGAATATTTTCCAACATTAAGAATAAGAACGAAACTCAATTCTTGAAAAAGTATCAATGCGTTAATCGAAAAAAAAACAATCAATTACTAATTTATAAAACTAAATAGAGCTCCTAACCTTAACACAAAAGAATTAGTGACTCATGGCAAAAAAAGAAGAAGATAAATTAAAACCAATGAATGTGGGATGCTGGATGATCCGGATGAATCATTGCACGTTTATTTATAATCTAAATCTTAACCTAACTTTTGAACTTCAATTGAAATCTAATCTTATTTTTTTCGGAGAATAAGATAACTAAAACAACAATTCAAATTTACACTAAAACCATCTTTTATCTTTCTAGAAGGAAGCTAACAATAACTAATCATTCAAATCTTGAATCTTTGGTGTGTGTGGGCGGAATCACAATATCCTAAAAGTGATACTAGGCCTAGGCGCTGAACTTCGGTAGCCCCAGCCCTTTAAGATTCACTAGGCGCTGGGCGCCCATTCCTTTAAGCTTCGCCCGCCTTTGGCGCTAGGCGCCAACACTTGTATTACGTACCTGGACTTGTTCGTTGAGCACTAATCTTATTTTTCTCGAAGGCGATGGGCCCAAGGTTAGGCATTGGGCGTTGGACCCCTGAAAGTGAAAAATTTGTGGGCTCTGGGCACCCAATATTATGCAAGTTTACTGGCGCTGAGTGTAACACCCCGTTACCCTAAGCATTACTTCTAGCCGTAAAGCAGAGGATAACAAAGTGTCATGACAGTTCTAAAGCTTATAATATATTAGATATCCAAGAATTTATATAACTAGAAGCCCGATGAAGGAGTAAAGCTCAAAGTCGCATAAAGTGGAATTACAAAACGCGAAGCGTTCACACTTGATAACAAAAATAACCAAAATATAAAGATAACAAAAGATCCTCCGCTCTGTCACCATCCGCAAATTCACCGAGGTGGGTTGCGACCTGCATCTGAAAAAAATAACAACAACATATGGTATGAGAACCTGAGGTTCTCAGATTGGTAACAGTGCCCAATATGTAAGATATAAGGTTCTTGGACGTCAAAGTCAATCCTAGAACTTCACATCAAAAACAGATATTCAAGCCTTAACAAAAATAAATAACTTAAACCATAATCCATAAACAGGGTTATCTAAACTTAAGAGATTTCTAACTAAAACTAGTCACACCGCTGTATCCCACAGCCTTTGCCAACTTAATCTCCGTGCGATCCCATCGTCACCACCTCCCGATCCTCCTTAACGCCAGTAAAACACATTTAATGCAAACAAGTAAAGCACCATTAATATTCATGTGTAACAGGTAAGCCAACTAGCATTTAGACATATTATTCAAATAGGCATAACTCAAGTAGTCAAAGCAAGCAAGCAGGTAAAAGATGCATATGATGAATGTCTATCCTATTTGGCTCGTGATATCACTTGTCTGTTCCAAATGCCAACCCGACACATCTCCGGGGATATTGCCTTTCTAGCACAACCAGGAATATAGTGCCCTACTCATTCTTGTAGCAGAGAATCTGCCACGCCAGGGATATAGTGCTCTGCACACTATTGACCCATGGATATAGTGTCCGGTACACTCTTTCGGGTTATAGTGCCTGAATTCACTCTGGCAGCAGAAAATGTTATGTGGCCGGAAGACTGCCACAACCCTCACAACTCAACGTAGGCGGGAGACTGCCTCAACCCTTACACCGGCACCGCTACCTCGACAAGTGGGAGACTGCCATAGCCCTTTTCCGAGGCACATAGCGACTTACCAATCATAGCAATTCAGTAATACAGCACAACCCATAGCACAATACTGTCCATACTCATTCCATTAACCATAATCATTCATATTTCTCAAGTTCCAATCTCATCATCACCATCATCAATTCTCAAGTTCTCCAATATGACATAATCATTCCAAATCTCAAAGTCTCATCAAAGAAATACCTCACCACACCATATTTACTAATCTTATCCACAAACCTTCCAAAGCTTAAGTCACTGGCTCTAAACTCATATAAAATAAAATCACCAATTCAAATTAACTATCCCATCTTCACTAGTCTTAGATTTTAATTACTAGCCACAAGTCTTAAGAAAAAGTTATGGAAGTTTGGAAAGTTAAGGATCCCTCAAAAGCATAGAAAAACACAATTTTAGCAAAACAGGGGTTGTGCGTACACTCCCCTTATCGTGCGTACACACACATTGAAGAAAGTGCGTCCGTGTACACATGCATGGGCTGCATACGCGGGAGTGCTGGACAGAGGCCACCACTCACGTATGAAGCATGGGGCCACATACGCATGTATATCAGATTCCAGAAAAGTTAAGTTGCAGAAATTTCAGTTTTAGACCCCAAACTTTAAACGTTCATAACTTCATCTATAAAAGTATATTTTCTCAAACTTTATATCAATTTAAAGCTCTTTGATGAGCGGATAATTTGTACGCTTTTTGGCATTGTTTTTAGTATGTTTTTAGTATCTTTTAGTTAGTTTTTAGTATATTTTTATTAGTTTTTAATTAAAATTCACTTTTCTGGACTTTACTATGAGTTTGTGTGTTTTTCTGTGATTTCAGGTATTTTCTGACTGAAATTGAGGGTTCTGAGCAAAAATCTGATCCAGAGACTGAAAAGGACTGCAAATGCTGTTGGATTCTGACCTCCCTGCACTCGAAGTGGATTTTCTGGAGCTACAGAAGCCCAATTGGCGCGCTCTCAACGGCATTGGAAAGTAGACATCCTGGGCTTTCCAGAAATATATAATAGTCCATACTTTGCCCAAGATTTGATGGCCCAAACCGGCGCTCAAAGTCACCTACAGAAATTCCAGCGTTAAACGCCGGAACTGGCATAAAATTTGGAGTTAAACGCCCAAACTGGCATGAAAGCTGGCGTTTAACTCCAGAAAAGGTCTCTACACAAAATTCCTTCATTGCTCAGCCCAAGCACACACCAAGTGGGCCCGGAAGTGGATTTTTCTGTCATTTACTCATTTCTGTAAACCTTATGACCTCATAACATTTCTTACACGTTTCTTGTATACTTTCCACAGCATGAGTCTCTAAACCCCATGGTTGGGGGTGAGGAGCTCTGCTGTGTCTTGATGGATTAATGCAATTACTACTGTTTCTTATTCAATCATGCTTGCTTCCATTCTAAGATATCACTTGCTCTTAACCCGGATGAATGTGATGATCCGTGACACTCATCATCATTCTCAACTATGAGCATGTGCCTGACAACCACCTCTGTTCTACCTTAGATTGAGTAGATGTCTCTTGGATTCCTTAACAAGAATCTTCGTGGTATAAGCTAGAACTGATGGCGGCATTCAAGAGAGTCCGGAAGGTCTAAACCTTGTCTGTGGTATTCTGAGTAGGACTCAATGATTGAATGACTGTGACGTGCTTCAAACTCCTGAAGGCGGGGCGTTAGTGACAGACGCCAAAAGAATCACTGGATTCTATTCCGGTCTGATTGAGAACCGACAGATGATTAGCCTATGCTGTAACAGAGCATCAGGGACGTATTTTCACTGAGAGGATGGGAGGTAGCCACTGACAACGGTGAAACCCTACATACAGCTTGCCATGGAAGGAGCCTTGCGTGTTTGATGAAGATGACAGTAGGAAAGCAGAGATTCGGAAGATGGAGCATCTCCAAAGCCTCAGCCTATTCTCCATTACTGCAAAACAAGTACCTTTTTCATGTTCTTTTGCTTTTTACAATCAATCCTGATAATTTCTGATATCCTGACTAAGATTTACAAGATAACCATAGCTTGCTTCAAGCCGACAATCTCCGTGGGATCGACCCTTGCTCACGCAAGGTATTACTTGGACGACCCAGTGCACTTGCTGGTTAGTTGTGCGGGATTGCAAAAGTGTTATTGCAATTTCGTGCACCAAGTTTTTGGCGCCGTTGCCGGGGATTGTTCGAGTTTGGACAACTGACGGCTTATCTTGTTGCTTAGATTAGGACTGTTTTATTTTTGTTGGTTTAGAGTTTTTTAGTTGAGTCTAGTTTCATATTTTAAGTTTGGTGTCTTTTTGTGTTTCTCTCTTAATTTTCGTTTTTGCATGTTCTTAGTCCCTTTTTGATTCATAAAAATTCTAAATTTGGTGTTCTCTTTGTGTTTTTCTCTCAAAATTTTCGAAAATTTAGTGTTTGATTTTCTAAAAATTTTAAGTTTGGTGTCTTTTTGTGTTTTTCTCTTTCCTCTTTTTAAAAAATCAAATCTCTTTCATAAAAATTTTTCAATCATATCTTTTTAATTGCTATTTTCAAAATCTTTTTAATTAACTAATTGATTCAGTTCTCAATTTGCTTTGATCTCATTTTCCCTTTGATTTTCGAATTTTTTTTATTTTATTTTCCTTTTGTTTTATTTTATTTTATTTTAACTTTTTTTGGTTATTTCAAAAAAAAAAAAATAAAAATAAGCAAAATTTATCTCTTTGCAATCATTATCATTTCCCTTTTGTCCATTATGGACTTAAGTGGAATTGATCAGTCCAGAAGGACTCTGGGGTCATATGCTAACCCCATTACAGCTGCATATGGGAGTAGCATCTGCACGCCCCCCATCAAAGCAAGCAGCTTTGAGCTAAATCCTCAACTCATTATCATAGTGCAGCAAAATTGCCAGTATTCCGGTCTTCCACAGGAAGAACCTACTGAGTTTCTGGCACAGTTCTTACAAATTGCTGACACAGTACATGATAAAGAGGTAGATCAGGATGTCTACAGACTATTACTGTTTCCATTTGCTGTAAAAGATCAAGCTAAAAGGTGGTTGAATAACCAACCTACAGCAAGCATAAAGACATGGAAACAGTTGTCAGACAAATTCCTGAATCATTTTTACCCTCCAAAGAGGATGACACAGCTAAGGCTGGACATCCAAGGCTTTAAACAAGAGGATAATGAATTCCTTTACAATGCCTGGGAGAGGTATAGAGGTATGCTAAGAAAATGTCCCTCTGAAATATTTTCAGAGTGGGTACAGTTAGACATTTTCTACTATGGGCTTACAGAAAAAGCTCAGATGTCTTTAGACCACTCAGCTGGTGGATCTATACACATGAGGAAGACAATTGAAGAAGCTCAAGAGCTTATAGACACTGTTGCTAGAAACCAATATTTGTACTCTAGCAATGAGTTCTCTTCAGAAGAGGAAGTCATGACAGTAGTCACTGACTCTAATCCTCAAGAACAGATAATGGAGCTTAATCAACAACTACTCCTGATGACAGAACAGTTAGCAGAATTTAAAGAGATGCTCCATGAAACTAAAGTTGCTAATAAAAGCATAGAACTACAGTTGAATCAAGCAAAACAGCAAATATCTAAACAGATAACAGAGGAGTGTCAAGCAGTTCAATTGAGGAGTGGGAAGACCTTGAATAACACTGCTCAAAAGAGCAAAAAGCCAAACAAGGAACAATTGACAGAGGACAACCAAACCACTGTTCAAAATCCCTTTGAGGACAGTAAGAGCCCAGAGAGGAATATTGGCGTTCAAACGCCAGAAAGGGAAGGAAAGTTGGCGTTAAACGCCCATTCCTTGCCCAGTTCTGGCGTTCAAACGCCAGAAAAAGGGGAAAAGTTGGCGTTAAACGCCCATTTTCCACCCATTCCTGGCGTTCAAACGCCAAGGGAAGATCAGACACCTGAGAGTGCTGACAGTAATCCCTCTAAAAAGGCTTCTTCAACCACTTCTGTAAGGAATAAACCTGCAGCATCTAAGGTTGAAGAATATCAAGCCAAGATGCCTTATCCTCAGAAACTCCGCAAAGCGGAACAGGATAAGCAATTTGCCCGCTTTGCAGACTATTTAAGGACTCTTGAAATAAAGATTCCGTTTGCAGAGGCACTTGAGCAAATACCTTCTTATGCTAAGTTCATGAAAGAGATCTTAAGTCATAAGAAGGATTGGAGAGAAACTGAAAAAGTGTTTCTCACTGAAGAATGCAGTGCAGTCATTCTGAAAAGCTTACCAGAAAAGCTTCAAGATCCTGGAAGCTTTATGATACCATGCACATTAGAAGGTGTTTGCACCAAGACAGCTCTATGTGATCTTAGAGCAAGCATCAATCTAATACCTGCATCCACTATCAGAAAGCTTGGGTTGGCTGGAGAAGTCAAACCAACCAGGATATGCCTCCAACTTGCTGATGGCTCCATTAAACACCCATCAGGCATAATAGAGGACATGATTGTCAAGGTTGGGCCATTTGCCTTTCCAACTGACTTTGTGGTGCTGGAAATGGAGGAGCACAAAAGTGCAACTCTCATTCTAGGAAGACCTTTCCTAGCAACTGGACGAACTCTCATTGATGTACACAAAGGGGAAGTGACCCTGAGAGTCAATGAGGATGAGTTCAAGTTGAATGCTGTGAAAGCTATGCAGCATCCAGACACACCAGATGACTGCATAGGCGTTGACATTATTGACTCTCTGGTAGAAGAGATCAATATGGCTGAAAGCCTAGAATCAGAGCTTGAGGAGATCTTCAAAGATGCTCAAACTGATCAGGAAGAGCCAGAAGAGGCAAAGGAATTTTCGAAAATTCCTCAGGAGGAGGATAAGCCTCCTAAGCCTGAACTCAAACCACTACCATCATCCCTGAAATATGCATTTCTGGGAGAGGGTGACACTTTTCCAGTGATTATAAGCTCAGCTTTAAATCCACAGGAAGAGGAAGCACTGATTAAAGTGCTAAGGACACACAAGACAGCTCTTGGGTGGTCCATAAGTGATCTCAAGGGCATTAGCCCAGCTAGATGCATGCACAAGATCCTATTGGAGGATAATGCCAAACCAGTGGTTCAACCACAGAGGAGACTAAATCCTGCCATGAAGGAGGTGGTGCAGAAAGAGGTCACTAAATTACTAGAGGCTGGGATCATTTATCCTATTTCTGATAGCCCCTGGGTGAGCCCTGTCCAAGTTGTTCCCAAAAAGGGAGGCATGACAGTGGTTCATAATGAAAAAAATGAACTGGTTCCTACAAGAACAGTCACAGGGTGGCGCATGTGTATTGACTACAGAAGACTCAATACAGCCACCAGAAAGGATCATTTTCCTTTACCATTCATAGACCAAATGCTAGAAAGACTAGCTGGTCATGACTACTACTGCTTTTTGGATGGTTATTCAGGCTACAACCAAATTGCAGTAGATCCTCAGGACCAAGAGAAAACAGCATTTACTTGCCCTTCTGGCGTGTTTGCCTACAGAAGGATGCCTTTTGGTCTGTGCAATGCACCTGCAACCTTTCAGAGGTGCATGCTCTCTATCTTCTCAGATATGGTAGAGAAATTTCTGGAAGTCTTCATGGACGACTTTTCAGTATATGGAGACTCATTTAGCTCCTGTCTTAACCACCTATCACTTGTCCTGAAAAGATGCCAAGAGACTAACCTAGTTTTAAACTGGGAGAAATGTCACTTTATGGTGACTGAAGGAATTGTCCTTGGGCACAAAATTTCAAGCAGGGGAATAGAGGTGGATAAGGCAAAGGTAGAGGTAATTGAAAAATTACCACCACCTGCCAATGTTAAGGCAATCAGAAGCTTTCTGGGGCATGCAGGATTTTATAGAAGGTTTATAAAGGACTTTTCGAAAATTGCAAAACCTTTAAGTAACCTGCTAGCTGCTGACACGCCATTTGTGTTTGACACACAGTGTCTGCAGGCATTTGAGACCCTGAAAGCTAAGCTGGTCACAGCACCAGTCATCTCTGCACCAGATTGGGCATTACCATTTGAATTAATGTGTGATGCCAGTGATCATGCCATTGGTGCAGTGTTGGGACAGAGGCATAACAAGCTTTTGCACGTCATTTATTATGCTAGCCGTGTCCTAAATGACGCACAAAAGAACTACACAACCACAGAGAAAGAGTTACTTGCAGTGGTTTATGCCATTGACAAGTTTAGATCCTACCTAGTGGGATCAAAGGTGATTGTGTACACTGACCATGCTGCTCTTAAATACTTACTCACAAAGCAGGATTCAAAACCCAGGCTTATCAGATGGGTATTGCTTCTGCAAGAGTTTGATATAGAAATAAGAGACAGAAAAGGGACAGAGAATCAAGTAGCTGATCATCTGTCCAGAATAGAACCAGTAGCCGGGGCGTCTCTCCCTCCTACTGAGATCTCTGAGACTTTCCCAGATGAGCAACTCTTTGCCATTCAGGAAGCTCCATGGTTTGCAGATATGGCAAACTATAAAGCTGTGAGGTTCATACCCAAGGAGTACAGCAATGTGCAAAGAAAGAAATTAATTTCAGATGCCAAGTACTACCTCTGGGATGAACCATATCTCTTTAAGAGATGTGCTGACGGAGTGATCCGCAGATGTATACCCAGAGAAGAAGCACAAAGGATCCTATGGCACTGCCATGGATCACATTATGGAGGACATTTTGGAAGTGAGCGAACAGCCACTAAAGTCCTCCAGTGTGGATTCTACTGGCCTACTCTCTATAAAGATTCCCGAGAGTTTGTGCGTAACTGTGACAGTTGCCAAAGAGCTGGTAACCTGCCTCACGGATATGCCATGCCTCAACAAGGGATATTAGAGATAGAATTGTTTGATGTATGGGGAATTGATTTCATGGGACCATTCCCACCATCATACTCAAACACTTATATTCTGGTGGCAGTGGATTATGTATCTAAGTGGGTAGAAGCAATTGCTACACCCACTAATGATACCAAAACCGTACTGAAATTCCTCCAGAAAAACATTTTCAGCAGGTTTGGCGTCCCCAGAGTGCTAATCAGTGATGGGGGCACTCATTTCTGCAATAAACAGCTATACTCTGCTATGGTTAGATATGGAATCAGCCATAAAGTGGCAACTCCGTATCATCCACAGACAAATGGGCAAGCTGAAGTCTCTAACAGAGAGCTAAAAAGAATCCTAGAACGGACTGTGATAGCCCGAAGAAAGGATTGGGCAAAGAGCTTGGATGATGCTCTGTGGGCATACAGAACAGCATTCAAGACTCCTATAGGAACCTCTCCATACCAATTGGTGTATGGGAAGGCCTGTCACTTGCCTGTGGAACTGGAACACAAAGCCTACTGGGCGACCAGATTCCTAAACATGGATGCACAGTTAGCTGGTGAGAAAAGACTGCTCCAGCTAAATGAGCTAGAGGAGTTCAGACTCAATGCCTTTGAAAATGCAAAAATTTATAAGGAAAAGGCAAAGAAGTGGCATGACAAGAGATTGTCAACCAGAGTCTTTGAGCCAAGACAAAAAGTTCTGCTCTTCAACTCCAGGCTCAAATTGTTCCCAGGAAAACTCAAATCCCGGTGGAGGGGTCCGTATGTGATTACAGGAGTATCACCATATGGATATGTTGAGCTTCAGGATATTGATTCTGACAAGAAGTTCATTGTTAATGGATAGAGAATCAAGCACTATCTTGAAGGAAATTTTGAGCAGGAATGCTCAAAACTGAGGCTTGAGTGATTCTCAGTGAAAGTCCAGCTAAAGACAGTAAAGAAGCGCTTGCTGGGAGGCAACCCAGTCATTAGGAAGTTGTATGAATTGTTCTTACAGAGGCAAGTATCAAAAATGAAGGAATTCACAGAGTTACAGAAGGATTCAGCTCAAAAAGCAGAGAAAATGAGCTTACTGGCGAAAAAATGCCAGTAAGGGGCATTTTGGGCGTTAAACGCCAGAATGGGCACCATTCTGGGCGTTTAACGCCAGTAATGGTACCATTTTGGGCGTTAAACGCCAGAATGGGCACCATTCTGGGCGTTTAACGCCAGGTGTGCAGCGTCCTGGGCGTTTTGGAAAAACGCCCAGTGACAAAGGATTTCTGGCGTTTAACGCCAGCCAGGGCACCTGGCTGGGCGTTAAACGCCCAAAAAGGGTAGCAAATGGGCGTTAAACGCCAGAATGGGTGCCATTCTGGGCGTTTAACGCCAGAAAGGTGGGGGGACCACAATTTTGTTTTCAATTCAATTTTTTTCAAACTTTCCTTTTCTCACCCATACTTTTCTACAAAATCACACTTCAATCATTCATCATTCACTTTCAAATCTTCAAAAATCAAAACCATTCTTCAAATTTATTTCAAATCAATTACAAACATTGTTCAAAAATTTCACCCTTTTCTCAATTTCTTTCCATATCTTCTCAAGTCTCCTTTCAAATTTCTCTCTTCTTTTTCGAAAACTCCCCTCCCCACCTTATAAATACACGTTTGGCTCCCTCATTCCACCACACCATTCGAATTTTCTCTTCCTCCCCCTCTCTTCTCTCTTTTATTTTGCTTGAGGACAAGCAAACCTCTAAGTTTGGTGTGCTTTTCTGTGATCACTAAGCCAAGATTCATCAATATCATGGCTCCTAAGGGAAAACAAACCAATGCAAGAGGAAAGAAAGAGACTAATCCAAAGAATCTTTGGAATCAAGAGAAGTTCTTAACTAAAGAACATGAAGACCATTATCACAAAATAATGGGTCTGAGGTCAGTGATCCCGGAAGTGAAATTTGATCTGAAAGAAGATGAATATCCGGGGATCCAAGAGCAAATTCGAAACAGAGGATGGGAAGTTCTAACCAATCCTGAGACAAAGGTTGGAAGGAACATGGTTCAGGAATTCTACTCAAATCTGTGGTTGACAGATAAGCAGAGAATGACTGGAACCGCTTACCATACCTATAGAACCATGGTCAGAGGGAAAGTTATGTACTTCCATCTGGACAAAATAAGAGAAATTTTCAAACTACCTCAACTGCAAGATGATCCTGATTCCTTTAATAGGAGGATGGTGAGAGTAGATAAGGGGTTGGATCAAGTTCTAGAGGACATATGCCTCCCTGGAACTAAGTGGATAACCAATTCTAAGGGTGTCCCAAACCAACTCAAGAGGGGAGACCTCAAACCAATTGCAAGAGGTTGGCTAGACTTCATTGGGCGTTCCATATTGCCCACTAGCAACCGTTCTGAGGTCACCATCAAGAGAGCAGTGATGATTCATTGCATTATGCTTGGAAAAGAGGTGGAGGTCCATCATGTGATTGCTTGTGAGATCTACACAATTGCAAATAAGAATTCCACTGAAGCCAAATTGGCTTATCCAAGCTTGATTTCCTTGCTCTGTAAAGAGGCTGGGGTGAAGATGGGAGTAGATGAGTTCATACCCATTGAACACCCAATCACCAAAAAGTCAATGGAAGGACAAGTGCAAGACAACTCCATCAAGAGGAGGGCGCAGGAATTCCTCCCTGAATTCCCAAGAATTGACTACTGGTCCAGCCTAGAAGCATCTATCACCAAGTTGCAAGAGACTATGGAGCAACTAAAGGAAGAACAGCAGAATCAGAACTGCATGCTCTGCAAATTGCTGAAGGAACAAGAGAAGCAGGGGCGTGAAATTCAAGAGATGAAACGCCAAAAGTTCTCCTCTCAAGCTGAGGGAGCATCCACTTCTCAAAATCAAGGTTGTTGAGTCCTAACTCTGTGAAAACCTCTATCATTAGAAGCCTATTTTTTCGTTTTTCTTGGCTTATTTTCTATATCTTTATTTTTAGTCTCATCTTATATCTATATTTGAGTCTTGTTCTTAATTAATAAAAATTAATAAAGTTTATGCCTTAAAGCTATGAATGTCCTATGAATCCATCACCTCTCTTAAATGAAAAATGCTTTAATCACAAAAGAACAAGAAGTACAGGGTTTCGAAATTTATCTCTGAAACTAGTTGAATTAGTTTGATGTGGTGACAATACTTTTTGTTTTCTGAATGAATGCTTGAACAGTGCATATGTCTTTTGAATTTGTTGCTTTGAGAATGTTAAAAGTGTTGGCTCTTGAAAGAATGAGGAGAAAGAGAAATGTTATTGAGGATCTGAAAAATCATCAAATTGATTCTTGAAGCAAGAAAAAGCAAAAAAAAATAATAATAATAATAATTTTCGAAAAAAAAAGAAAAGAGAAGAAAAAAAAGAAAAAGAAAGAAAAAGAAGGAAATAAAGTTGTGATCCAAGGCAAAAGAGTGTGCTTAAGAACCCTGGACACCTCTAATTGGGGACTTTAGCAAAGCTGAGTCACAATCTAAAAAGGTTCACCCAATTATGTGTCTGTGGCATGTATGTATCCGGTGGTAATACTGGAAGACAGAGTGCTTTGGGCCACAGCCAAGACTCATACACTGGCTATGTTCAGGAATCAATATACTTAACTAGGAGAATCAATAAAACTATCTGAGTTCTGAGTTCTTATAGATGCCAATCATTCTGAACTTCAAAGGATAGAGTGAGATGCCAAAACTGTTCGGAGGCAAAAAGCTACTAGTCCCGCTCATCTAATTGGAGCTATGTTTCTTTGATATTTTGGAGTCTATAGTATATTCTCTTCTTTTTATCCTATTTTGATTTTCAGTTGCTTGGGGACAAGCAACAATTTAAGTTTGGTGTTGTGATGAGCGGATAATTTGTACGCTTTTTGGCATTGTTTTTAGTATGTTTTTAGTATCTTTTAGTTAGTTTTTAGTATATTTTTATTAGTTTTTAATTAAAATTCACTTTTCTGGACTTTACTATGATTTTGTGTGTTTTTCTGTGATTTCAGGTATTTTCTGACTGAAATTGAGGGTTCTGAGCAAAAATCTGATCCAGAGACTGAAAAGGACTGCAAATGCTGTTGGATTCTGACCTCCCTGCACTCGAAGTGGATTTTCTGGAGCTACAGAAGCCCAATTGGCGCGCTCTCAACGGCATTGGAAAGTAGACATCCTGGGCTTTCCAGCAATATATAATAGTCCATACTTTGCCCAAGATTTGATGGCCCAAACTGGCGCTCAAAGTCACCTACAGAAATTCCAGCGTTAAACGCCGGAACTGGCATAAAATTTGGAGTTAAACGCCCAAACTGGCATGAAAGCTGGCGTTTAACTCCAGAAAAGGTCTCTACACGAAATTCCTTCATTGCTCAGCCCAAGCACACACCAAGTGGGCCCGGAATTGGATTTTTCTGTCATTTACTCATTTCTGTAAACCTTATGACCTCATAACATTTCTTACACGTTTCTTGTATACTTTCCACAGCATGAGTCTCTAAACCCCATGGTTGGGGGTGAGGAGCTCTGCTGTGTCTTGATGGATTAATTCAATTACTACTGTTTCTTATTCAATCATGCTTGCTTCCATTCTAAGATATCACTTGCTCTTAACCCGGATGAATGTGATGATCCGTGACACTCATCATCATTCTCAACTATGAGCATGTGCCTGACAACCACCTCTGTTCTACCTTAGATTGAGTAGATGTCTCTTGGATTCCTTAACAAGAATCTTCGTGGTATAAGCTAGAACTGATGGCGGCATTCAAGAGAGTCCGGAAGGTCTAAACCTTGTCTGTGGTATTCTGAGTAGGACTCAATGATTGAATGACTGTGACGTGCTTCAAACTCCTGAAGGCGGGGCGTTAGTGACAGACGCCAAAAGAATCACTGGATTCTATTCCGGTCTGATTGAGAACCGACAGATGATTAGCCTATGCTGTGACAGAGCATCAGGGACGTATTTTCACTGAGAGGATGGGAGGTAGCCACTGACAACGGTGAAACCCTACATACAGCTTGCCATGGAAGGAGCCTTGCGTGTTTGATGAAGATGACAGTAGGAAAGCAGAGATTCGGAAGATGGAGCATCTCCAAAGCCTCAGCCTATTCTCCATTACTGCAAAACAAGTACCTTTTTCATGTTCTTTTGCTTTTTACAATCAATCCTGATAATTTCTGATATCCTGACTAAGATTTACAAGATAACCATAGCTTGCTTCAAGCCGACAATCTCCGTGGGATCGACCCTTGCTCACGCAAGGTATTACTTGGACGACCCAGTGCACTTGCTGGTTAGTTGTGCGGGATTGCAAAAGTGTTATTGCAATTTCGTGCACCACTCTTTAAATCATCTTTAATTTAAAATAATTTTCAACCAAGTTCAAAAACTGAGGCTCAAGTTATGATCCACCAAAGTTCACAAAAAACAGGTTTTTTTTACCAAAAGTGACAATTCTCTAGTTTTTCAAAACTTCTAAAACCAAAACAACTCAAAACATTCCCAAATATCATAAAACACTACCTCCTACATCAATTTACCATTTCATATCATTTTTCTCAATTGAACACCTATTTCACTCATTCTTTTCCACTTTTTTCCATCACAATTCAATAAAATCCACAATTAACAATCAATGGCTCAACCTCAACAATTTTCACACAATATAACTCTTCATATACATTATTCACCACCATTCAATATCAACATCAACTACACTATTCAAAACCCAATATCATCATCAATATTTATAACCACTCATCATAATCATATTCAACATCAATATTCATCATAATTCATATATCACATATTCCAACACTCCATATCATCCTCTTCATCATCAAACATAAATTCACATATAATTAATCATACCTAACATCATTCAATCCTATCATAAGGTCAACTAGTCTAAGTGTCCAAAAATATTACATATTACAAAAAGAAAACCGAAACCATACTTTAGCCGATTTTCATGCAACTCAAAATACCAAGCTCAAACTCAAAGCTCCAAAACCATCAAGCTCATTCCAACAAATACCATACCTCAATCTAACATCATATAACATACCAATATCAAACCTAGGGTTCACAAAAATAACTAAACACAAGGGTTTAGTGAGACCTTATCTTGTTCCGGTTCTTACATTCTTCCCTCCTAATTAGGAATTTTGTCCCCAAAATTCGAATCGCGTGATATATCCTCCACGAAGCGTTCCACTACCAATGTTGTCAACCCAAACAAGTCGTCAAAGCATCTAGTCCACCATAGTTCTACCGTGTCGATTTTCTCTCTCGTCTTCCGTTGCGTCACTCTGATTATCTGCCACTAAGAATCTGACTTACTCCACTATTTCGAGCAGAAATTTTCTTTTAAACCAAATACCTCTTTTGTAACATTTTTTAAAACCTTCAAAATAAGTTCAATCTAAACCAGTTCATTGTAAAAGCTTTTTCAAAAGACTCAAAAATTATTTATTCTTAAATCAATTACTTTAAATCACGATTTTCCTTAAATTCATTAAAATCCTTAAATCATAACTTTTTAATTTGAATCCTTTTCAATAAGTTAAATTACAAACCAAATTCACAAATTAACAAAATCATAGAACTCAATTTTTATGTAAACCATATCATATAATCTAAGAATTTCGACCTAATCTCAAAACGAAATCAGTTAAACCAAAAGTTCTAAACCAAATTTGAAAATCATTCTAAACTTTAAAACTTTTTCAACAAGGTTCAAGGCCATACTGGTTAGGAATTGAAAATATTAATTAAAAATCACAAAAATATCAGTCGGTTCTTCTGATGATACACCCTCATTCTGTAGCTACATCAGTTGGCACTTCCCCTGCTATCAGTGTTGAACCTCACCAATCAACTGATATGTCGCAAACTCAACGAACTGGTTTTTTAGAACATGTTGAGCTTGTGACGCATTGGCTAGGTTAGTCATCCTCACTATCTCTCCATGAACGTGATTGACCTCATCCGTGAGTTACCATTCGGGGTCATGTCTATACTAAACAATCGATATCGAGGTGATCAGTCTCAATATCTCAAGCTTAGTGCTTCAATTATCTCCAAAGGCACTCACAAACAAGCATGCTATGCATATCAAGCAGATAACCTAATACCATGAAAGGAAAACGACCCAGAGTGTGCAATGAAGCACAATCGGTCCATCCCTTAGGCTCACGAGGATGAACCGGTCTGATACCATAAATGTAACACCACATTACCCTAAGCATTACCTCTATCCGTAAAGCAAAGGATAACAAAGTGCCACGACAGTTCTAAAGCTTATAATATATAATAGATATCCAAGAATTTATATAACTAGAAGTCCGATGAAGGAGTAAACCTCAAAGTCGCATAAAGCGAAATTACAAAACACAAAGCATTCACACTCGATAACTAAAACACGTAGGCACAAACAGAACAAGACATAATATATATAAAACCTCGTAGATAGCTCCAGGATACACAAGGTAATAACTAAATATTTTATGTAATTTACTTACTCGATAGACGGTTGGACTTCTTGGAATAGCTCACACCCTTCATTCTTATGAGCTCCTTCACACAAGTCACACATAGTGACTTGTGTTCCAATAGCTAAAACTTGCATTTGTTCCATTTGTTTTGTGAGTGGAAATATTTTTTGGGAAATGATTTTGTTTTGTGCTAAGATTGTGTCCATGGTGTCCAACTTTATCACTCCCTTTTCTATTGTTTTTTCGGTTGAGTCCATGAAATTGTTGGCTGCCACTGTTTCAATCAACTATAACTCTTCTTCAGGTGTCTTTTTATGTAATGAGCCTATTGCTGATGAGTCGATCATAGTTCTTGAGACTTGAAAGACTCCATCATAAAAAGTTTGTATTTGCAGCCACTCAGAGAAAGCGTGATGTTGGCACTTTCTCAACATCTCCTTGTATCTTTTCCAAACTTCATAGAGTGATTTACCATCCTTTTGGGAGAAAGAATTTATGTCATTCCTCAACCGAGCCAACTTCTGAGGTAGGAAGTATTTAGTCAAAAATTTGTTAACTAAATTGTCCTACATTGCGATGTTGACAAGTGCACCAAATCGCTTCAAGTAATACCACGGTGAGTGGGTATCGTTCCTACGTGGACTAAAGGATTGAGCAAGTGGTCTTTAATTGAACTCATAATTAGATCAATGAAACTTTTGTAGAGAGTAGTACAGTTATCAATAATAATGAGATAAACAGATAATAGATGAACATCTAGGATCAAGGTGCAAAACACCCAATAAAAGAAAAGGGAGGCTGTCTTTAAGGTGATAATATATAAAGAGGCCTCTATAATATCATTCGAATGAAATTTCTAAGTTCTAAGACTTTCAATTATAGGTCTAGCAACCACTAGAATCCATACATGCTCACACAATTAGGAGTTTACCCACTGTTACTTGATTACTTCACTCACTGTAATGTCAAGCAATTCTTCAACCCACTCCAATTTAGAGGAATCCTTTGTGCATAGATTTTTTCTTACTTGGGGACAAACAAGATTTTATGTTTGGTGTTGTGAGGCATGAGCATCTTTAGTTATTTTCTTTATTATTTTTTTAAATAAAGTTAGTAATTTTCTTATTCTTAATTAAGATTTTAGTGCTTTTAATCAATATTTTTTAGAGTTACTTAGAGTTTTAATATGTGTAGGAAAGTGATGGAAATAAGGAAGAACAAGGATGGAAAGAAGCAAACAAGAGGAACACTCAAGAACAAGAGAATGAGGAAGCAAATAGAGAACTTTCAGACCAAACAAAAAGGTTGCTAGACCAAACAGAGAAGCTTTAGGGACTCAGCCCCAACCTCACATCCAACACAAGCAAAGGCACGTCCAACGTGCCCCTAGGTGAAGCTCCCAGGGAGTTGCCTCCAGCCATGCATCCAACATGAGGAGGAGCACGTTCAACGTGCCACCAAAAGCCCCCTCCAGGGGCTCTGCCACAAGCTTGCGTCCAACGTGCCTAATGGCACGTCCAACGCACCAAGTAGCTCCCTCACCTTACGTCCAATGTGAGCCACACCATGTCCAATGTGCCTCCTTCAATGCACCTCCAAAAAGCTCACGCCCAACTCACCCTCACACACATCTAACGTGCCATTCTTAGCACCTTCTAGGGACTCAATTCAAAGCCACGTTCAACTCAAGGAAGGGCACGTTGGACGTGACATTCATGGCTCCCTCTAGGGGCTCTCTTCCTCACACACGTCCAACATGAGAAGGCTCAAGTCCAACACACCATCAAGCCTCTTCATCGCACGTACAACTCATGGGCCTTCCACCCTTAAGGGCTTCTTGATTTTCTTCACTAATCTCTAAGCATTTAAGCTTAAATGATGGATTGAAGATTAGGCACAAGGCCCATTGATTAAGCATTGATTGAGGACCAATTAGAGAAGGATCTAAAGCTTGACTTGAGAAGAAAAACATTAATTAATTAGATTTGATTCTGTTTTAGTTTGATTCTGTTTTTGAATTTTGAATCTTAGGTTTTAAGGTAACATTTATAAGGAGAGGAGCCACATATACGAGCTCTTCTCTTCCCTCTTTGGCAGTTTCAGGACAATTCATAATTCTAGGTTTTCTTTTGATCATGAGCAACTAATCTCCTTTGTTATAGTTAGGAGCTCTATTTATCTTTTTATAGATTATTAATCTAAGTATTTTACTTTATTTGAGGTTTATGCTTTGATCTATTTCATGATTGAGTTTTTGTTTTTCATTCCTAAAGATTTAGAATTATTGAAAAATATTCTAACTCCATTTTAAATTCTAAATATTATTTTCGGGAAAAGAATATTTGAATTAACTTAAAAACTTTTTCTCACTACCTTTTGATTTAACTAGGAATAGTTTCAATTATTTAGGACTAACTTGAATAAGTGACATATAATTCAACCTAAGTTCTATTCTTGAATCTTATTTGAAATTAAATCAGAATTGTGCTTCATCTCTTTTCTTAAATAATTGACTAAAGAATTAGCGATTAATTAGGTTAAAGAGAAATTGAATTGCCAAAGAATTGGAATTTGATTATTTATAATTTGTCGTGATTGATCAATGCATGCCTCAAGTAAATTAACAAAAGGATTTTTTTCCTAGAGAGTAAACATCTGTGAAACCTTAACATCCTCACCATCATTGTCTTCACACTTACTATTTGCTATTTATTGCTTCGCCTCTTTACACGTTTGAATTTTCATCTCTCTGATTTTGATTTGTTTAATTAGAATAGTCAATTAATGATTTTTGCTTAATCCATTAATGCTCGTGGGAACGATAATCACTTACCGTAATATTATTTGATATGATTCGGTGCCCTTACCGAGTTGTGGTGCTGCATAAAGTTCGTATCAATTTCAGAGATGCTTAGCTGTTAGGAAAGGGAAATTTCAAGTTCTTTACTTTGATTTATGCAAATATATTTTTACGATAAATAATAAATAATCAAACCCCAATTCCTTCGCAATTCAATTTCTCTTTATCCCACATAATTGCCAATTCCTTGCTCAATTAAGTGGCGAGGAGAGGTTAAGCTCAATTCTGATTTAAATTCACACAATTTTCAAAGCTATTCTTAGTCAATTGAGAAGTTATGAGAATGAGTTTCAAACTAACCCCAATATTAAATTTTCCAAGATAATAAAGGAATCCAACGCAGGGTTAGAATTTTTTTTAATACTTCTAATAATTAAGAATAACAATGAAATTCAATTCTTGAAAAGTATTGATAAACCACTATTTTATGGTTTATCTTATGCTCAATTGAGTGGTTTTTATCAACTCTTTACCCACTTATTCATACTATTTGCATGAGTTTACGTTTTCCTTCCGGATTTTGTGCTATGATTGAAAACATGCTTCTTTGGTCTTATATTTGTTAATATTAATCATCTTTTATTACCATTAGATGATGTGATATGTGTGTTAAGTGATTTCAAGGATTACAGGGCATGAATGGCTCAGAGGATGGAAAGGAAGCATGCAAAAGTAGAAGGAATACAAGAAGTTGAAAAAATTGCTAAGCTGTCCAGTCTGACCTCTTCACACTCAAACGACCATAACTTGAGCTACAGAGGTCCAAATGAGATGGTTCTAGTTGTGTTGGAAAGCTAACATCCGGGGCTTCGCAACGATATATAATTTGTCATAGCTGCCCCGATGCCAGGCGACGCGAACGCGTAGATTACGCGGCCGCGTGACCTGGCAGGAACACAACCCACGCTAACACGTGGACGACGCCTCCGCGTCACTCTTCCGCGACCTGTACGGACCAGAAAGCGCTGGGAGTGATTTCTGGGCTGTTTTGACCAGTTTTCAGCCCAAAACACACAGATTAGAGGCTATAAAGTGGGGGAATGCATCCATTCATAATCATGCTCTCATAATTCATAATTTTAGTTTTAGATGTAGTTTTTAGAGAGAGAGGTTCTCTCCTCTCTCTTAGGATTTAGGTAGGATTTTTAGAAATTAGGATTTAATTCGACTCTTCATCAGGTTCAATATTTCCTTTACTTTATATTTATCTCTTATCTTAGATACTTTAATGCTTTTATTGGTATTTGATTTGTGTTGCCCAATTAGCTTATGAACTTTTCATGTTAGGATTACACATTATTGAGATATTTTTAGATTTATGATTTCAATTCAGCTTTCCACCTTTTTGGTCTTGGTTAAGAAATCAGTAACTCAGGAGTTATCTTAGCTCAACATAATTGATAACTGTTATCTTTGCTAATTGAATTGAACTTCAATAATCCCAACCTTTTCTTAGGAAATAAATAGGATTCGAAGGTCAAACTAATTAGTCCCTTGACTTTCCTTTGCTTTAGCAAAGGTTAACTAAGTGAAATTAAGATTCAACTTTCATTATTGTTGATAAGAATAACTAAGTTTGAACTTCCAATTTCTCATACCTTGCCAAAGGGTTTGCTTTACAGTATTTATTTATTTTAATTGTCATTTGAATTACTTGTCATACTTTTTCCTTATTTCCAAAACCCCAATTTTACCTTTTTCACAGCCAATAATAAGAACATACCTCCCTGCAATTCCTTGAGAAGACGACCCGAGGTTTAAATACTCGGTTATCAATTTTAAAGGGGTTTGTTACTTGTGACAACCAAAACGTTTGTATGAAAGGGCTTTTGTTGGTTTAGAAGCTATACTTGCAACGGAAATTTATTCTGAATTCTAGACCACGCAAAAGTTCTCTCATCAAGTATCAATGAATTAATCGAAATAAAAGAAACAATCAATTACCAATTCATAAAACTAATCAGAGCTTCTAACCTTAACACAAGAGAATTAATGACTCATAGCAAATAAAAAGATAAACTAAAATTAATGAATGCGAGATGCTAGATGATCCTGGATAAATCATGCACGCTTATTTATAATCTAAATCTTAACCTAACTTTTGAACTTGAAATAAAACTTAATCTTATCTTTTTGTAGAAAAAGAAAACTAAAACAACAATTAAAATTTAAATTAAAACCATCTCTTATCTTTCTAGAAGGAAGCTAATAATAACTAATCATTCAAATCTTTAATTTTTAGAGTGTGTAGGCTGGATCACAATATCCTAAAAGTCATACTGGGCCTGGGTGCTGAACTTCGATTGCTGTCGCTAGGCGCCAACCCTTTAAGATCCACTAGGCACTATGCGCCAATCCTTTTGTCTTTTTGGGTGTTAAGCGGCCATTCCTTTAAGCTTCTTAAGCACTTGGCACCGGCCTTTAGCGCTAGGCGCCGGCACTTGTGTTACATTCCTGGACTTGTTCGTTGAGCACTAGTCTTATTTTTTCTTCAAAGACGTTGGGTGCCAAGGTTAGGCACTGGGCGTTGGACCCTTGGGAGTGAAAATTTTGTGGGCATTGAGCGCGAAATGCATTGGCGCTGGGCACCTAATCCTGGTGCTAGGCACCACCTTCTTTCTCTTTTGAAGGTGCTGGGCTCCACTCCGAAGGCGCTAGGCGCCGCTTCCTTGAGTTCTTTCACAGGCGTTGGACGTCAGATTATGGGCATTAAATGCCCACCCTTGTTGCCTCCTGGGTGCAATACCTCATTGCTTCTCTTAACCTAGATTCTTTAAACAATAATTCTAAACACACAACAAATCTAAAAGAACTCCAAATAACACCGATTAACAATAAAATCTTTAATAAAACATAAGAAACTACCAAAAAGAGATTGGAAATTACTAAAGATGCCAAGGAATCAATCATATTTATCAATAATTATGTAAACAAATTAAATTATACCATCTATCTTCTTCTCCGTTGCCCTCTAGGTAGGGGATCTTCTGGTGTGCATGGATCCACCGATGATCAAATGTCTCGCGTCTTAGCCTGGATCTGCTAATAATGCTCTGTGTTTCAGTACTTCTTTAGTTGGATGAGGATATCGTTCAATTTGTATTTGTTCACAACTCTTTAGTTAGACCTAGACCTTTTGGGGTATTTCATGTAATACACTTAGTGTGCATTTTGTGCTAGGATAAATGGATTATATCTATCATACCTCATAATATGATTAATCTTGATGATTTTATACTCTTTGTGTGTGCGAGTGCCTTGAGGCCATGCAGGATCATACCATTCAAATTGAATATTACAACATATTTGATTTGTGCACCCGGATACTCAATTTCTAAAGTTTATTCAACAACCCAAACTAGTTATATTCATTTTGCCCAGCATGTCCCTTAAGAAAAACCCTATGTTGTACGTTGCTGTTCTTTCAGCATGTTCTAGTGTGTGAAATTTCATTCCATCAACCTTCACTATAAGAAGAATGCTAAATACCATCGAATTTATCGACGGTCATGACAATAAATTCGTCAGTTCAAGTTACTACCGGTGGATTTGCATTTTCGACGGTAAATTTGCCAATAATTATTGGCGGAAAAACTAAAAGAATAGGAGAAAAAGCTCGCAGCGAATTTATCATCGAATTTATTTGCCAATAAACTCATTTAGTATATCGTTGCGTTTTAGTGAACTAAAATATATTACCGTGTAAATCCGACGATAAAGGTAACCTAAATACAAAACACATGCTCTTTCCCTTACTTGCAAAAACACACTTCTCTCTCCACCACTTTTCTTTCTCATCTCTCCTCCAAACAACTACCTCTGGCAGTGTTAGAATTTGGTTGAATTAGTCTCACATTGCTTAGGATAGCAAATGGAGTGGGTGACCTAGGCTATAAATATGAGGTTAAGTTCTCTATATTTTTTACACCAGTCGGAAACACTTAAAGCTTGTATCTGACTTTTCTTTTTCTCTATACTCTTTGATTAGAGAGTGTTGTGAGGTGTAGTTAAATATTTGCTTTGAGAGAGTGTGGGTGTACTGGGGTGCTGGTGTTAGAGAGAAAGAAGTCTATGTGTTGTAACAATTTTCACATAATGATATTCTCTAGTTGTCATTTGACAACGGCCGTGATTTTTTCTCCTGTTTCTTAGAGTTTTCACGTTAAATTCTTGTGTTGTGATTGTGTCTATTTTATTTCTCTGTCAAAGGTATTTTTTCAAGGGAAAATGGTGTATTATTCCCAACAAGTGGTATCAGAGCTTCGGTTCGGTGGGATTTATTCTTAGTATGCTCTGTGGTTGCAGCCTAGTCTGACCTTCCACATCAGAAAAGAATTTTATCATGTAGCTTAAGGTTGATCTTTGGTTGCTGTTGTTGTTGCTGGAAGGTAGTGTGACACTGTGAAAGTGCAGTTTGGAAAGGTTCTGGCTAAGAAAAGACCTGGTATTTAAGTGTGTCCATTGTGATCTACCTCTCTTTCCTGGGGACCCTTCCTAGTGCACAGTCTACAGTTGAGTTATACTATTCCAGTATACAGTTGTAACAATGTCAGGATATTCAAGTGCTGTGAAGCTTGAAATAGAGAAATTTGATGGAAGAATCAATTTTGGCTTGTGGCAAATACAAGTCAAGGATGTGTTGATACAATCAGGTTTGCACAAGGCGTAGAAGATAAGAAGTATCCTCATAGTATTACCGCAATGCCATGGATAAGAATAAGTTGTGGCAATCGGGTCCACAATTGCACACAGGCATTGGTTGGTATTAAGATGCAAGGTGTGTGGCGGAATTATGTCGATGGCTGAAGAACTTCCAGGAAAAGCCAATTTGGAAGTTGCACCATGAATTTTCAGCAAGGTTTTGATCTGTACCAAGGCAAAATGCTTGGAGTGGTCTAATTCCAAGTGAGTATACTTTCATGGTGGAGTATGATAGTTCTCTGAACTATGATTGTCGGTAAAGACAATGGCAGCAAAGAATTGTCGGTGTTGACTATGGAAGCTGAAGATGTGTGACTATTTCAATCAAGGTGGAGATTGTTAGAATTTGGTTGAATTAGTCCCACATTGCTTAGGATAGCAAATGGAGTGGGTGGCCTAGGCTATAAATATGAGGTTAAGTTCTCCATATTTTTTGCACCAGTCGGAAACACTTAAAGCTTGTATCTGACTTTTCTTTTTCTCTATACTCTTTGATTAGAGAGTGTTGTGAGGTGTAGTTAAATATTTACTTTGAGAGAGTGTGGGTGTACTGGGGTGCCGGTGTTAGAGAGAAAAAAGTCTATGTGTTATAACAATTTTCACATAGTGATATTCTCTGGTTGTCATTTGACAACGGCCGTGGTTTTTTCTCCTGTTTCTTGGAGTTTTCACGTTAAATTCTTGTGTTGTGATTGTGTCTATTTTATTTCTTTGTCAAAGGTATTTTCTCAAGGGGGAATGGTGTATTATTCCCAACAGGCAGTCCCCTCCAGCCACCCTCTGACAGTGCCGGCCACGCACATTCTTTTTCAAAGACTGCGTGTAGTCACCTAGATCTTATTTTATCGCCTCAAATGGAGTTTCTCTTGTTGTCTCCCCCGCCATTGAAAAAGCTATCGCCGCTACTCCCTCTATCACCAAAACTGTGTCTCTCCTCCGTTGTCCTAGTAGGTTGCCTCATCCCTCTCCTTATCCCATCATTTTTTTCTTAATAAAGAAACCCTACCCCTTTTTGAACGACCATTCAGTTCAGTTATCATGTTGCCGCTGCCATCACCATGTCGCCGCTGCTGCCATGCCAGAAAGGCATGCATACTCTTATTGTTACATTGAGCTTTGATTAATGGGTTTTGTTTAATTGAGTTATGTTTTATTGGATAGTGGATTGATTCAATCAAATATTAGATAATAAGAAACATTTTAAATGCATTAGGTTCAATTTAGTTTATCATGGATTAATATAATTAATAGTATTAGTTTAAATAATAAAAATAGGGTTTTGTTTTATATGAGACATTTTTGTAGATAATGTTTGATAAACTTTGATGTAAATGATGCTTTGTAAATTTAGTAAAGTCTCCCTTAATAGTCCCTCAAATTCACGTGATTATTCAATGTGGTCCTTGAGATCTCAATTTATTATTGTAGTCTTTTGGATAGAGCTTCGGGTACTATAATAGTTTCTAAGCATCTTTTCGATGATGAGTCGGCTATCGTCTTAGCTTACTGACTTGGCATTACTTCGCCATACTAGAAGGTGCCAAAACGTTATTATTTTGGTTTAGCACCCAGATTTGGAGAAAACAACACTGTTTGTATTAAATTTAGCCTGTAAAACAATTTTAATCAAACACAATACTTCACTCGTCTTTTCCATTTTCACCCTCCCTCTTCTTATTCTTCTTATCTTCATCAATGGCACTACTATAAGATTTCATGGGTGGATAAAAAATTTTGAGACAAGAAGACATCTGACTCAAGACTGAGTTAGTCGTCCGTCTCCTCTATCGCAAACAAGAGGTTCTTCCATTTTTTGTTGTTAGTAAAAGTAACACTTTTGTTATTTTTTATTTCTGTTTCAATGTAATAATGGTTCTTTATTATATTTATTTTGTGAATGTAGTTGGAATTTTCTATTTTTTGTCAGTTTAGTTTTTAGAGTTTGATGGAGTTTAAGTTAGGCTAGGATTTTGTGTGAATGCTCCATTTTAATAAATGGAATAAAACTACAGTAAATAATGGTCATATTGTTAAAAAAAATAGATGGCTAATGGTATTGATTTTATTTTATTTTTATGATGCATAAGTAGTTCACAAAAATACATTTGAGTTAAGGGTGATTATGAAGTAATGTGTTTTGACTTTTTTATAGATGGAAGAGATGCTGGATATTATGTTTTATCATGGGAGTGACTTTAAAAAAAATAAAGAAGGAATAATGGTATATTCTATAGATAACAAAGCTTGTCTAGGTGATCTAGATGTGGATATTCTAGATGTCTTCTACCTAAGAACACTATCTTAAGGAGTTTAGATATAATGAGATAAAGCAATACTGGTGGCATGTACCTAAAAAAGGTTTAGAGAACAAATTGAGAAACTTGAATAGTAAAAAAATTATAAGAGAGATGATGAATTGTGCTAAAAAATGATGAAATAATTGATACATATTTAGAGTATAGAGTGTTAATGCAAGAGGTTTTAGAGGACAATGAGACAGTTGTCTACTTGGATGATGATGATGATGCAGAAGGGTACAATGCTAATATAAATGCTTCTATGAGTCCCCCCTCAAATGAGACTTATGAACTCTTGGTTACTCCCACCACCAGCCACTTCTAGATCCAATACACATATTAATTTCAGCCCCACCAAGAAGAAAAAACCTCCAAGAAAAACGTAACCATCACCTTTAAAAACTAAAGCTGTATCTAAAACCAGAGTTAAACAACCATAACCAATTTCAAAGTCTCCAATCCAAGTCATGAAGTTCACAAATAGCACTAACCAGCATCATTTTTCTTAGCACAACCAAGCCTATCCACCACACCAAGTCAGATAAGTCAAATAAGACCAAATAGCCCAACAAACCTAACATATGTAGGAGACTCTGTTCAAAGTCTTATGTCAGAGGATTTAAGAGTAAAATTTTTATAATAAAATTTTTTTTGAAGTGTCTTCTGACTCTTATGAGAATATAAAAGATAGTCTTTTAGGCCAGTCTTTGACAAAAATAGCTCCTCTAAATCTGATATTACAAGAAAGAATGTCAAAATTAGGAGTGGAAGTAAGACGAGCAAAGTCCAGAAGGACAAGAAAGAGAGAAATGTTGGTCCACTATCTGAAAGAAAAAAGAAGATCCTAGTTGAGAATGAGGCATTGGTGCAAGAGATTAGTGATAATGAAGTGAATCTTGATTTTGTTGGTAATGTCGCTGAATGTGTAGATTATGATTTGAATCCTAGTGTTGATTTAGATGTCACCAATTTATGTCACTCGAAAGAGATGAAAACTCTTCCAAATTCAGAAGATGGACTAGAAGAAAACCATGATTCTGATGATGCATCCAGCATTTAAGGAGGGTGCAAGATTTGAAGAGTTGTATCTTAAAGTTGGTATAAAGTTTGGCATTAAGTGGGAGTTGAGAGTTGTTACACAATTCAATAGGATAGACGCATACGGTTCAAAAAGAATGATATCATAAGGTGCATGATAGTTTGTAAGGTTAAGGAATATCTTAGGATAATTTATGCATTAAGAGATTATGATGATACTTGTTGGCAAATCAAAACTTTTAGTGACAACCACATCTGTCTTAAAAATGATAAGAATAAGACTACCAATAAAAATTGAATTTGCAGCAAGTTTTTTAAAAAGATTAGGAAATAATTTAATTTCAAACACTATTAGACTATAATTTATTTCAAGACGCAGTTAATTTGACACTAAATAAAAATTCAATTTCAAAAATTTTGATGGTGGACGAATATAATTTCTGCTTGCAGTACTTTTACTACTCATTATTGATATCAAGAAAAAGAAAAATAAAAAAATATAACTTTTAAAAGATTTTAAAAATTAAGATTAAATAAAGAAAAAGAGATAAATTGAGTTTAGATTACAATATTTTCAATTAAGCAAGTCATTGCATTCTCTAAGATAACAAAGTGACGTCACATATGTACGACAATAATTCACTTATCACTGAGAAGATGATAAAAAATTATTATAGAATTTGAATCTTCTAAAGTTTGAGTTTTACTTTAGAGAATAAATTGTAATTTCTCACTATTTATTTTATAGGCAAGACAAAAAATAAATATGAAAAAAAAACTATTCAAAATAAAAAGATCACACTTTATTCTCTAAAGTGAAATTCAAACAAATTCATTATTATATTGTGAAAGACTATATAATTGTAAAATTAGAATATGGAAGACTACATTAGGTAGTCTCGTGGGTATCAGGACCACTATAGGGATATATTCAAAGTGGTCATGGAATACTTTGTCCGGCCTAAGGTTAGATAGGCGATTTCTCTACCATCGGTTACCTTTGCAAGGAAATGATGAAGGCATGGCATTTCCTCAAGCATCTGAACTGCACACCCGCCGCCGCCTCCCTCTCTCTTCACCTCCTACGCTCATCCTCTTTTTCTCTCGGTCGTTACTCCCCATCGCTTTTCTTTCTCTCTGTCCACACCACCGCTAGTGACCACTGGCCAGCACGTGGCCAAGTGAAAAATGGACATGCAAATTTTTCCACAGCTTCTTCTTCTCTGGCAGTTCATTCAATGGCTTCACCTGTTCCTGTACCTGCAAATTATGTTTCAGTTCTAGTTCGATGTCATAAGGACAATTCAGTAAGCTTCGTTCCTTTTTCTTTCTTATCTCTTTTCAGCATTTTGCTTGTTCTGAAAACTATACCGAGCCACACTAAGCTTGTTCGACCCTGAACCGGTTAAATTTGCTTTCAATAATTTCTATTTCGATTATTATTTATTTATCTATTTTTTATTTAAACATACTCCAGCTTTTGTGCGCGCCTCTGTGTGTGGATATATTTTCTAGTTCAATCGTGATTTTTTGCGGTTCAGAAATAAACTCATTTGATTAAACCAACTGAATCAACAGCTACCAGCTCAGTTTTTAAAAGATTAGTTTATCTTTAACCATTGTATTGCTGCATTTTCCCTCCCTAATTCAGTTACTCTGTAAATTGAAGAGCTAAATCAGTTGAGAACTTTTCAGGTGACCATGTCCTGAAATTGGTGTTTCATGGCTCATCCTATACCTTATTAGTGATTGTAGTGTTTGGAAATCTGATTCAGTTTTTGTTTGTTTAGTCTGAGTTTTAACCTAGTATTTGTAATATTGGTGCTATTAGGATTTAGGTGCGTTTTGTTATTTAGTTAGTATTCATGATTGTTTGACACTTATTTAAGAGTCTTCTATGTGGAAAGAGGTATCAATAAGAGGCTCATAAGACATTTAGCTACATTCGGAATCATATTATAGCATAAGAACTTTGTTATGCTGCCTAATTGTTTGACCATTTTCTTTATGCTGACAAGGATATGCTTGCAGAAGCTCTTTTAAGCTTTGGTGCAAGTTCTGTTACTATGAATGAAGATGATGTCTGTTCAGATACTGATGAGGTATGCTGTTACTGGAATCTTTTACAGTTATTTTATTTTCTGAAACAGAGTGTTCTTATAAAGGTTTATAATGCTTTTCGTTTTATCAATTTCATTTTGCTGGTTTTGTTAATTATTCATGACAAGGCACAAGGACATTGTTTGATCCCACTTAGTGGGATAAGGCTCTATTGTTATTGTTATTTGTGTTAATTTTAAACACACATATTTATGATCGCATGCCAATGAATCAAACTTAGGTAGCCTATCACATTCCTTTTTCAGTTATGCAAGCTCTTTATGAATATCATGTTATTGACTAAATCAATTTGAGCTTGAGGTTTAAGCACATCTTCATTGATAAATTACATTGTTGTTCAGGAAGAGAATCTGTCCATGTACTATTGCTGCACTTTGCCACTTGGTTTAGTAGCATCATTTTTGGTGTATTATGTGCATGAATAATGCACCCAAGAAGAAAAACAAAAGAAGAAAGGAATAAGTTTATCTAATCCTGCGTGTTCCATATATATAAATTTCAGTCTTTATCACTAGACTGCTGCTCATACTGATTACATATTTAATCATTCTCCCTGTATCAGGAATAAGTTTTCCATTCTTTATGATATCTATTTGACGTTTGACTGTATATTTGACAAACACCACTTTTTGGTTAAAAGTTGTGGTTTTAAGGCACTCATTTTATGTGAACTGTTTCAAACACTTCTAAAACTCTGCAGATTTGTGTTAGTTCCATTTTTCTTGAAGGTGAGGATATAAATATGAGCATTTCACATGCTGCTGATTCTATTGGTTTGAAAGAGATACCAAGATATGAAGTTAAAATTATTGAGGAGGATGACTGGATGAAAGGAGCTCAGGTCAGTTTGCTTCTTTTCTAGATCAATATCATGAAGTTGTTCTTGTGTTGCTTTAGAAGATTGATCTAATATTCTACGCAACTTCCTTGCTATTGAAGTTCTGCATTATTTTGCTATATTCACATTTCTTCAGCCATCTAGTCTCTGTTCTATGATATTTGGCAAAGTTTTTCATGAGAAAAATGTCTTGGTATGCCTTTCACTCGAAGGCAGAGTAGCTGAAATTTTTGGGTGTTTCTTCTAGCGTTTCTGTCAAATCAATTTTGGAAGGGCACGAGTGAAAATCAGACAGGTTCATCTTTTATGAACTAGAAATCGAGTCAATGAGGCAATGATGCTCTTTATGAAATTGAGTTAGTCCTGAGTTCTAGCTGTTAAATTCTAACTGCTAATTGTTTGGTTTCTGTTTAATAGCTATTAAATTTACTGCATTCTTTACTTAGCATTCTTATTTGGAGAATGATGTTAACTGATAACTTATTCATATTATGGAAAACTGTCAGTGCGAGAATTTGTTACTGGAAATAAACTTACAAATTTTTCAATCCTTTCAGGAATCATTTCATCCAGTTGAAGTTACTGAAGGCCTATGGGTGGTGCCCAAGTGGATTACTCCACCTGTACGCATATCTCACACTTATTTTTTTGTCACAGTTTATCTTCCTCTTTCATTACAGATAATGTGTTGCTAAACTTCCTATAGTTGGTAATCATACATTGCAAGTCTATTTAAGTATTGAATTTTTTGCATCTTGTTTGAATACCATTTTTAACTTTGACCATTTTTCTTCTTGTTTTCCCCTCGTCCTTTTTGTCTGAGAACTGTATATTCTAATGAGCAATCTTGAATCTTACACAGGATATTCAAGCAATGAATATAATTCTTAATCCTGGACTAGCCTTTGGAACTGGGGACCATCCGACTACCAAATTATGTCTATTACTCCTACATGACTGTATAAAAGGAGGAGAACACATCTTGGACTATGGCACTGGCACTGGAATTCTAGCAATTGCAGCTCTAAAGGTATTTTATTGATGATCTGCATATGTTAAGAACTTAAAGTAAAATGAAAAAGCTATTTGGAACTGGGATACCTACTCCGGTTTCAGTTAGCTAGAATGCCTTTGCTGTACAGTAGAGTTCATTTTCATTCTTACTTTGTTTCCTTGAACATCTGTGTGTGGAAAGCTAAATATTATAACCGTCTCAATCATATTCACATATTTTAACTGTCTTTTTTTGGTTAATTTTTTGTGGTAGCTTCGATGCAAGATTTTTTTTTTTTTTCATAGCATTGATTAGAAAATACTTGGGTTATCAAATTAGTGAAAACTTTCAGGAGTTAATTGACAGAACATATGTCAGATATGAATTTTCAGAGACATTTTGATATGACATGTTCTGTACTTATTGGGCCTTATATAGGGTTTAGGGTTTAATTATCAAGTTAGTATAGAAGAACATATTAGAGATGTAATAGAATCAGTTGAGCAATTAATCAAATGCGAGTTCAGGAAAGCAATTCTAAACCTTCTGCAGTTTCATATTCACCAATAATAGACCTTTTGCAGTTTGGTGCTGCCTTTGCCGTTGGAGTCGATATAGATTCACAAGCAATTGCATCAGCATCTGAAAATGCTACTCTGAATAACATCGAACCAGACAAGCTGCAACTGCATTTGATTGCAAGCCAAACTTCTTCATCCTGCAGGGATGACTGGCCATCTAGAGTTGTCGAGGGAGAAAATGCTTTCGAGATAGACAGAGTCACTCACAAGGATAAATATGATGTGGTCATCGCAAACATACTTTTAAATCCTCTGTTAAATCTTGCTGATCAAATTATCTTTTCTGCAAAGCCTGGAGCAATTATTGGTCTCTCTGGAATCTTAAGTGAACAGGTAGTTTAATAAATTCTCATTATCGATTTTCTTTATTTGGAATGCAGCCATCTCTTTGCTGCCAAATGCAGATTCTTGTTGGTGCAACTGCTTCGAATCACATTCTCCTCCTAAATTCATCTCCTTTGTTCCTTATGCAGGTCCAGAACATATTACAAAAATATTCACTATTCTTAGAAGGCATAGAAGTGTCGAAAATGGATGACTGGGCCTGTGTGAGTGGCAGAAAAAGAAAGAATATAGATATCTGCTGATTCGTTGCTGTAGATGCTTGGTTTGGAAGTTTAACCTTTCTCATGCAATCATTCTTTGCCGTTTTAATGCCACCCAGAATGTTTTACAAGAAGCAGCTTTGAACCTGCCACTGCTAGCTGCTATACATTCTCTTTTAAATTATCAATGCTGCTATGTGTTTGGTTGTAAATGTTTATTTGGGAAGCAGAAATTAGAATCAGAAGTGTAGCTAGGCAGAATCCCTGCCTTAATGACTTTTAGGTCTTATAAAAAATCTGCATGCGTCTTTTTGAACTTATATTTCTAAATTTGAGAGAAATGTACATTGTCCCAAACATTTAAATCCAGCTACAAATGGCCTTAATATTGATGGGAGAAAGAGAGTTGTACCGCGCTTGAAGAAATAGATCGATTTTCTTTTTCATTTCCTTTTATACTCATTTTAATCTCTTCCCCTCTCGTGGCTTGGGTGTCCACCATCCTCATGTTTGCGAATAATTTCTATTAGTCTAGCATTCTTTCTTTTCGAGTTCTCTTCTTTTTTCCTTTTTCTTTAAAGTATAATATTATAGAGTCAAAAGGCTTTAATGGCAGGTCATAAAAAACCCGGAAAAGGTAAACCATAATAAAGGAGATGTTTTGTTTCATAATGAACCAAAGATCTCCTTGAGACTCGTGACTCGTGGGAAACGGTTGAGTTGCTTCTATTGATTTTGATTTCAAAGTCATTGGTTTAATTCGTAAAATAGCTGTTAAACTTTTATCTTAGGCTATTGCGTACAATCCTTTATCGAATTCTATGCCGGATGCTTTGCCCTTTGGTAATTCATCATGAATTTTTATTAAATATATCAATGAATTACCTGAGGCAGTGCTGCGCCTAATGTATTTGTCATCAATCTCCTTCCCTTATTTGATTTATGTGATATTACGAACACGATAAGATATAGAATACGCAATTACATTAATTTTAAAATTTTATAATATACAGAAATACGTCATATGTATAAAATATAAAATATGTTTTAGATAAATTATAATGATGTTTTGATATTTTATTAATATTAATATATAAAATAATTTTTTAATTGTTTTTAATATCTTCTTTTAATTATTAAAAATATTTAAAATATTTTTTATTTTAATAAATAATTATATTATTTCTAAATTCATTTCAAGAATACAAATTAAAAATAAGGTTGGACATGTTGACATATGATGATATTTAGGTGTATCTAAGTGTGTCTCGAGAAAAATTTATTTTTTATTAAGACACGATTGGATACAGCAGACACGCGTGTCGAACGGGTGTTGATGAGTGTCCAAGTGTGTCTAACAAAGAATTTTTTATTTTTTATTAAGACACGATTGGACACAGCGGACACGCGTGCTGGACGAGTAAGGACTTATTTGATCTGAGTTCTATTTAAGGGTTTGTCGCTGGTCAATGGGTAAGGACTTATTTGTCATTGATCTGAATTCTATTTAAGTTCTATCCGTAGGCACCCAACCCGAACTAACCCGGTCGAGTAGAGTTGATTGCGGAGCTGATTTTCGTGCGGGTCGGGTCTCAAGTCTCAACCCTACCCGACCAACACGCACCTTATATATGTATATGTTATATACTTATATAAAAGAATAAATGACCATTTGTACCTATGAAAAATGAAAACGCTGACATATGTACCCACATTAAATCGAAACTAAACTTATATTCACGCAAGAAATCCTCCGTAACCAAAGACCTCTCACTTGATACAAAAAAGATTTAACCACTGAACCAAGGTCATCAATTGATGACTTAACACGTCTTTTTTATATAAAAGCCAGTTCTATTTTAGTGATATATAAATATAAAATTATATCAAATGGAATGCTCATAGACTTACATTAATTTTATTTGTATTTGTGTTAATTTTAGTAAAAACTTTTATATAAAATTGAACATTCGATGTTTTATGTTGTTTATGGAATGATTGTGTTATTTGTGAGATAATTGTATTGTTTGTATTGAATTTTTAATTTGCACGTTCATCAAGTTATATACTAATATTGCATCTTTTGGTAATCCGTGGATAGAGTTGGATATCCACGAGTTGAGAACGGATAGAATTAGAGTTGAGATTTACTCAACCCACGAGTAGGAGAAGGTTGAGTTTATGTAAAAAATTCAACTCGTGGTTAGGATTAAGGTTGGATCCAAACCCTACCCTACCCTATCCATTACCACCCCTACCAATGAGTTGTTGCAAGTACAAGGCAAAATTCAAACTCTTAATAATTATTTAAGCAGACTAATAAACTAATCACTAAACAAACCTAACTTGATTAAAATATTCGGATGTGCTTTTTTTTAATCAAATGAATACAATAACCTTGAACCTTGGGCATGCCTTTGTTGCTTTCCAGTTATAGTTATAGTGCAGAACATAAAGATTAGCATTGTTAAGATTCTATTTCTCAATGCGTTTGTTTTACTAACAGCTGGTATTACAGGAGCATAAGTTGTCATCATTGTCTTCACTTATGTCTATTCCTTCTACTACACTCCTTTCTTTACTAATTCTTCCTATGCTAATCTTATACCAACTTCAGATCTTAAGCCTCCTTTTGATGATTCTGTTTCAATCTTTGAACCTACTTTTGTTGAATCATTAGTTAGTTTGACACTAGAAGCAACCACTATTGTTAAGCAACCTATGTAGAAACACTTACAAGTCCAATTTGGTTAAGAAACAAACCTTAGTGTTAGCTCTATACCGCAAATTGGATTTTGATAATTAATAAATAGTAAATATAAGCTAAAATTTCCAATAATTCATTGCTACTGGTTTTCTCAATTCTAAAGTATTAAGGAATATTTCTCTGAGTAATTATTGCAAACAAGGAATGAATAAGTGAAGAGTATTTGCAAATTTAAAGAATTAATATTATTAATACTACTATTAATATTAATTAAGAATTGAAAAATTATAAACTATTTGTTGATTATTCAAATAAGAGGTAAATACTAAATTAGTATCTAAAAGATTTAAGTGTTGATAAAATGATACCCAATAGATATTTTTGATAAAATGGTTTTTAAAAAAATTAAAATTTGACAAGCGTACTTCTGAATTCGTCGGAGTACATCTTTAATGAAAACGATGCTGAGGTGGCCACCATGTTTTTGATGACATGAAAACTTTGGTAATGTATATACTTAGGTTGAATTTTGATTAATTAACCAAATCCAACTTGAAAAATTCCCAAATCATTCTATGTTTGCCCTAATTTCTCAACTAGATTTACAAAATTACCCTTATTACTAGTTACTATGACTAACTCTCCTATTTTTCACTTAAGAGTTAAACTCAAAGGGTACATAAAGAGTGAGAGACGTTGTTGTGAAAGTCGCTCTTGGTGGGAAGGAGAACGAATAATCGACATGAGAGCCATTGTCCATTATTGAGCTTCGAGTGCAAGGGATTGCAAGGGATATCATCATGAGTCCATTGTCTAGTGTGGACGACCTTATGCAAAGGTAGGTTTTGCTTCATTCCATAGTTTTATGTATATTGCCTCTGGTATTAAACGAGGAGTGACAGTTTTGGTAATTCACCATATTTGTTGCTTGTTTTTTTTCCTTATAATGTTGCTATAGACGTTAAGGATGTAAACTGGTGCAGTGTTTTACAACCCATAAACTAACTGGCAAGTGCACCAGGTCATACCAAGTAATACCTTACGTGAGTAAGGGTCGATTCTACGAGAATTGATGGACTAAGCAACAATAGTTAAGTTATTGGCTTAGTTGGACACACCAGGTCATACCAAGTAATACCTTACGTGAGTAAGGGTCGATTCTACGAGAATTGATGGACTAAGCAACAATAGTTAAGTTATTGGCTTAGTTGGACACACAGAAAAGAGTGTTTTGGTATTCAAAGAGCATTAAACAGTAAATTAAGAATTTCAGAAAGCAAGTAGCAATGAGTTGAAAATAAAATATTGGAGAAAACAGTTAAGGCTTCAGAGTTATCTATTTTTCTGGATTAACTTTTCTTACTAACTAATTTAATTATGCAGGATTTAATTTATGGCAAACTGTATGTGACTAGACCCTAATTCCTTAGACCTTCCTAGTCTCCTCTAAAATTCATTAACTGCCAATTCCTTGGACAATTAATTCCAATTAGAGGGTGATAATCAATTTCTAGTTTATATGCCACAAAAACTCTAATTACCCAAGAAATAAAAGGATTATATGTCACGTATCCTATTAAATTCAGATAATTAAAATTTAGAAAAATTTATTTTCAAGTTATTGTTCAAGTATAAAGCTTTTTCCAAGTTATATAAGAACTCAATTAGAAAGAGAGTCATACTTCCGTTCTACCCAAATTCATAAAATAAAGAGCAAAAACAATTCTTAAATTATAAATCCATGCATAAATTAAAATAGAAAAAGTAATAAAATCAATCCATACAAATAGACAGAGCTCCTAACCTTAACAATGAAGGGTTAGTTGCTCATAGTTCAGAGAAGAAAACTAGGATTCTGGTAAAATATACAGCGTTTCCATCTGATGGCATCTAAATTCCTATTTATAACTAATCCTAATAAATTTAAAATCTAATTATCTAAAATAAAAATAATATCTTTTCTTAAAAATAAGATTTGAATTTAAATTCGAATTAATTAACAAGTCTTCAGCTGATGGGTGGGGATCACTTGTTTTATCCGTTCTGCAGCTTCTAATCTATGTTTTCTGGGCTGGAAACTGGGTCAAAACAGCCCAGAAATTGTCCCCAACGTTTTTTTTTGCGTTTTCTGCACATGGCGCATGTCACGCGTATGCATCAATAGCCTTTTTCGCGAGTCACGCGGACACGTCGCTAAGCAAATCTTCAAATCACGCGTACGCGTCAGTCACGTGCACGCGTCGCCATGGATACTTCCAGATCACGTGCCCGCGTGCGCGTCGCTCCTCGCAACCATCTCCTTTGATTCTTGTGCTGCAGAAACTCCATCAAATTTAGTCCAATGCTACCTAAAATAAATAAAATTGCACAAAACTCAAAATAGCATCCATAGTGGCTAAAATATATTTAATTCTTAATTAAACTCAACAAATTAGATGCAAATTCACTAGGAAAAGATAGGAAAGATGCTCACGCATCACAATACTAAACTTAAAATATTGCTTGTCCTCAAGCAACCAAAACTAATATAGGCTTAGGATGTGAATTCGCATGAGAATGAGAGTTCGATTAAGCTCATGTCTCTTTTTATAGTGGTGTTTTATAACTGTAATCCTGGATAGGTTTGGCATCTCACTCTCCTTTGAATCAGGAGGATGTCATTGTCATTCGGAATTAGAATCCAGATAATATTATAAATTCTCTGATCTTTATATTTCAGTTTAATCCTTGAACACAGTAAAATTTAGTTTAATTTATTTTTCTTTGGTGCTTTGCACCTTGAGCCTAGCCGTGACTTTAAATATTTTGTCTCAAGGATTACTTGACACAAAAACACCACAAGCACTTAACTGGGGGACTCTCTTTGAGTCCTGATTTTTCTTTCAGTTACTCCCAGACAGTAGTGCTCAAAGCCTTTGGCATACTCTGTTAAACGCACTTGGTCTTGACTCTAAGTGTTCTGTCTCAAGGATTACTTGACACAATCACACCACAAGCATATGACTAGGGAAACAACTCTTTGAGCTTTTAATCATGTCTGACTTCCCTAGTCATTGATGCTCAGAGCCTTGGACCTTGCTTTTATTATTATTTATTTATTTATTTTTTCTTTTGCTGTTTCTTTTGCTTAAAGGATTAAATTTTTGTTTATTTCAGAGAAGTCATAATAATTCTCTAAATTCCTGTTCCTCATACATCAACATTCTTTGATTCAAATTTAAATATGCACTGTTCATATCATGCATTCACAATTACAATTAATACCACCACATTTAAGTAAATAAGACTACTCTTAAAATTAACTCAATTTCTCATGCAATATATCACTTCTGCATTTTTTTTTATTTGACTTCAAGCTCAGTGAGTAATACATGAGACATCTTTTTCAAAATTAAAGCAATTAAGAGAAAACTAAGCTAGACCTAGGATTTTCACTAATAAAGGATCATACAACAAACAAAGAAAAATAGCAAAAAATCGGAACATAACATAGAAAAAGAGGGGAGGAATAAAAAATGAAAGGAACTCAACCACCTTAGTTATCCCAGCGGTCGCTTTATTCTTCAGGTTGTGCTCCTCAGTGAAGATGATTCGCCTCCCTTTTGTGCCAGAAAACCCATAAGCGTTGCGTCAACACCAAACTTAAAGGTTTGCTTGTCCTCAAGCAAAGAAGAACTGAAAATAAAAACAAATAGTGAGAGGAAAGAAAAATATAAAGATAAAAGAACAAGAGAGAATTAGGAGTGGGAGAGAGAGAAAGAAAAGTAAAAACTGTGCGGCGAACAAGTGTAGTTGTGCAGCGAAGGCGATGCGTATGAGTGCAGCACGCGTACGCGTGGGTCGCGAATTTTCTTAATGACGCATTAGCATCAGGCACGCATTCGCGTGCCATGGGTTTTGTGCGATTCGCGCAAAGCCGGCCGCGCGCACACACAACTCTTTGTTCGCGTGGCTTGGGAATCAATAATTTCATACGACGCGTTCACGTCATGCACGCGCACGCGTGGAGAACCATTTTTGCAAATGACGTGCACGCATCAGGGACGCGTACGCGTGAGTAAATTTGTGCCTCTAGCACACTTCCTGCCCCAAGGCAGCACAACTCTCTGCCCAAACACTCATTTACGTCGGATATGCTGGTCACGCGTACGCGTCAATGACACGTACGCGTGGATGGCAATAATTTCAAACGACGCGCATGCATGTGGTACACGTACGCACGGTCATGTTTGTGTGCCAAGCATGGGTCCAGCGCCACTTCCGCGTAACTCTCTATGAAATTTTGTTTTTCACGCACACATGATTGTCGCGTTCGCGTCAGCGACGCTTGCACGTCGTGTGCTCTTCTCTTTTTTTTTTTTTACTTGAGGTGTTCGGTTCCTGGAATAACATAGCTGCATAATTAGAGAAACAGTAAAAACTCAATAAAAATCAAATAAAAAAAAGAAAACTACTACTATGAAAAATAGCTAAGGATACGAATTTATCGGGTTGCCTCCCGACAAGCGCTTCTTTAACGTCACTAGCTTGACGGTTAGCTTCTCTAAGGAGGAGGATCATAGGGGCTCAGCTCTTCACCCCTTACTTTGAACTTCTTTCCTGTGTCTCCATAACGTAGCTCAATATGCTCCAGAGAGAGGATTCTTATTACTGTATAAACCCATGCTGGATTGCTGGTCAACACCACCTTCATTCCTGGGGAGAAACCTTCAGTGGGGATCATTTTGTTTCTCCATCCTTTGGATACTTTCTTCTTTTTGGGAACCTCCTCCTTGGTAGATGATGCATTTCCAACACCAAATTTAGGTTTGATGTCAGGAGGAATTTTATTGATTATTGTCAAGAAAGGTTTAAGCTGCAGATTCTGCTGTGTATCATCAGGGGGTTTTTGAAGGGTTGGATCAATAAGCTCAGTCTGCATGCACCTCTCTTCTTCACCTGTTGAATGTATATCTTTGAAGACATGAAAGACCAGTTGCTCATTATGCACTCTAAGCACTAATTCACACACTTCTACATCAATCAGAGCTCTTCCCGTGGCTAGGAATGGTCTTCCTAGAATTATAGAGGCATTCTCATCCTCCCCTGTGTCAAGAATCACAAAGTATGCTGGGAGGAAGAACTTACCCACTGATGAGAGAACTTTTGCGTGGTCTAGAAATTTGCGGATAAATCCTCGTTGCAAGTATAGTTTCTAAACCTTCAAAAGTTCTTTCATACAAACGTTTTGGGTGTCACAAGTAACAAACCCCTTTAAAAATTGTTAACCGAGTATTCAAACCTCGGGTCGTCTTCTCAAGGAACTGCAAGGAGGTATGTTCTTATTATTGGCTATGAAGATTGTGAATTCGGGGTTTCAAGAATGAGGAATAAGTAATATAAATGGTAAGTAAAATAAATGGCAATTAAAATAAATAAATACTGTAAATCAACTTTTGGCAAGGTGAGAGAAATTAGAAGTCCAACTTAGTTATCCCTCTCAACAATAATGAAAGTTGTATTTTAATTCCACTTAGTTAACCTTTGAAGCAAAGATAAGTCAAGGGACTAATTAGTTTGACCTTCGAATCCTATTTATTTTCTAAGAAAAAGTTGGGATTATTGAAGTTCAGTTCAATTAGCAAGATAACGATTATCACTTACGCTGAGTTTGATAACTGTTGAGTTACTGATTTCTTAACCAAGACCAAAAGGGGGAAAAAGTAAATTGCTGGAATAAAATATCTTCAGATCGAAAGCAATGGTAACGTAAATAAAAGCAAGCAATCATAAACTGAAAATACCTCAATTATCATTAATTCAAAAAATAATCTGTGACATGGAATAATTCATAAATTAATTTATAAAAGTAAATAATTAACTCAAATGCTGGAATAAATAAATAAAGTGAAAGGGAAGCTTAAAAACAAAGGAACATAAAAACCTGGATCGAGAGTCACTCTTACAAGCTAAGAGAAGTCCTAAATCCTAATCCTAAGAGAGAGAGGAGAGAACCTCTCTCAAAACTAAATCTAAATCATCGGAAGTAACAAAAATGCGAGCCCCCTCTGAATGGATGCATTTCCACACTTTATAACCTCTAGTCTATGCTGTCTGTACTTGGATCTGGGCCAAAAAAGGGCTTCAAAAATCGCTGGAGGCGTATTCTGTAAATTCTGATTCGTGGCCTCTGTCACGCGTCCGCGTGGGTCACGCGGTCGCATCATTCGGAGCTTTTCCTTGCCACGCGGTCGCGTCAGTCACGCGTCCGCGTCGTATGCGTTCTGCTTAAGGCGCGCGGTCGCGTCAGTCATGCGGCCGCGTCGCTGCTTCTTTGCTTCTCGCACGCGATCGCGTGGGTGCCAGTTTCTTTAAAGCTCCGTTTCGCACTTTTCTTCCATTTTTGTATGTTTCCTTTTCCATCATTTAAGTCATTCTGCCTTAGAAAATCTGAAACTACTCAACACACTAATCACGGCATCGAATGAAAATAAAGATAATTAAAATAATTAATTTTAAAGCTTAGGAAACATGTTTTTCACATACATTACATAATAAGGAAGGGAAAGTAAAACCATGCAATTAATATGAATAAGTGGGTGAAGGATTGAATAAATCACTCAAACTAAGCACAAAATAACTCATGAAATATGGGTTTATCAACCTCCCCACACTTAAACAATAGCATGTCCTCATGCTAAATCCAAGGTAAAAAATAAGGTAAGGTTAAAGTGGTGGAATGTTATGCAATGCAACCTATTCTAAATGCATCTACCTAAATGAGTCATGCAATTCTAATTTATCCCCTCATATATAAAGCTTACATGTAGTCAAATTAATTCACATTCTCAAGGAGTCATATATATATATATATAGACAACCCTCAAATAATAAAGCATTTTAGCAAATGAGATGGGAAAGAAAAATATTGTACAAACTTGCAAAACAATTAGTAATTTAAGCACAGATATATGTTGATGAGTTATTGAACCCTCACTGGATTTTGTGTTTGCTCTCTAGTCACTCAGTGTTTATTGGGTTTATTCTCTCTACTTTTCTTTTTATTCTTACTTTTTATAACTTTGTTCTTCATCTAACCAATCAATAATTATAGAATATAGTCATACCAAAAATCATGAGGTCTTTAATTAAGATTGTAATGGGGCTAAGGTAAAGGTAAGGATATATGTATAAGGCTAAGTGAGCTAATAAGTGAATCCTTGACTAAGATCTCACCTAACATACATATTTAGTAAAACAAAACTTGTTTACCTATTTTCCCATATTTTCTCACTTGTTGTTACATGCTCATGCTTCAATTTTTATTTTTATCCAATGTGCATTGCTTTTATTTTGCATTGGGGAATTCTTTTGTATCCCCTTTATTAAATACTGAAAAATAACTCTCTTTTTTTTAATGCACATGGTAATTTAACTTTGATTTTTCATGAGCATGCTTCCCAAAGTTTCTGAGTTATTTTATTTTTTTCAACTTTTTCTACCTTTTGTTTCTATCATCCATGTTCCCAATAGGTTTCCCACACTTTAATCTATTCATAATTTTCTATCTTAAGCTAACCAAGGATTCAACTTGGGATTTTATTTTGTTTTCCTGCTTAAGGCTAGTGGTGTGGCTAAAAAGAATAAAAGGGATTTTAAAGGCTCAAGGGGCTAACAAAGGTGATGTAAAAGGTAGGCTATTTTTGGGGCCAGTGGGTTAAAATCAAATAATGGCCTCAATCATTCTTTTTCGTATGTACCTATATTCTATATTATATATTCTATAATTGGACATATAGATTAAAACAAAGTAAAGAACATCAGAATAAAAAAAGAAGCGAAACACACAGGAATGAAATTATGGTTTGAACGTAACCATACATTTAAGCTCAAGACTCACAGGCTGTGTGTTCTCTAACTCAAGCATCATATATCATATATGTTATGCAGGTTTAGTTAAAAATTCCCATTATTCTCATAAAAAAATTATTTAGGGTAGCCTTTGAAGTTTTAATGTTCCTCCTTGATGAAATGTTTTCAACTTAACTATATGATGTAATGCTCTATATACAAGGTTTATGGATTTAAATCTGTTATGTTCAATTTCCTAGCTTACTTCCTTTTTGTATTTTTCAATTTAGACTATGCTATCTTATGCTAAAAAGGGTAAACTATACTAATTAATCCACTAATAAGTCAGAATTGCAAACGAAACTAAATAACTAAAATAAACTAAATAGCTAAAATATGAACTAAAAATGCAAAATGCAGAAATAGAGTAGAAATACATCAAAGTAGCAATGTATAAGTACTCAGAAAATAACAATAAAAAGAAAAATACAGAAAAATAACCAAAATAAAAGAAAAAGAGATGTAGTGGTTCACCAAAATAAAACGCCAGAGATGGCGACCTCCCCACACTTAAAGTGAAGCATCGTCCCTGATGCTCAGTCAAGCCGGGTGTGAAGGGGTGTCATCACTGGTAGGAATGGTAGCTGGAGGCTCTGTGGTGGTGGTTGTAACACCCTAATATTCAAATCCTTATGCTCGAGTCATAAGTCAATGATATTACGGTGATACAACTCTCAGGTGGATTTTTAATATATAAGTATAGGTAATTTTCGAAAGGAGTATTAATCGAGAAGCCTGAAAAGAGTAGAAATAAAATCGCGAAGACGTATCACTCACGTTTCGACAACGAAAAGATAAAACGTGAAGCCGAAAGCGATATACGGACAAGACATAAAGGAGATTAAGAGATAGATAACAGATAGATATATATAACATAAGTAAATAGCCACTAGTCGCGACCCGCGAAGTTTAGGCCGGCTAGGGTACAGTATGAAAGTAGTTGACAACAATACATCCTAATCTCTCCCAAAGGAAACATAAGAGCCTCTATAGGCAAATTCCAAAAGAGTTCAACACATAATATAATCTTTTCAAAACAAAGGTGGAGAGATTCTAAGCAAAATACAAGTAGAGCAAATAAATATCTTCGCCGTCTCTCAGACGAACCGCAGCTCACTTCTGAGCACCTGAACCTGTATCTGAAAAACAAGAGATATATATGGAATGAGAACCCCGGGCCCATGGGTTCCCAGTACGGTAAAAGTGCCAAATAAATACAATGCACTGCAATAAAAACTCACTAAGCATCCTAAACTCCTTTTCACCAAGTATCCAGCCTAGATTCTCACTAATCCATAAATAGGCATCTGTCGTAAGGGGATACTAAATCTAGTTCATGTTACGCATGTTTCCCAATCCGCTGATTCTTTCACGAATCAGACTCAGAATCATAAGCAAAACCATTACCAGTTGTTCTGCCTCAGCAACTCTATATCAATACATCATACCCTCGCCTGGAGCTAGTGAAATCACATCTCTACGTCTACCCAGGGGGCTCAAATGATCTCATTCAAAAATCATCATCATTATGCAATCGCATTATCAATTCATCTCATCAAGAACAGCCCCCAACATCCACCAACACCATCATGAGGGATCTCTCAGTTGTACAAACACAAGCAATACAGACAAGTAATACACAAATAAGGTACAAGTAGAACAAGTAGCATGTAATCAGGTAACATAGCATATATGATATAGAAATCCAAAACAAATAGGCAAACCCAAACAATTCAAACATATGCAAATGATGTATGCCTTCCCTATGGCTGATGATATCATCTGTCGGTTATATAGCCAACCCGACACGTCCTGGTAGCTAACCATGGACAGAAACACCCCTTGCGGAGCAAGTAGGTTTGAGCTACAACCCCCTTGCTACTACCCGCTCAGCCCAGAGCCAGTGGAACAACCACTACTGCGACTACTACCCAGGCGGGTGTTTAACAGCTCAACCTGGAGCCAGTGGAACAACCACTACTGCGGCTACTACCCAGGCGTCACAATCTCTGACCTGGAGCAAGTGGGACGAACCACAACCCTTGCTACTGCCCAGGTATCTTAAGCATTAACCCGGAGCAAGTGGGACGAGCCACAACCCTTGCTACTGCCAAGGTATCTTAAACATTAACCCGGAGCAAGCGGGACGAACCACAACCCTTGCTACTGCCCAGGTATCTCAAACATATATTCATTCAATCTCAATTCATATTATCAATCCTCATTGTTATCAAATCTCAAACATTAACCTGGAGCAAGTGGGACGAACCACAACCCTTACTACTACCCAGGTATCACAAATACATTCATTCAAAACTCCATAATTAAACCCATTTATCATAAACATCCTTTTTCGTCTCACACCCGGAGCAAGTGGACAACGCCACTGCCTACTACCCGGGGTTACACATCACATTTCAACATCTTCCATTATTATCCATTTAACACATTCATTCATTAATCATATATGCAATTATTCTCAGCCATAATCAATAATGGCTTTGCCGTGACCCGGCAATAACTCAGCCATCCGGCTTATGGTCCAATCAGGAACCAGCCATTTATCAATAAATATAGCCCTTCGGCTCATGGAATACACGGTACTCCTACCGTCATCCTCCATATCTCATATAATCATCGTTGATCGTCATTGATCATAACTTTTCCCCTTGCTTCACTCGCAAGTTACCACATCCCCTAGTTCCTTTCTCATTACTAAGCATATCATAATGATTTAATACATAAGGGGTGAGATCGGAGGCTTAAAAGTATGAGATTTGGCTTTTAAAACTCAAGTATCAACTTTGGCATGAAAACAGGGCCACGCGTACGCGTACTCCACGAGCACGCGTGGATGCCCACAAAGCTCATCGACGCGTATGCGTCATACACGCGGACGCGCGGATTGAAACACAGCCAGACGACGCGTAAGCGTCAACCACGCGTACGCGTGGGTGCATTTGCGCCCCAGGCACAAAACTGGCACAACTCTGGCACAACTCTCGGGAAAATGGCTGGGCATTGGGTGCAGCGCATCGACGCGCACGCGCACACCACGCGCTCGCGTGGATGGTGCCTTCTCGAAGAACGACGCGTACGCGCCAAGTGCGCCTACGCGTGGAGGGTCATTATGCTAAGAAAATTTCTAAGTTAAAAGCTGCAGAATTCACAGATTCAACCCACAATCTTCCGACGGACATAACTTCCTCATTTTAAATCGTTTTTTCACCCGTTCTTCGAATGGCATGGACATCCCGGATCCAATTTCATTTCTAAACAGATTTGGCACAAAACAGAGATCCGTAGTCCAAGTTATGTCTCGTCAAAGTATGCCCAAAAACCATGTTTTCATATAAAACCACAAAGTGCCATTTTCAAAACAAGCCATTTTCAACTCTTTTCAAAATCAACCAAAACATGCCAATTTCAACCCTTTTTGAAACCAATCAAAATATACCAAAATCAACATCAAGCCTCCTCAACTCATACATTAACACCTTACCACAATTCACAAAACCGCCATATAACCATCTTTACCCATTTCAAACAAATGGCTAAATTACAAACATATCAACATGTCATACATCCTTCCTCATCCCAATTTCCAACAATACTATTTCCAATCAACCATCATTATACATAACCAATATCATACTCACTATCACGTGGTTTCACCCCCAAATCAACCTTAATCATTCCACAAGCATATATCACAACATACATATCTCTCATGCATTATCATACCATCAAGGCATCAATAATCATACTCACATATATGACCATATAATATATCAACCAAAATCAAACATACTTCATCTATACAATTTCACCCAAAATTACCGATTTTCACACTCCAACTCCTCAAACCTCATTATTCAATAACCAACCCAATCATTCATATATTCATTATATGAAATTCATCCAATCACTTATGTCATCATACAATGCACACATCAACTTACCTCCCTTACCTCTTTCCGGCCTCTGGCCCAAAATTTACGGCCTCCGGCCCAATTTCACAATTTAAATGCATAAACCACAAATTAATACTCATTACCCAATACATCAAATTTTCAATACACCAAGCATACAAGGCCACACAATTCTCAACCCAATCATCAATTCACATTACATACCAACTATGCATATTAGCATCAACCATTTACACAATCCAAACTTAATCCTAGGGGCATCTAGCCTAGAAATTCTCATCACACCACACGGTACTTAAATGAAACTTAAACCGTACCTCTTGTAGCCAAATCAATTGAGCCTCTTCTATGGAAGTCTCCACCAACCCTTAGCTCCAAGCCTCACCAAAGCTCCACAAGCAATACCAACCTCCCAATTGTGCATCAAAATCACCAAATACACTAACATAACCAATATCACATACATACATCAACCTAGGGCTCATAAAGATGATAAATCACAAGGGTTTGAGCACTTCTTACCTCAGCCCATATGAAGTAGGGATAGAACCCACTTAGAATCCATGTTGGAGTATCCCTAAACACCCAAAATCACAAGATTTCAACACTAACTTCCCAAAAACGTGTAACAGTGAGGAATTTCGAAAACTGGGCAGAGATGAATGGAATACTCACCACAAAACTTAGATAAAATTGTAGAGGATGAGAAGAGCGACGCGTGGCCACAAACGGCTCGTCAATCGGAGCTCCGTAGCTCAAGTTATGGTGGTTTGAAGATCAAAGAGAGTTAGGTTTTCTCTCTTCTCTTCTCTCTTCTCAATTCAGCGCCCCACACACCTTTAGGGCAAAATGAGCTGAAATGCTCATAACTAATGTTTATATATGTTGGGTCTTGGGCCCACTTAGGCCCAGTTCACTTATTTTTATCCGTTGGCCCAATTTTGGACCAAAACCTTTAAGATTAGCGCTCTAAATCGCACTTCAAATATTTCTACCTCCCCTAATTATAATTCCTCATTTCTTAATCCTATTTACTCATAATCAATTTTCTCAGCTGCAGTACCAGACAGGTCTCAGCGGTACTGCCGGTCAAAATTCCATTGCGCGCTTTTACGCAGAAAACTATGTCTTCCGACTCAGAAAAATTCACTGAATCCAAATATCATATTGAAATCATCAAATTCCAATTGCCAAATCTTCCAACCATATTCGCTCCTACTTAACTCATTATTTAATTAATTTCGGTTAGACCGGGTATTACATTCTACCCCCCTAACAGAAATTTTCGCCCTCGAAAATTCCATCCATCCCTACGAGTACGCGAGCATAGTCTGCCGTTATATCCAATGCATAACAGTTCCAAGGTCCTTTTACTCTGCGTGCTTCCGTTGCCGCGCTCTGATTTCTCTATCTCTGAGGATCTCGGTCATTAGTTCCTTACTTTTATCGTCTCATCAACTCACACCCTATTAAATCCCAAATCATGTCATCAATAATATTGTCATCATCGTTAATCATAGCCATCATCCCACATCACTATAATCAATCAAAGCTTTCTTCGTTTCTTAGAATTCAATGAGTTGTACTAACAAGCTGACAAACTCTTATGAATCCGCTTTCCTTTAATAATCTATAAAAGCTTTCGAGGCACATCTCTTTTGTTGAAGTTACTCAGATCAAAATCATTTTCAAAAACATAACCAAATACTCCTTCAAATTCTTGGGAAAATTTTTCAACAGCACCTCCCCAAAAATTGGAGTTTACCACCCGTCACGGGTTCCCTCTAACCAATCTCAGTATCGCATCAGTATTGCAATTTAAAGGTTTCCAAACGATTTCTCTGAAACCGATCATTACAAATCTTGATCAAAATCCAAGGTCACCATGACCAAACATCATAGCACTCATCTCTCGAACACAACAACTTGCACTCAATCATCATCTAAATCCGACTATGCATCAATGGTAATTTCCTCATCCATTTCGGAACCGTTAAGGCTCACAGCCGCAATTAATTCCAATTATCGAGAATCAGTATCTGTATAAGCTCACTAAACTTTTAAGTACTCAAAGCATAAAGCATTTCTAATCATATCCCACTTTTCCTTATTATTACCATACTATGCTAACACTTTTAGCAAGCTTCCGCTATGCCACTTTGATTTCTCGTCAAGTATTAGCTCCATCACTTATTTCCTCAAGTACCCAACCACAACTTAGTATGACTGGCATTTCAAATCAACGTTTCCAAATCCATCATTTAGGACAATTCCTTATCTATTTAAATCAAAGGAACTAAAAGTCACGGGTTCAATCCGTTTTACCAAAAATCTAGAAATCAACCAACTACATAACAAACACAACACATCATTCTCAACAGAAAATCATTTACATCACGGGCATTTATCCATTTGTATTAAGGCAATTCCTTACTCGGACCATCCGGTTTGCTTCTCAGTCTAACATTAAGCTCGACATTCCCAATTTTACTGTACAGGCGGTATTATAAAATCACACACTGCCATTTAAGCCTGATTATTGCAATTACCTCAATCTTACTGCCGCAATCGGCCCGCATCCTGACTCTTTCCTTGTTGGCAATTTCTTGATACATGCCCTGGTAACCTGCACTTGTAACATACACCTAACCCCAATCGGCATGGCCTATCTGGGTGATGACTTCCACATCTTTGACAACTCGAAACATCAGAAGAAGTCGATGTCTGCTTTCCCTTACCATTTCTTTGGGACTCCTCACTCGTCGCAAAGTTATTCCGCCCTTGGGGAAAGTGTTGCATGTATCCTCTCTCATTAAACTCTCGACCCCTTGGTGCAAATCTTTGGTTGTGCTCTCTATGACTTCCTTTCTCTGCAACCATCCTCTTCACACACTCTTCAACAATTCTGCTCTTATTCACCAACTCTGAAAAAGTTCGGATCTCCATTGGTCCCACTGAACTCAAGATGTCACTCCGGAGCCCTCCTTCATACTTAATGCATTTCCATTCCTCGAAGTCTCCCGGAGCTCCCTGACACATGCGGGAAAACCTGAATAGCTCCTCAAATTTGTCTGTATACTCAGATACAGACATAGCACCTTGCTTCAACCGTAGTAACTCCAATTCCTTGGCTGTCCTGGCAGAATTTGGAAAGTACTTCTTATAGAATTCCACCTGGAAGGCATCCCAAGTGATAGGATCATTCCCCTATTGTAGGAGACGTCGAACCCCTTGCCACCAATGCGATGCTTCCTCCGTGAGCAGATAGGTAGCAAATTCAACACACTGCTCTTCAGGCACCAACTGCGCTTGTAGTGCTCGCTTCATGGCCTGAAATCAGGTGTCAGCTTCAATCGGATTAGTGGTTCCCTTGAACTTAGGTGGGTTAACCTTTAAGAAAGTTGCTAGTGTCATTGGGCCCTGAGCTTCCTTTCCGCTATTGCCATTATTGTTTATCTGTTGCTCAAGGGCCTCCGCAGTGGCCTGCATAGCAGCAGCCATATTCTCCAACGCCGCCATAAGGTTTACCGGGTTATTCGGGTTGACTTCCGGTTCCTGCGTACTAGTACGATCTCTCTCACGTCCCTGACTGGGTCCACGAGGCGCCATCTGGTTCCTATACACACCAAACAATCGATATCAAGTTGATCAGTCTCAATATCGGAAGTATAGTGCATCAAAGTACCAAAGGTACACTCATGGACTTCATGCTAGATGTATCGGTTGGATACCCTAACTAGCACAGGCACAGACTCAGAGTATGCATTGAAGCATAAGCAGTTCCATCCCTCAGGCTCACGAGGACGAACTGCTCTGATACCATAATGTAACACCCTAATATTCAAATCCTTATGCTCGAGTCATAAGTCAATGATATTACGGTGATACGACTCTCAGGTGGATTTTTAATATATAAGTATAGGTAATTTTCGAAAGGAGTATTAATCGAGAAGCCTGAAAATAGTAGAAATAAAATCGCGAAGACGTATCACTCACGTTTCGACAACGAAAAGATAAAACGTGAAGCCGAAAGCGATATACGGACAAGACATAAAGGAGATTAAGAGATAGATAACAGATAGATATATATAACATAAGTAAATAGCCACTAGTCGCGACTCGCGAAGTTTAGGCCGGCTAGGGTACAGTATGAAAGTAGTTGACAACAATACATCCTAATCTCTCCCAAAGGAAACATAAGAGCCTCTATAGGCAAATTCCAAAAGAGTTCAACACATAATATAATCTTTTCAAAACAAAGGTGGAGAGATTCTAAGCAAAATACAAGTAGAGCAAATAAATATCTTCGCCGTCTCTCAGACGAACCGCAGCTCACTTCTGAGCACCTGAACCTGTATCTGAAAAACAAGAGATATATACGGAATGAGAACCCCGGGCCCATGGGTTCCCAGTACGGTAAAAGTGCCAAATAAATACAATGCACTGCAATAAAAACTCACTAAGCATCCTAAACTCCTTTTCACCAAGTATCCAGCCTAGATTCTCACTAATCCATAAATAGGCATCTGTCGTAAGGGGATACTAAATCTAGTTCATGTTACGCATGTTTCCCAATCCGCTGATTCTTTCACGAATCAGACTCAGAATCATAAGCAAAACCATTACCAGTTGTTCTGCCTCAGCAACTCTATATCAATACATCATACCCTCGCCTGGAGCTAGTGAAATCACATCTCTACGTCTACCCAGGGGGCTCAAATGATCTCATTCAAAAATCATCATCATTATGCAATCGCATTATCAATTCATCTCATCAAGAACAGCCCCCAACATCCACCAACACCATCATGAGGGATCTCTCAGTTGTACAAACACAAGCAATACAGACAAGTAATACACAAATAAGGTACAAGTAGAACAAGTAGCATGTAATCAGGTAACATAGCATATATGATATAGAAATCCAAAACAAATAGGCAAACCCAAACAATTCAAACATATGCAAATGATGTATGCCTTCCCTATGGCTGATGATATCATCTGTCGGTTATATAGCCAACCCGACACGTCCTGGTAGCTAACCATGGACAGAAACACCCCTTGCGGAGCAAGTAGGTTTGAGCTACAACCCCCTTGCTACTACCCGCTCAGCCCAGAGCCAGTGGAACAACCACTACTGCGACTACTACCCAGGCGGGTGTTTAACAGCTCAACCTGGAGCTAGTGGAACAACCACTACTGCGGCTACTACCCAGGCGTCACAATCTCTGACCTGGAGCAAGTGGGACGAACCACAACCCTTGCTACTGCCCAGGTATCTTAAGCATTAACCCGGAGCAAGTGGGACGAGCCACAACCCTTGCTACTGCCCAGGTATCTTAAACATTAACCCGGAGCAAGCGGGACGAACCACAACCCTTGCTACTGCCCAGGTATCTCAAACATATATTCATTCAATCTCAATTCATATTATCAATCCTCATTGTTATCAAATCTCAAACATTAACCTGGAGCAAGTGGGACGAACCACAACCCTTACTACTACCCAGGTATCACAAATACATTCATTCAAAACTCCATAATTAAACCCATTTATCATAAACATCCTTTTCCGTCTCACACCCGGAGCAAGTGGACAACGCCACTGCCTACTACCCGGGGTTACACATCACATTTCAACATCTTCCATTATTATCCATTTAACACATTCATTCATTAATCATATATGCAATTATTCTCAGCCATAATCAATAATGGCTTTGCCGTGACCCGGCAATAACTCAGCCATCCGGCTTATGGTCCAATCAGGAACCAGCCATTTATCAATAAATATAGCCCTTCGGCTCATGGAATACACGGTACTCCTACCGTCATCCTCCATATCTCATATAATCATCGTTGATCGTCATTGATCATAACTTTTCCCCTTGCTTCACTCGCAAGTTACCACATCCCCTAGTTCCTTTCTCATTACTAAGCATATCATAATGATTTAATACATAAGGGGTGAGATCGGAGGCTTAAAAGTATGAGATTTGGCTTTTAAAACTCAAGTATCAACTTTGGCATGAAAACAGGGCCACGCGTACGCGTACTCCACGAGCACGCGTGGATGCCCACAAAGCTCATCGACGCGTATGCGTCATACACGCGGACGCGCGGATTGAAACACAGCCAGACGACGCGTAAGCGTCAACCACGCGTACGCGTGGGTGCATTTGCGCCCCAGGCACAAAACTGGCACAACTCTGGCACAACTCTCGGGAAAATGGCTGGGCATTGGGTGCAGCGCATCGACGCGCACGCGCACACCACGCGCTCGCGTGGATGGTGCCTTCTCGAAGAACGACGCGTACGCGCCAAGTGCGCCTACGCGTGGAGGGTCATTATGCTAAGAAAATTTCTAAGTTAAAAGCTGCAGAATTCACAGATTCAACCCACAATCTTCCGACGGACATAACTTCCTCATTTTAAATCGTTTTTTCACCCGTTCTTCGAATGGCATGGACATCCCGGATCCAATTTCATTTCTAAACAGATTTGGCACAAAACAGAGATCCGTAGTCCAAGTTATGTCTCGTCAAAGTATGCCCAAAAACCATGTTTTCATATAAAACCACAAAGTGCCATTTTCAAAACAAGCCATTTTCAACTCTTTTCAAAATCAACCAAAACATGCCAATTTCAACCCTTTTTGAAACCAATCAAAATATACCAAAATCAACATCAAGCCTCCTCAACTCATACATTAACACCTTACCACAATTCACAAAACCGCCATATAACCATCTTTACCCATTTCAAACAAATGGCTAAATTACAAACATATCAACATGTCATACATCCTTCCTCATCCCAATTTCCAACAATACTATTTCCAATCAACCATCATTATACATAACCAATATCATACTCACTATCACGTGGTTTCACCCCCAAATCAACCTTAATCATTCCACAAGCATATATCACAACATACATATCTCTCATGCATTATCATACCATCAAGGCATCAATAATCATACTCACATATATGACCATATAATATATATCAACCAAAATCAAACATACTTCATCTATATAATTTCACCCAAAATTACCGATTTTCACACTCCAACTCCTCAAACCTCATTATTCAATAACCAACCCAATCATTCATATATTCATTATATGAAATTCATCCAATCACTTATGTCATCATACAATGCACACATCAACTTACCTCCCTTACCTCTTTCCGGCCTCTGGCCCAAAATTTACGGCCTCCGGCCCAATTTCACAATTTAAATGCATAAACCACAAATTAATACTCATTACCCAATACATCAAATTTTCAATACACCAAGCATACAAGGCCACACAATTCTCAACCCAATCATCAATTCACATTACATACCAACTATGCATATTAGCATCAACCATTTACACAATCCAAACTTAATCCTAGGGGCATCTAGCCTAGGAATTCTCATCACACCACACGGTACTTAAATGAAACTTAAACCGTACCTCTTGTAGCCAAATCAATTGAGCCTCTTCTATGAAAGTCTCCACCAACCCTTAGCTCCAAGCCTCACCAAAGCTCCACAAGCAATACCAACCTCCCAATTGTGCATCAAAATCACCAAATACACTAACATAACCAATATCACATACATACATCAACCTAGGGCTCATAAAGATGATAAATCACAAGGGTTTGAGCACTTCTTACCTCAGCCCATATGAAGTAGGGATAGAACCCACTTAGAATCCATGTTGGAGTATCCCTAAACACCCAAAATCACAAGATTTCAACACTAACTTCCCAAAAACGTGTAACAGTGGGGAATTTCGAAAATTGGGCAGAGATGAATGGAATACTCACCACAAAACTTAGATAGAATTGTAGAGGATGAGAAGAGCGACGCGTGGCCGCAAACGGCTCGTCAATCGGAGCTCCGTAGCTCAAGTTATGGTGGTTTGAAGATCAAAGAGAGTTAGGTTTTCTCTCTTCTCAATTCAGCGCCCCACACACCTTTAGGGCAAAATGAGCTGAAATGCTCATAACTAATGTTTATATATGTTGGGTCTTGGGTCCACTTAGGCCCAGTTCACTTATTTTTATCCGTTGGCCCAATTTTGGACCAAAACCTTTAAGATTAGCGCTCTAAATCGCACTTCAAATATTTCTACCTCCCCTAATTATAATTCCTCATTTCTTAATCCTATTTACTCATAATCAATTTTCTCAACTGCAGTACCAGATAGGTCTCAGCGGTACTGCCGGTCAAAATTCCACTGCGCGCTTTTACGCAGAAAACTATGTCTTCCGACTCAGAAAAATTCACTGAATCCAAATATCATATTGAAATCATCAAATTCCAATTGCCAAATCTTCCAACCATATTCGCTCCTACTTAACTCATTATTTAATTAATTTCGGTTAGACCGGGTATTACAGTGGTGGGCGGAGGGTCTGGCTGTTGTAGAGGAGGTGCGGACTGGATCGGTGATGATTGGATTTTTGACGGTTTAGAATTTTACAAATGAAATCTCGTCGAAGTATAGTCTCTAAACCAACAATAATCCTCTCATACAAAAATTTGTTTGTCACAAGTACAAACCCCTAAAATTAATAACCGAAGTATTCAAACCTCGGGTCGTTCTCCCTAGGAATTACAATAAAGTGTCTTGTTATTGGTTAGAAATGTGTTTTGGGGTTTTGGATAAGAAGCATGAAAGTAAATGGCAAGAAAGTAAGCTAATGGCTAAAAAGGTCTTGGCAAGGGTTGGTGGTTAAGGATCTCTATCCTAATCACTAACCACAATATGAGAATTGGCAAGGATTAATCTCATTAAATCATCCTCTAACTAGTAGTAAAGGAAAGTCAAATGAGCTATATCAATCTTAGTCTATAAGTCCTAACTCTCCACTAATTCAATTAGTGAGAACTAGAGTCAATGGCTCCCAATCATCAATCACTTGGATATTAGTAACTCAAGAGGTCCTAAGTTACCTTTCCAAGCCAAGAGTATAAAACTCTACTCTAAAATCCAACCAAGCATTTCATCAAATACTTGGAAGGCATAAAAGGAAAGCATAGTAAATCAACAACAAGAACAAAATCTAACAACAATTATTGAAAGGAATTAACAATAACAATCAAAAGAAACACATTTATTATGAATTACCTTGATTGAATTGAAAGAGAGTAGAAGAAACAAAAGTAGATCTACAACAAAACACAAGAACAACATAAAGGAAATTACAACAAAAGAGAAGAAGAAGAATGAATCTAACAACAAAGAATTGAAAGGTAGAAGTAGAAGAAAGCAAGGATTAAAACCTAGATCTAAGAACTAATCCTAATCCTAATCCTAATTCTAGAGAGAAGTGAGAGCTTCTCTCTCTAGAAACTACTTCTAAACTAATCCTAATTCTAGAGAGAAGTGAGAGCTTCTCTCTCTAGAAACTACTTCTAAACTAATCCTAATGAGTGTGAATGAATTCGAATCCCCTTTTCTCTTCAATCCTTGGCTTTAAATAGCATCTTTGGCACCAAAGTTGGTTGCAATTGGGCCCCACAACCCTTCAGAATTCGTTGGTTGCGAATTCATTAAAAAATCATATATCAGCACCGACGCGTACGCGCACAGCACGCGTACGCGTCCATGGGGTGATTCGCAGGTGCGCGCGCGCGTCCATGGGCGAGTTCAACTTTTTGACTTTTCATGATTTCTCCACTTTGCATGCTTTCCCTCTTCACTCCTTTGATCCATTCCTAGCCCTTTTTAATCTGAAATCACTAACAAACATATCAAGGCATCTAGTGGAATCAAAGGGAGATTAAAACCATCAAATTAAGGGTTGAAAAGCATGTTTTCACATCTAAGCACAAATAAGGAGACAATCACAAAACCATGCTATTTCAATGGATAAATGAGGGTAAAAGGTATTAAAATCTCTTAGAATCAATGCAAGATAAACCGTCAAAATGGGGTTTATCAACCTTCCCACACTTAAACCAAGCATGTCCTCATGCTTAAACCAAGAATGAAGTAAATGGTATGGTATTTATTCAATGGAACTAACTAAATGCAATCTACCTATATGCAACTATCTAAATGAATGCAATTGCTTGGTCAAAATAAATCAATTTCTCAAGAAGCATATATACACAAGGGCTAAGGACTAGCAAGTCTAATCCACAATTGAATTGAGTTATTAAATATTTTTACAAACTTGCATGAAGAGATGATCATAGGTGAAAACATGTAATTGAGCATCAAACCTTCACCGGATGTATTTGCACTCTATTCGCTCAAGTGTTTAGGGTCGATTCTCTCAATTCTCCCCTAATCATGCTTTCCAAGATTTGTTTTTCTTCTAACAATCAACAAATATTTCATGCATGCATACATATATCATGAGGTATTTTCATAGGTTGTAATGGGGCTAGGGTCAAGGTAGGATGCATATTTGGTTAAGTGAGCTTGGAATTTGAATCTTTGATAAGCTTAAACTTCCCACCTAGCCTATGACATCCTATACAAATTCAAAGCTAACCTAACTACCCATTTCTCACTTTTTCACATACTCATGCATTTCCTTTTCATTTCACAACACTTATGCATTGATCTTTATTGAGCTTCACGTTGCTTTGGGGCATTTTGTCCCCTTTTTATTTCTTTCTCTTTCTTCTTTTTCTTTCTTTTTCTATTTTTTTTCTTTTCCTTTTCCATATTATTTTTCTTTTCTTTTTCTTTTGTTTTTCTCTTTTTTTCTTTCTATATACAAGAACCTCAATGCATAAGGTTTTACATTTGATCAATATATGAGTATGTACCAAATTCCCAATATTTATACTAATAATACAAAACTACCCTTTTATTCACCCAATGTCCCAAGGTTCCCACACTTGAATGATACTCACATACACTAGCCTAAGCTAATCAAAGATCCAAATTAAGGACATTTATTGTTTTTTGCTTTAAGGCTTGTAATGTGCTAAAATTAAGAACAAGTGGGTTAATCGTAGGCTCAAATTGGCTAACAAAGGAATATAAAAGGGTTGGCTATTTGGATAAGTGAGCTATTGAAATGATGGCCTCAATCATGTAAATACATGTATACACAAAATAATGGACATAAAGAATCAAACAAATCAAAGATTACATTCATAGAAAGAGAATAATGCACACAAGAAGGAAAATAAGTGGTTATGGGATGTAACCACACCATTAGGCTCAAAACTCACTTGCTTGTGTTCTTAGCTAAAAAAAAACATGATCCACAATATATATATTTCAAGCAAGTTCTATGAAAAGTTTTCACTCAAATCAATTGGTGTGCCCTATAGATAGAAATCTTGAAAATTCATTATTTTGACTAAGCTTATTGTGTATACATATGCAAAAATTAAGAGAATGCAAGTAAAAATCCTAAAATCCTAGAATGAAATGCAAAAGTGTTGGGATTAGAAATTTGTCACCCAAAATCGCCGATCGGTCGGACGACCTCCCCACACTTAAAAGTTTACACCGTCCTCGGTGCATACAAAGAAGAGCAGGGTGGACGGGTTGTTGCAATTGATGAGCTTCTGCACAAGGTTGTGCGGAGGACTTGTTTGTTGCCCTATTAAAAAGCTTTTCCTTTCTCCCTCCTTGGTGGCCAACCAAAAAGGAAAGAAAAAGAAAGAAAGTTAAGCCTATAACAAAGACATCAAGGCAAATAGAACATAGGCGGGGCTAATGCCAAAGAAGAGTAAGGTTCTCACTACATGTTAGCTACGCATGTAAGTGAGAAAACAATATAAGCTAATGGCATATTAACTGATACTTGATGCAAGAGTAAAATCGAAGCATGAAGAGCATATGGCACATCAAGTTCACATAAGAAGAAGTGGGTCATGAAAGACAATATGAGGTCATATCAATGCACAAAAACATAAGAGTCATACAAGATGAAGCATTGATTTAAAAGTTTCATCACCCAACAATATCAAACAAGTCAAGAAGCACCAATATAATGCAAGAATTTCTCAACAATTGAGTGTAAGAATCCAACACCATTATTGAAATGGCACTTAGAAAAAAATTGAAAACATGCTATAAAAACAAAATGACAATGGAAAGAGTAGAAGTATGCGAATGCAGTGAACAAAAGAAAATGGAAGATGAGAAAAAAACTCTTTTTTTTTTACCGACGCGTGCGCGTCATGCACGTTTACGCGTCGATGGATAAATTGGTCGAAGGGCGCGTACGCGCCAGGTGCGCGCACGCGTGCGTCGAGTTAGGCCGGAGGCATAATGTCGGCCCAAGTCTGGCACAACTCTCGGGTAAAAGTATTGGGGGTGCAGATTGTGCAATCGACACGCGCGCGCACAGTGTGCGTGCGCGTGCATTGCGAAATTAAGATCATGTGCGCGTACGCGCCAAGTGCGCGCACGTGTGCATAGACTTGTGCCTGAGGCCCAATGTTCGCACAGTGCAGGCCTAACTCTCGGGTTTTTGGCTGGGGTAGAATTTTTTGCATCCACGCGTACGCGTACGGTGCGCGTCCGCGTGGATGGTCGAAAAATGCTCAGGTGCGCGCACGCGTGGATGGTGTTCTGTTTTGCAAAAATTTTGCTATGTTTTTGCACCAATCCAAGCATTCCAAACCTCCAAGCTACTACCAAAACACCCTAAAACCTTATTTAACATGCTAAAATACTAATTAAACTCAACCAACTAATCTAAACTTGAAATTAAACTAGTTCTACCAATATGTACAAAAGAGAAAATGAAAGGATTTTACCATGGTGGTGTGTCTCCCACCTAGCACTTTTATTTATTGTCCTTAAGTTGGACTTATGGGGAGCTCCTCATCAAGGTGGCTTGTGCTTGTATTCATCTTGGAACTCCCACCAATGCTTGGTTCTCCATTGTGCCACAAGATTTCCTATGGGTTGAGCCAAGTGTTGATGAAGTTCTTCACAAGCTTGGGGCTCCCAAAGTTGGTCCTCTTTTTCTAATCCGGGATCCCACACTTTGTTTTCACACCCGTCTTGAGGTTGATCATCATTATTAGCCCAACCGGGTGGTGAACAAGATGAATTCTCTATGAAGTGCCCAACAATCCTCCTAGACCCATCTATTTGAGCACTATTCCCACCTTTGTATTCAACTCTTGAAGTATCAACCAAAATGAGCCTTGATTTGCAACGCCAACCACGAAACATCTTTCGCTTACGCTTCATCCAACAAAGCATCCTAAGTTGACCATCCGTTTCAAGCAAGCCATACTCAAGTGGGACAATAAAGCTAATAGAAATGAATTTTACCCACTCAAGTGAAGGAGTAGATGGCAACCTAGGCAAAGATGCTTCCAAAGATCTTGACAAAGCATAACCAACCCCCGTTCTTCTATTTCGAGGGACTTCCACCTCTTCACAAGATCTCGTAATCTCAATCCTTTGTTCAACAATTTTATCTAAACCTTTTCCCTTACTCAAATCATAATAGGGAGGGTGAGAAAAATTTACCTCCTCAACGCTTTCAAATCCAACCGGAGAAGGTTCTTTATGCTCAAAGGATTCTTCACCACTAAGACTTGATGCTTGCTCTTTATTGTCAAGGGAACTTAATTCTTGCTCTATCCCATCCAAGTCTTCATATAGAATATGCCTTGGAAGGTGTGCACTTTCCTCCCTAGCATCACCTTCAATCATCTTGGAGGGGTTTTGTTCCCACGGAGGCTCCGCATCTCCTAAGTCTTCTACCGCTTCTTCCTTGTCTTCAACAATTAAAGCTTCCTCCAATTGTTCCAATACAAAGCAACTTCCCTCATTTCCCACCGGAGTTTCCAATCTCTCCTTAATGCTATGTTCTTCATGTGATTCTCCCCATGTAGCCATGGGAGTTCATTGAGTGTTCAAGCATTGGGATGCTAATTGATTTGTTACCGCATCTAAGGCGGCCATGAAATTTTGCACATCCCTTTTCATTTCTTCTTGCCCTTGAACAAGAACACCAAGGGTTTCATCCATTAGAGATTGGGGTGGATGGAAGGATTCATCATTTTGGGGGAAGGGTTCATAGTAGGAAGGTGGTTCTTCTTGGTAGAGTTGTGGTGGTTCAATATTTTCCATTCTTTCCACTTGTTGCACAACACACTCCATGGTTGCTTGAAATTGATCCAATGCTTCCTTGAGATGATCCCTTGACTCTGGTTCCTCTTGGATAATATGATTAGGATCATGTGGCTCTTGGATCAATGGATATAAGTATTCTTCCATGGGAGGTTGTGGTGGAAAGTAGTATTCATCTTGTGGTTGAAAATTTTCGTATATTGGAGGTGGTTCATCTTGGTAATAATATGGAGGGGGTGGCTCTTGAAAATGTTGATGTTGGGGTGGTGGTAGCTCTATATGTGGTTCATATGGCTCATATGGTTGTTGGTAGGATGGATATGGATTAGGGTCATATGAAGGTGGTTGGTGAAAAGAGGCTTGTGAGTATGGTTGAGAGTTATGTTGAGGATATGGTTCATAGGCATATGGTGGTGGTTCTTGAAAGTCACAAGGTGATTCACCATAACCATTGGATTGATATGCATCATAGAATGGCTCTTCTTCATAGTGCATTGGTGGGGGTTGTTGCCATGAGGATTGATCATAAGCATATGGCTCCTCCCACCTTTGGTTATCCCATTCTTGATACACATCTTCATTATAGTCCTCATTTCCTACAACATGTTGATAACCAAACTCATAACCAAGGTGAGAATTCATGATAGCAAGAGCAAATAAGAAACAAAAACTAATAAGAAATAATGCAACAAAATACTAAGACTAGCAAAAACTAACAAGCAATAAAAAAAATCAAGCTATTCACAATATTCACATATATACAATAACCAATAACACAACACCATTGCAAATCCCCGGCAACGGCGCCATTTTGATGATTGGATTTTTGACGGTTTAGAATTTTACAAATGAAATCTCGTCGAAGTATAGTCTCTAAACCAACAATAATCCTCTCATACAAAAATTTGTTTGTCACAAGTACAAACCCTTAAAATTAATAACCGAAGTATTCAAACCTCGGGTCGTTCTCCCTAGGAATTACAATAAAGTGTCTTGTTATTGGTTAGAAATGTGTTTTGGGGTTTTGGATAAGAAGCATGAAAGTAAATGTCAAGAAAGTAAACTAATGGCTAAAAAGGTCATGGCAAGGGTTGGTGGTTAAGGATCTATATCTTAATCACTAACCACAATATGAGAATTGGCAAGGATTAATCTCATTAAATCATCCTCTAACTAGTAGTAAAGGAAAGTCAAATGAGCTATATCAATCCTAGTCCATAAGTCCTAACTCTCCACTAATTCAATTAGTGAGAACTAGAGTCAATGGCTCCCAATCATCAATCACTTGGATATTAGTAACTCAAGAGGTCCTAAGTTACCTTTCCAAGCCAAGAGTATAAAACTCTACTCTAAAATCCAACCAAGCATTTCATCAAACACTTGGAAGGCATAAAAGGAAAGCATAGTAAATCAACAACAAGAACAAAATCTAACAACAATTATTGAAAGGAATTAACAATAACAATCAAAAGAAACACATTTATTATGAATTACCTTGATTGAATTGAAAGAGAGTAGAAGAAACAAAAGTAGATCTACAACAAAACACAAGAACAACATAAAGGAAATTACAACAAAAGAGTAGAAGAAGAATGAATCTAACAACAAAGAATTGAAAGGTAGAAGTAGAAGAAAGCAAGGATTAAAACCTAGATCTAAGAACTAATCCTAATCCTAATCCTAATTCTAGAGAGAAGTGAGAGCTTCTCTCTCTAGAAACTACTTCTAAACTAATCCTAATTCTAGAGAGAAGTGAGAGCTTCTCTCTCTAGAAACTACTTCTAAACTAATCCTAATGAGTGTGAATGAATTCGAATCCCCTTTTCTCTTCAATCCTTGACTTTAAATAGCATCTTTGGCGCCAAAGTTGGTTGCAATTGGGCCCCACAACCCTTCAGAATTCGTTGGTTGCGAATTCATTAAAAAATCATATATCAGCACCGACGCGTACGCGCACAGCACGCGTACGCGTCCATGGGGTGATTCGCAGGTGCGCGCGCGCGTCCATGGGCGAGTTCAACTTCTTTGACTTTTCATGATTTCTCCACTTTGCATGCTTTCCCTCTTCACTCCTTTGATCCATTCCTAGCCCTTTTCAATCTGAAATCACTAACAAACATATCAAGGCATCTAGTGGAATCAAAGGGAGATTAAAATCATCAAATTAAGGGTTGAAAAGCATGTTTTCACATCTAAGCACAAATAAGGAGACAATCACAAAACCATGCTATTTCAATGGATAAATGAGGGTAAAAGGTATTAAAATCTCTTAGAATCAATGCAAGATAAACCGTCAAAATGGGGTTTATCAATCGGGATCGCCGGATCTGCAGTCTCAATTTGATGTGGGACCTCCTGGTATGCAGTCTGCTCTGTGCCTGCCTGTGGATGGGTCTCCGCCTGGAAATGAGTCTTCTCCTCGTGCTCATCCTCCTCCTCCTCTGATGGCTCTGATGGTGTGTCGGGCTCGGAGGGGATGTCAGCACCCTGTCGGATCATCAGCTTCAGATGCGAATAGCATCGCTGGCTGCGACGCTTCAATCTCTCATACCGGCACCGGTTACGGCACTCTATCTGATCAAGCTGGCGGAATAGGCGGTGTACGAGGCGGTATACGGGTTCTGAGGCAGGGGGAGGTGCAGTGGTGGCAGCAGGGGCAGCTGTGGATGAGGAGGGTCCAGCAGACGGTGGGGCTGTCTCATCAGTAGCAGTGAAAGGTGGTGGTCTATAGCCCAAAGCGAGGAAGTTCATGCTGTGAGGAATGATCTTCCTGCAGTCTGCTGCTGGAGGTCTCTCATCGGCATCCTCCTATGGCACGTCAGCCTGACGGCCTAGCTATGTAATCAGATAAGGAAAATGGAGGGTGCCTCGGATGTGGACCCTGGCCATATAATGCCGAATAAAGCGTGGTAGATAAAGGTCCTTACCCTCCATCACACACCATAGGAGGGTGATCACGGCAGCTGGAATCTCCGTCTCATGAGTACTCGGCATCACATAGTTGCTCAAGATCTGATGCCATAACCGAGCCTCATCATTTAAGTACAACCTCTGGATCCCTCTGGGCATGGTGGTATCCTGACCCATCTCCCAAGGAACAGTCGGGTCGAGAGCTATCCGGGCCTTCAAAGCATCCCAATCAAACCGCATCAGGCGCATGTCCTTCTCAGCCTTTTTATAACCATCAGGCTGATCGAACTTGGCCGGGAGCTGGAGAATGTTCTCTATGGCCTCCTCAGTGACCAGAATCTGTTTTCCTCTCAGGTTCACTGCATCTACGGTAGCAAGGTAGTAGTTGCAGTAGAATTCCCGAACCCAAGATGTATTGACCTCTGTCAGTGCTCTCTCCAGAAAGAACCAGCCTCTTTGCTTGATTTGCTCAGTGGTATACTGCCGGAGTGCTTCTAGAATCTTCAGAGTTCTCTCCACATATATGTTCCTAGAGTTTGCAAATGCCGGATACTTCAGCTCACAGTACCGGTTTGCAAATTTTATTAGATCATTTGCAGGGAGCAGCTGGTCAGCCTTTTCCTGCTGTGTAAAGTTCTTCTCCCGTCATGAGGAATCATGCATTAAGTCAATGATGGACTGGGAGGACTCTCCTCTTAAATAAATGTGCATTAAGGATTGTATAGCAGTTTAAAAAATTTGAAAGGAATAATTTACAATCCAAAATGTATCAGAATTCAAGTTAAATAGAAAAATTGTCATTATGCCATGGTTAGAAAGTTAGAGGAAAGTGAAAAGTCAGAAAAGAGATTTTAAAAAGTTAGTATGGTGAGAATTTGAAAAAGAGGTCAGTTATATTTTGAAATCCACGCGGCCGCGTGGGGCACGCGGTCGCGTGGTGGGGGTGAAAATGGGGATGACGCGATCGCGTGGGTCGCACGATCGCGTGAGAGGGTAGGAGAGGGGATGGCGCGATCGCATCGCTGGAATTTGTGCTAAACACACAATTCCAGCGCCGTTTCAGCGCAACTCTCTGTCTTCTTCTGGGGTGATGTGCGACGCGATCGCGTCGGATTGGTATTGTGCAAGTGACGCGATCGCATGGGGCACGCGATCGCGTGGGCCAATTTGTGCAAAACGCACAAGGGTCGCACGATTCCAGCCCAACTTTCTGGACGTTGGATCTTTACGCCGATGCCCAGGTCACGCGGCCGCGTGCGTGATGCGGTCGCGCGGGTTGTGTTTTCGCAATATAACGCGATCGCATGGGGCATGCGGTCGCGTCGAGTACCCCTTTTGTTCTTTTTTTTATTATTATGCATGAAAAATGCAAAATGCAGTGATTAATATGAATGCTATGCATGATTCCAGGTTCAATAAAAATAAAAAGGAAATAAAAATAAAAACAAATAATATGAAATAAACTGAAAAAGAAGCGACCATACCATGGTGGGTTGTCTCCCACCTAGCACTTTTAGTTAAAGTCCTTAAGTTGGACAGTGGAGGAGCTTCCTGTTATGGCGGCTTATGTTTAAACTCGTCCAAAAATCTCCACCAGTGCTTGGAATGCCAATAGCCTCCGGGGTCCCAAACGAGGCATGTAAAGCTTCTGAGCAGCTTCAAACAGATTGTTAGGCTCTCGGGGTGACAAATGTCAGAATAAACTCCAGGATTCTAAGTCTTGCTTTGAAATCCGCCTCCATCTTGATCTACAGGTTTCCATCTGGGCGGTTTAAAGAGTAGAATCTCACCATGGTGACCAAACGTTCTCCGTGATCCATGCAATTGAGCACGATACCAATCCGTGTACTTCGAGGTGAAGCGTGGAACCTTATTGAACCTTGTGCACCAACTTTGAGTACGAGCCATTTCCCTGTTACTCTTAAAGCTGCAAAGAGCTCTAAGCTGACCATCTGTTTCAAGCAAACCATATTCAAGTGAATAAGTAAAGTTATAGGTTAAGGATTGTACCCACTTGAAGCTTGTATTAGGTGGTAATGGCCTTGGGATGGGTGTTTCCGGTGGTTCTGTAAGTTCTACTCCCTTGTGCTCTTCTATGAATTCCTCCACTTTATTGCAAGAGTCTTCAAATGTATCTGTGTCCTGGTCAAAGTCTCCTATATCTTCCTCATCACTTGAGTCATAGATTAGAGGTTGAGAGAAATCTACCTCCGCATCATCTTTGCATTCACTTGGGGAAGAGTCTTCGATCTCAGAGAATTCACTTGCGGATGCAAGTTCATTACTAAGAGAGCTAGACTTGTGACTATCATCATCAAGGGAATTCGCTTCTTGGATTAATTCGTTTGATTCTTCATAAGCGACTTGCCTTGGGGGTTGTGTACTATCCTCCTTAGCATCAACTGTAACGTCCCTAACGGAGTTATCCTTAGCTCTGGATTCCCATGGAGGTTCAGCATCTCCTAGATCTTCAACCAACTCTTCTTCTTGAACAATGACAGCTTCTTCTACTTGTTCTAGTACAAATTCATTTCCTGTCTTGTCCACTGAAGTTTCTGGTATCTTTTTCATGCTCCGCTCTTCATTAGACTGTCCACATGGAGTTATGGCTGATCCTTGTATATTTGAGCGCCTAAAAACCCATTGAATTACTGCTTGCTCCAGTTGTCGAATGGTGGTTTGAAGATTATCTACTGTTTCCTTTAGGCGAACCTCTGCTTCTCGGGTTGCCGGACTTGGACATGATACATAATAAAGTGGTGGTGATTGGGAGTGATTGGATTGGTAGTGGGGTAAGGAAGGATCATATGGTGGCGAATGGTGAAAAGAAACTTGTGAGTGTGGTGGTTCGAGGTTATGTTGAAATGGTGGCCTATATGCACGGGGTGGGGCTTGTTGGTAGTTACAAGGTTGTCCACCGTATCTTTCAGCTGGGTATGCATTGTAGAATGGTCTTTGTCCAGGATATCTCGGAGGGTGTTGTTGCCTAAAGGGTTGATTAGATCCTCTTGGCTCCATCCATCCTTGATTGGTCTGACCTTGATGCATATTCCTACTGTAACTTCTATTTCCTTCAACAAAGTTAGAACCAAACTCAAAGCGAGAGGGGTGAGAGTTCATGGTAGCAAATAAAATTAAAAAGGAAAATTAAAAATAAATAAACAAACAAAAGAAAAATATTTACAATAACCAATAATAAGGCACACGTTAGCAGTTCCCCGGCAACGGCGCCATTTTGATGAGAGAACTTTTGTGTGGTCTAGAAATTTGCGGATAAATCCTCGTTGCAAGTATAGTTTCTAAACCTTCAAAAGTTCTTTCATACAAACATTTTGGGTGTCACAAGTAACAAACCCCTTTAAAAATTGTTAACCGAGTATTCAAACCTCGGGTCGTCTTCTCAAGGAACTGCAAGGAGGTATGTTCTTATTATTGGCTATGGAGATTGTGAATTCGGGGTTTCAAGAATGAGGAATAAGTAATATAAATGGCAAGTAAAATAAATGGCAATTAAAATAAATAAATACTGTAAAGCAACTTTTGGCAAGGTGAGAGAAATTAGAAGTCCAACTTAGTTATCCCTCTCAACAATAATGAAAGTTGTATCTTAATTCCACTTAGTTAACCTTTGAAGCAAAGATAAGTCAAGGGACTAATTAGTTTGACCTTTGAATCCTATTTATTTCCTAAGAAAAAGTTGGGATTATTGAAGTTCAGTTAAATTAGCAAGATAACGATTATCACTTACGCCGAGTTTGATAACTGTTGAGTTACTGATTTCTTAACCAAGACCAAAAGGGGGAAAAAGTAAATTGCTGGAATAAAATATCTTCAGATCGGAAGCAATGGTAACGTAAATAAAAGCAAACAATCATAAACTGAAAATACCTCAATTATCATTAATTCAAAAAATAATCTGTGATATGGAATAATTCATAAATTAAATTATAAAAGTAAATAATTAACTCAAATGCTGGAATAAATAAATAAAGTGAAAGGGAAGCTTAAAAACAAAGGAACATAAAAACCTGGATCGAGAGTCACTCTTACAAGCTAAGAGAAGTCCTAAATCCTAATCCTAAGAGAGAGAGAGAGGAGAGAGAACCTCTCTCAAAACTAAATCTAAATCATCGGAAGTAACAAAAATGCGAGCCCCCTCTGAATGGATGCATTCCCACACTTTATAACCTCTAGTCTATGCTGTCTGTACTTGGATCTGGGCCAAAAAAGGGCTTCAGAAATCGCTGGGGGCGTATTCTGTAAATTCTGATTCGTGGCCTCTGTCACGCGTCCGCGTGGGTCACGCGGTCGCGTCATTCGGAGCTTTTCCTTGCCACGCGGTCGCGTCAGTCACGTGTCCGCGTCGTATGCATTCTGCTTAAGGCGCGCGGTCACGTCAGTCATGCGGCCACGTCGCTGCTTCTTTGCTTCTCGCACGCGATCGCGTCGTCCATGCGATCGCGTGGGTGCCAGTTTCTTCAAAGCTCCATTTCGCACTTTTCTTCCATTTTTGTATGTTTCCTTTTCCATCATTTAAGTCATTCTGCCTTAGAAAATCTGAAACTACTCAACACACTAATCACGGCATCGAATGAAAATAAAGATAATTAAAATAATTAATTTTAAAGCTTAGGAAACATGTTTTTCACATACATTACATAATAAGGAAGGGAAAGTAAAACCATGCAATTAATATGAATAAGTGGGTGAAGGATTGAATAAATCACTTAAACTAAGCACAAAATAACTCATGAAATATGGGTTTATCACCCACTTCGACCAAGATATTCTCCACTAATCCGTATGCAGGTTTCATAGATATTTCTGCCATCTGTAATGCTATCTTTGTGGGTTGTACCTCTTGAATTTGCAGCTTCTTTATCACAGACAAGGGCATTAAATTGATGCTTTCTCCCAGATCACATAACGCTTTCTCAAAGGTTGTGCTTCCAATGGTGCATGGAATTTGAAAGCTCCCTGGATCTGGCATCTTCTTTGGTAAGTTATTCTGAATGATGGCACTGCATTCTTTAGTCAGGACCACTGTCTCATCTCTCTTTAAAGGCTTCTTCTTTGACAACAGTTCCTTCATGAACTTGGCATAGAGAGGCATTTGTTCCAAAACCTCAGCAAAAAGAATATTGATTTGCAACTTTCTGAAGACTTCCAAGAACTTTGAAAACTGTTTGTCCTAGGTCTCCTTTTGAAGTCTCTGAGGATATGGCATTTTATTCTTGTACTCAGGAGCCTTTGGCAAAGTAGGATAAGTGTCAAGAGAATCTGGGAATGGGTTGTCTGCACGCTTTGGAGGGGTGTGCTCTATGTCTCCCTTCTTTTCCTTTGGAGCTTTCTTTTTAACTAAATCTTCATTGGCCTTGGTCTTAGAGCCAGCTACTTTACCACTTCTCAATTGAATAACCTTGCAACCTTCTCCTGAGTTCACCAATGTATCACCTTTAAATGTACTTGTAGACCTTTCAAGCAATTATTTGCTCAGTTGGCCCATTAGCACCTCTAAGTTTCTAATGGAGGCTCTAGTTTCCTGCATAACTTGTGCTTTCGTATTTGCCACTTGTCCACTTATCACGGTGATAGCCTTGCATTCCTCTCTTGGATTTGGAATTGTGTTACCCGAAAGGCTATTAGTGGTCCTCTAATCAATCTCATTAACTTTTGTGGCTAATTGACCCATTTGAATCTCTAGGTTCTTGATGGATGATCTGGTTTTCTGTCTAAAACCTGTCAATATTGCTTCCAAATCATTGTTCTGTTGGAAACCGCCCTGAGAACTGTTGTTGAAGTTCTGAGGTCTCTGAGGTTGATCCCTCTATCCAAAATTTGGGTGATTCTTCCATCCCTTGTTGTATGTCTTAGAATATAGATCATTGTTGGGATTCCTAGAACCACTCCCCATGTAATTCACCTGTTCAAAAGAAGGTTGAGCATAATTATAATTATCATTTTGCACAAAATTACCTGCCATGTCATAGGGGATTTCTTGTGGTGAATTTTATGTGTTGATAGCTGAGACTTGCATGCCACCCATCTGTTGAGTAAGTAGATTTATTTGCTGAGACATCAGCTTGTTCTGAGCAAGAAGAGCATTAACATCTTCTATTTCCAACACGCCTCTCTTTTGAGGGGTCTCAGAGTTCACAGGATTCCTGTTAGATGAGTATAAATATTGGTTGCTAGCAACCAATTCAATAAGCTCAATAGTCTCCGCCGATGTCTTCTTCTTATGCAATGAATCTCCTACAGAATTATCTAAGCACATCTTGGACATTTCACCCAAGCCTTCATAAAAGATATCTAGTTGAGTCCATTTGGAGAACATGTCCGGAGGACATTGCCTAGTCAGTAGCTTGTATCTCTCCCAAGCTTCATACAGAGTTTCACCATCCTTCTGTCTGAAGGTCTGGACCTCCACCCTAAGCTTAATCAGTTTCTTTGGTGGAAAAAATTTAGTGAGAAACTCAGTAACCACCTTGTTCCAAGTATCCAAACTCTCCTTGGGTTGAGAATCTAGCCATAGCTTTGCTCCATCCCTCAGGGCAAATGGGAAGAGCATGAGTTTGTACACCTCTGGGTTTACTCCATTTGTCTTCACAGTATCACATATTTGCAGAAAATTAGAAATAAATTAATTTGGGTCTTCGTGGAAAAGACCGTGATACTGGCAGTTTTATTGTACCAGGGTGACTAATTGTGGCTTCAACTCAAAGTTGTTTGCAGCTATAGGAGGCACCACAATGCTTTTTCCATACAGATCTGCGGTAGGAGCGGAGGAAGAACCAAGTACTCTCCTTTGTTGTTCATTTCCATTCGGGTTTGCCACATTGGCATTATCAGCATCATTAGGATCCATAGTGGATTATGCAGCCTTGTAAAAATCTTGCTTGTTGTAAACGTCGCCTGAAAGTTCTTTCAGGTTCAGGATCAAAGTCTAAGAGATGTTCTTTATCTCTGTTCCTACGCATAAACAAACAGAAAATAAGAAAAGATGGGAATCTCTACGTCAGAGTGTAGAGAATTCCCAGTGAGGTAAGCTCTGTAAAGAAATAAAATAAAAATAGTAACTATTCTAAAAAAATTTGAAAATTAAAAAAATAGAAAAATTAAAACAAAATTAACCAGGTGACACCAAACTTAATTTCAGAAATTAAGAGAAATATTAGTGCTAAATTTTTTAAAATTTTTTTTATTAATTAATAAAAGAAGAAAAAAAGGAAAGAAAACGAAAAAAAAAGGGGGAGGGGGTACGAACGAAAGACAAAGAGAGAAGAAAAGAAGTTTTTTTTTTTTACGAAAACCAAGTAGTAAAAAAAAGAAAACAAAACCGGGGGAGGGGGTTCATGGAAAATAAGAAAAAAATAAAAAAAGAACAAATGAAAAATAAAAATTAATAATATTAAAATAAAACTAATTAGAAGGAAAATTATCTAATCTAAGCAATCAAACAACGGATAGTTGTCAATCACAATCAATCCCCGGCAACGGCGCCAAATACTTGGTGCAATGTTTTACAACCCACAAACTAACCGGCAAGTGCACCGGGTCGTACCAAGTAATGCCTTACGTGAGTAAGGGTCGATCCCACGAGGATTGATGGACTAAGAAATAATGGTTAAGTGATTGGCTTAGTTAGACACACAGAAAAGAGTGTTTTGGTATTCAAAGAGCATTAAACAGTAAATTAAGAATTTCAGAAAGCAAGCAGCAATGAGTTGAAAACAAAATATTGGAGAAAACAGTTAAGGCTTCAGAGTTATCTATTTTTCCGGATTAACTTTTCTTACTGGTGGACGAAATTGTGATCCATGTTCTTTGTATTTGTATGAAATCATTATTATGGCACCAGTTGAATTCACAACTCCGTTCAACTAACCAGCAAGTGTACTGGGTCGTCCAAGTAATAAACCTTACGTGAGTAAGGGTCGATCCCACAGAGATTGTTGGTATGAAGCAAGCTATGGTCACCTTGTAAATCTCAGTTAGGCAGATAATAATTGTTTAGGGTTTCGAAAATTAATAATAAAAAGAGAAATAATAAAAGGGATAGAAATACTTATGTAAATTAATAGTGGGAATTTCAGATAAGTGTATGGAGATGCTGTGCTCCTCTTGAATCTCTACTTTCTCATTGCTTTCATCCAATCCTTCTTACTCCTTTCCATGGCAAGCTGTATGTAGGGCATCACCGTTGTCAATGGCTACATCCCATCCTCTCAGTGAAAATGGTCCTATGCTCTGTCACGGCACGGCTAATCATCTGTCGGTTCTCAATCAGGTTGGAATAGAATCCCTTGATTCTTTTGCATTTGTCATCACGCCCAGCCTTCAGGAGTTTGAAGCTCGTCACAGTCATTCAATCCCAGAATCCTACTCGGAATACCATAGACAAGGTTTAGACTTTCCGGATCCTCATGAATGCCGCCATCTATCTAACTTATACCACGAAGATTCTGTTGGGGAATCTAAGAGATATGCGCCCGGCCTAAAGTAGAACGGAAGTGGTTGTCAATCACGCGCGTTCATAGGTGAGAATGATGATGAGTGTCACGGATCATCTCATTCATCAAAGTTAAGTGTGACGTATATCTTGGAATAAGAATAAAAGAGAATTGAATAGAAAGTAATAGTAATTGTATTAAAACTTGAGGTACAGCAGAGCTCCACACCCTTAATCTATGGTGTGCAGAAACTCCATCATTGAAAATACATAAGTAAAAGGTTCAGGCATGGCCGAATGGCCAGCCCCCATGTGGTCACAAGACCGAATGATCAAAGACATCTAATACAATAGTTAAATGTTCTATTTATAATAAACTAGCTCCTAGGGTTTACACGAGTAAGTAATTGATGCATAAATCCACTTCCGGGGCCCACTTGGTGTATGCTTGGGCTGAGCTTGATCAATCCACGAGCTGAGGCTTCTCTTGGAGTTGAACTCCGAGTTATGACGTGTTTTGGGCGTTCAACTCCGGATCATGACGTTTTTCTGGCGTTTAACTCCAGACAGCAGCATGTACTTGGCGTTCAACGCCAAGTTACGTCGTCAATTTCCGAATAAAGTATGGACTATTATATATTGCTGGAAAGCTCTGGTTGTCTACTTTCCAACGCCGTTGAGAGCGCGCCAATTGGAGTTCTGTAGCTCTAGAAAATCCATTTCGAGTGCAGGGAGGTCAGATTTCAACAGCATCAGCAGTCCTTTTGTCAGCCTTTTTCAGAGTTTTGCTCAAGTCCCTCAATTTCAGCCAGAAATTACCTGAAATCATAGAAAAACACACAAACTCATAGTAAAGTCCAGAAATGTGAATTTAACATAAAAACTAATGAAAACATCCCTAAAAGTAGCTTGAACTTACTAAAAACTACCTAAAAACAATGCCAAAAAGCGTATAAATTATCCGCTCATCACAACACCAAACTTAAATTGTTGCTTGTCCCCAAGCAACTGAAAATCAAATAGGATAAAAAGAAGAGAATATACTATAAATTCCAGAATATCAATGAATATTAATTATAATTAGATGAGCAGGACTTGTAGCGTTTTGCTTCTGAACAGTTTTGGCATCTCACTTTTTCCTTTGAAGTCTAGAATGATTGGCTTCTCTAGGAACTTAGAATTTCGGATAGTGTTATTGACTTTCCTAGTTAAGCATGTTGATTCTTGAACACAGCTACTTATGAGTCTTGGCCGTGGCCCTAAGCATTTTGTTTTCCAGTATTACCACCGGATACATAAATGCCACAGACACATAACTGGGTGAACCTTTTCAGATTGTGACTCAGCTTTGCTAGAGTCCCCAGTTAGTGGTGTCCAGAGCTCTTAAGCACACTCTTTTGCCTTTGGATCACGACTTTAACCACTTGGTCTCAAACTTTTCACTTGGACCTTCATGACACAAGCACATGGTTAGGGACAGCTTGGTTTAGCCGCTTAGGTCTGGATTTTATTTCCTTGGGCCCTCCTATCCATTGATGCTCAAAGCCTTGGATCCTTTTTACCCTTGCCTTTTGGTTTTAAGGGGCTATTGGCTTTTTCTATTGCTCCTTCTTTTTCTATATATATATATATATATATATATATATTTTCACTGCTTTTTCTTGCTTCAAGAATCAATTTCATGATTTTTCAGATCCTCAATAACATTTCTCTTTGTTCATCATTCTTTCAAGAGCCAACAATTTTAACATTCATAAACAACAAGATCAAAAGACATATGCACTGTTCAAGCATTCATTCAGAAAACAAAAAGTATTGTCACCACATCAATATAATTAAATTAAATTCAAGGATAAATTCGAAATTCATGTACTTCTTGTTCTTTTGAATTAAAACATTTTTCTTTTAAGAGAGGTGAAGGATTAATGGATTTTATTCATAGCTTTAAGGCATGGTTACATACTAATGATCATGAAATAAAGACACAAAAACATAGATAACACAATACTAAAAACCGAAAACAGAAAGAAATAAAGAACAAGGAATGAATCCACCTCTAGTGGCGTCTTCTTCTTGAAGGACCAATGATGTTCTTTAGCTCTTCTATGTCCCTTCCTTGCCTTTGTTGCTCCTCCCTCATTGTTCTTTGATCTTCTCTTATTTCTTGGAGAATGATGGAGTGCTCATGATGTTCCACCCTTAATTGTTCCACATTGTGACTCAAACCTTCTAAAGAAGTGTTAAGTTGCTCCCAATAGTTGTTTGGAGGAAAGTGCATCCCTTGAGGCATCTCAGGAATTTCTTGATGATGAACTTCCCCATGCACCTCTTGAAAACCGTGAGGAGCTTCTCTTGCTTGCTCCATCCTTTTCTTGGTGATGGGCTTGTCTTCTTCAATGGAGACATCTCCTTCTATGATAACTCCAGCTGAGTAACATAGATGGCAAATAAGGTGAGGAAAAGCTAGCCGTGCCATAGGTGAGGGCTTGTCGGCTATTTTGTAGATTTCATTGGAGATGACCTCATGAACTTCTACTTCCTCTCCAATCATGATGCCATGAATCATGATGGCCCGATCCACAGTAACTTCAGATCGGTTGCTAGTAGGAATGATGGAGCGTTGAATGAACTCCAACCATCCTCTAGCTATAGGCTTGAGGTCCAGTCTTCTTAGTTGGACTGGCTTGCCTTTGGAGTCTCTCTTCCATTGAGCTCCTTCCACACAAATGTCCATAAGGACTTGGTCCAACCTTTGATCAAAGTTGACCCTTCTAGTGTAGGGGCGTTCATCACCTTGCATCATAGGCAAGTGGAATGCCAACCTTACATTTTCCGGACTGAAATCCAAGTATTTCCCCCTAACCATTGTGAGATAATTCTTTGGACTCGGGTTCATACCTTGATCATGGTTCCTAGTGATCCATGCATTGGCATAGAACTCTTGAACCATTAAGATTCCGACTTGTTGCATGGGGTTGGTTAAGACTTCCCAACCTCTTCTTCAGACTTCATGTCGGATCTCCGGATACTCATTTTTCTTGAGCTTGAAAGGGACCTCAGGGATCACTTTCTTCTTTGCCACAATATCATAGAAGTGGTCTTGATGGCTCTTGGAGATGAATCTATCTATCTCCCATGACTCGGAGGTGGAAGCTTTTGCCTTCCCTTTTCCTTTTCTAGAGGATACTCCGGCCTTAGGTGCCATTGGTAATGGAAAAACAAAAAAAAGCTTATGCTTTTACCACACCAAACTAAAAATATTGCTCGCCCTCGAGCAATAAAAGAAAGAAGAGAAGAAGAAGAAAAAGAAAATATGGTAGAGAGGGAGAGAGGTAGGTTCGGCTTAGGTGAAGAAGAAGGGGATGTGTTGTGTGAAAATGAAGTAGAATGGAATGGTATTTATAGGGAAGGGGGGAGGTATGTTCGGCCATTTGGGTGGGAATGGGAGGGAAATTGGTTTGAATTTTTGAAGGTAGGTGGGGTTTATGGGGAAGAGTGGGTGGATGTGAGTGGTGAATGGGGTAATTGGGAAGAGGAATTGAGGTGATTGGTGAAAGGTGTTGGGAAGTGTGACATGGGGAAGAGTGGATTTGGATTAGGAGAGTGTGATTAGGATTAAAAGGTAAGGTGGGAATATGGTAGGTGGGGATCCTGTGGGGTCCACAGATTCTGAGGTGTCAAGGAATTCCATCCCTGCACCAAATAGGCATGTAAAATGCCTTCGTGCATCATTCTGGCGTTTAAACGCCCATTGGTGCACATTCTGGGCGTTCAACGCCCATGTAAAGCATGTTTCTGGCGTTGAACGCCAGTTTCATGCTTGTTACTGGCGTTCAGCGCCAGTTTTTCCTCTCTGGGCACATTCCTAGCGTTCAGTGCCAGAATGTTGCTTGTTTCTGGCGTTCAGCGCCAGAATGGTGCTCTGTTCTGGCGTTGAACGCCGGCCAGATGCACCTTACTGGCGTTGAACGCCAGCCTGTGCGTCCTCCAGGGTGCGAATTTTTTTCTGCTGTTTTTGATTCTGTTTTTAATTTTTATGATTTTTTCGTGACTCCTCATGATCATGTACCTAATAAAACACAAAATAACAATAAAATAGAATAAAATAAAATTAGATAAATAAAATTGGGTTGCCTCCCAACAAGCGCTTCTTTAGTGTCAATAGCTTGACAGTGGCTCTCATGGAGCCACAAGGTGATCAGGTCAATGTTGTATAGTTGTCCACACCAAACTTAGAGTTTGGATATGGGATCTTAACACCAAACTTAGAGTTTGGTTGTGGCCTCAAAACACCAAACTTAGAGTTTGACTGTGAAGGCTCTTCTTGACCCTGAACTGAGAGAAGCTCTTCATGCTTACTCTCTTCTGTCACAGAGGGATGGCCTTGTGGTTTAAACACAAGGTATTCCTCATTCAATTGAAGGACTAATTCTCCTCTGTTGACATCTATCACAGCTTCTGCTGTGGCTAGGAAAGGTCTTCCTAGGATGATGCATTCATCCTCTTCCTTCCTAGTGTCTAGGATTATGAAATCAGCAGGGATGTAAAGGTCTTCAACCTTTACTAGCACGTCCTCTACTATTCCATAAGCTTGTCTCAATGACTTGTCTGCCAGTTATAATGAGAACAAGGCAGGTTGTACCTCAATGATCCCCAGCTTCTCCATTACAGAGAGTGGCATAAGATTTATCCCTGACCCCAGATCACACAGAGCTTTTTCAAAGATCATGGTGCCTATGGTACAGGGTATTAAGAACTTGCCAGGATCTTGTTTCTTTTGAGGTAGAATTTTCTGAATCCAAGTATCCAGTTCATTAATGAGCAAGGGAGGTTCACTTTCCAAAGTCTCATTACCAAATAACTTGGCATTCAGCTTCATGATAGCTCCTAAGTATTGAGCAACTTGCTCTCCAGTTACATCTTCATCCTCTTCAGAGGAAGAATAGTCTTCAGAGCTCATGAATGGCAGAAGGAGATTTAATAGAATCTCTATGGTCTCTATATGAGCCTCAGATTCCTTTGGATCCTCAATAGGAAACTCCTTCTTGCTTGAGGGACGTCCCAGGAGGTCTTTCTCACTAGGATTTTCGTCCTCCTCCTCCCTTGTGCATTCGGCCATATTGACTATGTCAATGGCTTTGCACTCTCCTTTTGGATTCTCTTCTGTATTGCTTGGGAGAATACTGGGAGGAGTTTCAATGACTTTCTTACTCAGCTGGCCCACTTGTGCCTCCAGATTTCTGATGGAGGATCTTGTTTCACTCATGAAACTGAAAGTGGCCTTTGACAGATCAGAGACTATATTGGCTAAATTAGAGGTGTTTTGTTCAGAATTCTCTGTCTGTTGCTGAGAAGATGATGGATATGGCTTGCTATTGCCCAGCCTGTTGCGTCCACCATTGTTAAAGCCTTGTTGAGGCTTTTGTTGATCTTTCCATGAGAAATTTGGATGATTTCTCCATGATGAGTTATAGGTGTTTCCATAAGGTTCACCCATGTAATTAACCTCTGCCATGGCAGGGTTCTCAGGATCATAAGCTTCTTCAGAAGCTGCCTCTCTAGTACTGTTGGATGCATGTTGCAATCCATTCAGATTTTGAGAGATCATGTTGACCTGTTGAGTCAACACTTTTTTCTGAGCCAATATGGCATTCAGAGTATCAATTTCAAGAACTCCTTTCTTCTGAGGTATCCCATTGTTCACGGAATTCCTCTCAGAAGTGTACATGAACTGGTTATTTGCAACCATGTCAATGAGCTCTTGAGCCTCTTCAGGCGTTTTCTTCAGGTGAATAGATCCACCTGCAGAATGGTCCAATGACATTTTCGAAAATTCAGAGAGACCATAATAGAATATATCTAATATGGTCCATTTTGAAAACATGTCAGATGGACATCTTTTGGTCAGCTGCTTGTATCTTTCCCAAGCTTCATAGAGGGATTCACCATCTTTTTGTTTGAAGGTTTGAACATCCACTCTCAGCTTGCTCAGCTTTTGAGGAGGAAAGAATTTATCCAAGAAAGCAGTGACCAGTTTATCCCAGGAGTCCAGGCTATCCTTGGGTTGTGAATCCAACCATACTCTAGCTCTGTCTCTTACAGCAAAAGGGAAAAGCATGAGTCTGTAGACTTCAGGATCAACTCCATTTGTCTTTACAGTCTCACAGATCTGCAAGAACTCAGTTAAAAACTGATAAGGATCTTCAGATGGAAGTCCATAAAACTTGTAGTTTTGTTGCATTAAGGCAACTAGCTGAGGTTTCAGCTCAAAGTTGTTGGCTCCAATGGCAGGAATGGAGATGCTTCTTCCATCAAACTTGGACGTTGGCTTTGTGAAGTCACCAAGCATTCTCCTTGCATTATTATTATTTTCGGCTGCCATCTCCTTCTCTTGTTCGAAAATTTCTGAAAGGTTATTTCTGGATTGTTGTAATTTAGCTTCTCTTAATTTTCTCTTCAGAGTCCTTTCAGGCTCTGGATCAATTTCAACAAGAGTGCCTTTATCCTTGTTCCTGCTCATATGAAGGAGAAGAAAACAAGAAAAGAAAGAGGAATCCTCTATGTCACAGTATAGAGATTCCTTTATGTTAGTAGAAAAAGAAGGGGTAGAAGAATGAAGAGGGAGGTTCGGATTTTTGGATGAAGAGAGGTGAAGAGAAGTGTTAGTAAACAAATAATTAAATAGAAGAAGAAAAGAGAAAGAGAATTTCGAAAATAATTTTAAAAAGGGGTTAGTGATTTTCGAAAATTAGAGAGAAAATGTAATTAAAATTAAAACATGAAAAAATTTAGTTAATTAAAAAGAATTTTTGAAAAAGGGATGAGATATTTTCGAAAATTAGAGAGGGAAAAGTAGTTAGGTGGTTTTGAAAAAGATAAGAAACAAACAAGAAGTTAGTTAGTTGATTGAAAAAGATAAAAAATTTTTTGAAAAAGATAAAATAAAAGATAAAAAGATTTAATTCAAAAAATTTTGAAATTATTTACTTCACTAACAAGAAACTACAAGATAAGATTCTAAAACTTTAAAGATTGAACCTTTCTTAACAAGAAAGTAACAAACTTCAAATTTTTGAACCAATCACATTAATTGTTAGCTAATTTTTGAAAATATGATATAAAGATAAGAAAAAGATTTTGAAAATATTTGAAAAAAATGTTTTTGAAATTTTCGAAAAATAGAAAAAATGAAAAAGATATGATTTTTGAAAAAGATTTTGAAAAGATAAGATTTTTAAAATTGAAATTTTGACTTGACTTGTAAGAAACAACTAATTTTTAAAAATTTTTGACCAAGTCAACCCAAAATTTCGAAATTTTGGAGGGAAATAAGGAAAAGATATTTTTTTGATTTTTGAATTTTTAATTATGAGAGAGAAAAATAACAAAAATACTCAATGCATGAAATTTTTAGATCAAAACCATGAATGCATGCAAGAATGCTATGAATGTCAAGATGAACACCAAGAACACTTTGAAGATCATGATGAACATCAAGAACATAATTTTGAAAAATTTTTGATGCAAAGAAAACATGCAAGACACCAAAATTAGAAATCTTTAATGCATGAAAAATATGAATGCAAAAATGCACATGAAAAACAAGAAAAGACACAAAACAAGAAATCATCAAGATCAAACAAGAAGACTTGTCAAGAACAACTTGAAGATCATGAAGAACACCATGAATGCATGGGATTTTCGAAAAAAATGCAAGAAAAATTTTTTAAAGCATGCAATTGACACCAAACTTAAAAATTGACTCAAGACTCAAACAAGAAACACAAAATAATTTTTTTATTTTTATGATTTTATGAATTTTTTTGAATTTTTATTAATTTTTTCGAAAATAAAGTTTAGAAAAACGAAAAATAAAAGAAAAATTTTGAAAAAGATTTTTGAAAACAAAATTACCTAATCTGAGCAACAAGATGAACCGTCAGTTGTCCATACTCGAACAATCCCCGGCAACGGCGCCAAAAACTTGGTGGACGAAATTGTGATCCATGTTCTTTGTATTTGTGTGAAATCATTATTATGGCACCAGTTGAATTCACAACTCCGTTCAACTAACCAGCAAGTGTACTGGGTCGTCCAAGTAATAAACCTTACGTGAGTAAGGGTCGATCCCACAGAGATTGTTGGTATGAAGCAAGCTATGGTCACCTTGTAAATCTCAGTTAGGCAGATAATAATTGTTTATGGTTTCGAAAATTAATAATAAAAAGAGAAATAATAAAAGGGATAGAAATACTTATGTAAATTAATAGTGGGAATTTCAGATAAGTGTATGGAGATGCTGTGCTCCTCTTGAATCTCTACTTTCTCATTGCTTTCATCCAATCCTTCTTACTCCTTTCCATGGCAAGCTGTATGTAGGGCATCACCGTTGTCAATGGCTACATCCCATCTTCTCAGTGAAAATGGTCCTATGCTCTGTCACGGCACGGCTAATCATCTGTCGGTTCTCAATCAGGTTGGAATAGAATCCCTTGATTCTTTTGCGTTTGTCATCACGCCCAGCCTTCAGGAGTTTGAAGCTCGTCACAGTCATTCAATCCCAGAATCCTACTCGGAATACCATAGACAAGGTTTAGACTTTCCGGATCCTCATGAATGCCGCCATCTATCTAACTTATACCACGAAGATTCTGTTGGGGAATCTAAGAGATATGCGCCCGGCCTAAAGTAGAACGGAAGTGGTTGTCAATCACGTGCGTTCATAGGTGAGAATGATGATGAGTGTCACGGATCATCACATTCATCAAAGTTAAGTGTGACGTATATCTTGGAATAAGAATAAAAGAGAATTGAATAGAAAGTAATAGTAATTGTATTAAAACTTGAGGTACAGCAGAGCTCCACACCCTTAATCTATGGTGTGCAGAAACTCCACCGTTGAAAATACATAAGTAAAAGGTTCAGGCATGGCCGAATGGCCAGCCCCCATGTGGTCACAAGACCGAATGATCAAAGACATCTAATACAATTGATGCATAAATCCACTTCCGGGGCCCACTTGGTGTATGCTTGGGCTGAGCTTGATCAATCCACGAGCTGAGGCTTCTCTTGGAGTTGAACTCCGAGTTATGACGTGTTTTGGGCGTTCAACTCCGGATCATGACGTTTTTCTGGCGTTTAACTCCAGACAGCAGCATGTACTTGGCGTTCAACGCCAAGTTACATCGTCAATTTCCGAATAAAGTATGGACTATTATATATTGCTGGAAAGCCCTGGATGTCTACTTTCCAACGCCGTTGAGAGCGCGCCAATTGGAGTTCTGTAGCTCCAGAAAATCCATTTCGAGTGCAGGGAGGTCAGATTCCAACAGCATCAGCAGTCCTTTTGTCAGCCTTTTTCAGAGTTTTGCTCAAGTCCCTCAATTTCAGCCAGAAATTACCTGAAATCACAGAAAAATACACAAACTCATAGTAAAGTCCAAAAATGTGAATTTAACATAAAAACTAATGAAAACATCCCTAAAAGTAGCTTGAACTTACTAAAAACTACCTAAAAACAATGCCAAAAAGCGTATAAATTATCCGCTCATCACTTACTAACTAATTTAATTATGCAGGATTTAATTTATGGCAAACTGTATGTGACTAGACCCTAATTCCTTAGACCTTCCTAGTCTTCTCTAAAATTCATTAACTGCCAATTCCTTGGTCAATTAATTCCAATTAGAGGGTGATAATCAATTTCTAGTTTATATGCCACAAAAACTCTAATTATCCAAGAAATAAAAGGATTATATGTCACGTATCCTGTTAAATTCAGATAATTAAAATTTAGGAGAATTTATTTTCAAGCTATTGTTCAAGTATAGAGCTTTTCCAAGTTATACAAGAACTCAATTAGAAAGAGGTTCATATTTCCATTCCACCCAAATTCATAAAATAAAGAGCGAAAATAATTCTTAAATTATAAATCCATGCATAAATTAAAATAGAAAAAGCAATAAAATCAATCCATACAAATAGACAGAGCTCCTAACCTTAACAATGAAGGATTAGTTGCTCATAGTTCAGAGAAGAAAACTAGGATTCTGGTAAAATGTAAAGCGTTTTCATCTGATGGCATCTAAATTTCTATTTATAACTAATCCTAATAAATTTAAAATCTAATTATCTAAAATAAAAAATAATATCTTTTCCTAAAAATAAGATTTGAATTTAAATTCGAATTAATTAACAAGTCTTCAGCTGATGGGTGGGGACCACTTGTTTTATCAATTCTGCAGCTTCTAATCTGTGTTTTCTGGGCTGAAAATTGGGTCAAAACAGCCCAAAAATCCCCCAGTGTTTTTCTGCGTTTTTTGCACGTGGCGCATGTCGCACGTACCCGTCAGTCACGCGTACGCGTCAGTCACGCGTACGCGTCAATAGCCTTTTTTTGCGAGTCACGCAGACGCGTCGGTTACGTGGACGCGTCGCTAAGCAAATCTTCAAATTACACGTACACGTCAGTCACGCGCACGCGTCGCCATGGATACTTCTAGATCACGCGCACGCGTGCGCGTCGCTCCTCGCAGCCATCTCCTTTGATTCTTGTGCTGCAGAAAATCCATCAAATTCAGCCGAATGCTACCTAAATTAAATAAAATTACACAAAACTCAAAATAGCATCCATAGTGGCTAAAATATATTTAATTCTTAATTAAACTCAACAAATTAGATGCAAATTCACTAGGAAAAGATAGGAAAGATGCTCATGCATCATAAACCCTTTCTTTTTTTGCCACTATCAAAGAACTAGGGTTGTGCTTCTGGTTTATTCATTACATGTTCCTTTGGCTATTTTTGAGATGGATCTTGTTATTTTATTTGTCTATCATCAAATGGATTCCTTGCAAAAGGATGGGGAGGGTAATGTGACATATGAAGGTGGTTTAGTAACTGAGATACATAGGGTGAATGTGGAGACATACAATTTATTTTTTGTTGAAGGGCTATTTCTAGACTTGGGTTACAATAGCTATAATGAAGTATATTAGTTGGAACCTGGTCCAGATTTAACCAAGGAGTTAGGGTTAGTTATGAGAAATGTTGATGTTATGAGGATGTGCGAGATTACTCTGAAGAATGATAACATTGTGCATTTTTATTTTGACCATCCTATTGATGACAATCCTAATATTATTGAGGAAGAGGTAGTCTTTGAAAGTAGTAGTGAGAGTGCATATGAAATCAATAAACCAGTTGATAATGTGGATGATGTTGCTATTACTAATAAAAAAAATTAATGAGACTAATGGGAAATTAAATGAGGATGTTGTTGGAGTGAATGAGGTGAATGATGGTGTGACTGAGACCATTGCTAAAGTTAATAGGTCTGCTAAAAACATGAATGAGAGGATAGAGGAAGTAAATGATGAACATGATAGAGTAAATGGTGTTGTGAATGAAGGTGTAAATGGAGTTATGAATGAAGGTATGAATCAGGTAAATGAGAATAATGAGACTGAAACAACAACAACTTCATAAAAGGGCGCTAAAAAGGTTAGAAAGAGGCATCCTAGACCACCAAGTGGACTAGCCCAACAAAAAAGGCTAGAAAAACGTATGTATGAGAGAGAAACTGAAGCAGAACATGACAACGATGCCAATGAAAAAGTTAAAGCCATTGCTTCTCATAATGCTAATAAGAGTGGTAATTTGGAGCAGTTATTTTGGATGAAATCAGGACAGAAGAGAATGTTTCAGAAAATATAATAGGTATATTTGTTTAATTTTGTTTAAATAGTTGTTGTAAAATATATTGCATCATTTCCTAAGCTAAATGACTTCCTAACTTTTTGTAATTGGTTTTGTAATAGAGGGTGATGCACAACAAGCTAAGAATGCAAACAAAACAAGAAACCACCCAAGGTCTCAACCTTCTGGACAGAGAATTGTCTCTAGAAAGGTGAATGAAACACCAAGGATTAAGGTGCCTAATTTAAACAGAGAAGCCAGAGAAGATGGACTCAAAATGTATCAATATGAGTCCGAAGAGCTTTGTAACCCACCTGAATCAGATGACGAAGGAAAAAATGTATTTCTTCAACATAACCCCAACACGCTTTATGGTCAAATTGCTCTGGAATTGAACATGGAGTTCGAGACCATGGAGCTATTCAAAGCAGCAGCGATGAAGTACAACATACAAATTGAGAGATAGGTCTTCTTTTTTAGAAATGAGAAAAAAAGATGCAGGGTCATATAATATGATTCCAACTATCTTTGGCTGTATTTACTGTGCTAGGACCAGCTATCCACCATCATTTCAGATAAAGATATTTGTACATGAGCATACTTGTCTAAGAAGTAACAAACGTAAATCAACCTCATGTGCAGGGTTGTTCAAAAGCTAGTATCAAAGCTCAGAATTCATCCTCACATGTTGCAAAAAGAGGCATAGGAGTGGTTTAAGGTGGAGTATGATATTTATGTTAATCAGAAGATGATGTATAAGGCAAAAGATTTAATCGAAGGCATGGAAAAGTAATAAAGGCTAATCCTGGGTCAAGAAAAAATATGGGAACCACCCGACAACCAGTTGGATTTCCAAAATTTTGAAACTTGTATGTTTGTTTGGCTGCTTGCAAGAATGACTTTAGGGTAGGGTGAAGACCTTTTGTTACATTGGACGGGACATTTCTGAAAGGTTACTTTAGAAGACAATTGGTGATAATCGCTGCATAGGACGTGAACAACCAACTGTTCCCAATTGCATATGGGGTTGTGGATGCTGAGACAAGAAAAAATTAGAGATTTTTTCTTGAGGAATTACATGTCAACATAGGAGATTATAGGGAGAATTGCTGGATTTTTATGTCTAACCAACAAAAGGTGTTGTAGAAATAGTAAATCTTGATTTTTGCCATATTTTGTTAAACTATTTCATCATTAGCTTCTAATAACTTGTTGTATTCGTCGATATAGGGACTAATTCTAGCTTTACAAGATGTGATTCTGGGTGTTTCACTCCAATTTCGTTGCATGCACATGTGGAGAAATCTGAACAAGAGGTGGAAAGATAAATAGTTAAAGGAAGCATTTTGGCAATGTGCCAAAGCAACCATCGATCAGGAATTCAATGATGCCATGGCCAATGTGAAGAGGATCAATTCAAATGCTTGGGAGTATTTGTCAAAATTTGAGTAGGTAACTTGGTCAAAATCAAGGTTTTCCGAGTAGTCGAAGGTGGATAAGCTCACAAGCAATAATTGTGAGTCATTTGAGAGAATAGTATTTTAACAATGCTCGAGGAGCTAAGGATCTACATCATAAAGACTATGGTTATGCATAAGGATGCACTAATGGCATATACTGAAAAACTGGCATCAATACAAGTTAGTTGGGTTGAAAAGGAGAAGAGGTAAGCTAACTATTGGGAGGCACAATGGGATGGTGATGATGAACATAACCAATTTAAAGTTAGAAAGTAAAAACATAGAGTAAGAGTCAACACACGTGAGAGGTCATGTTCATGTAGAAAGTGACGGCTCATTGGCCTATCTTGCTGTCTTGGGATTGCAGCTACCCAAAGGAAGAATGAGAAGCCTGAGTATCTGCAACTTATTTGCTATTATAACTTTTTGTTAATTACAATGGGTTTTGGGTACAACCTTGCTTTATATATTGCATCTTTTTTATATAACTTTTTTTAAAAACAACATTGTCATTTATTAAGTCTGCTCACATCAAAGCAACAATAACTCATTCACAAAAAGACATGATTAATTCATGATTCAAAAAAATTACATACATTGTCAACAATACAAAAGTAATGAAGTATCATTGTTAAACACCTAAATTTGGCACCATCTACCTACTCAGTCAAAAAAAAATGTGAAGCTAGACTTAACCTAGTTAACATACAAATGAAAATCAGAAGCAACTCAACCATCCTAACGTGCTCATTCATTTCATTAACCACATGCATCACCATTATCATCTTATCAATCTCCAAACCATCTCCACACTTGTTAATGATTCTACTCTTCTTCTTTGATTCTACATTATCCACCATCTTGTTGTTCTCTGAAGATCCTTCTTCTTCCATACACTGTTCATGTATTTCATCTAATAATTGAAAATACCTACACCGTATTTTTTTGTTCCAACCAGAGACAACAAAATTCACATATTAGAAAAATATTGAACACCAAAATTGAATAACCATAGAAAATTAAATAATGAGAGAAAGTGGATTTTTTCATTACATATGCACAAACATTCGAATCTTACCTTCCACATAAGGCATCGCCAAAATTGTAAAAGACATGGTCACACATCTCCTCAATGTTTTATTCTTGAAAGAAAAATTGGTAATAAAATATACAAAGTGGTAAATGAATTCAATGCCCATGGGCAACTATGGTGAATTAACATCAAAGGATCCAAATTAATTTAGATACCTAAGATTACTTGAAGATTTGTGCAGATTCGCCTTGCATCCAAGAAGAAGAAGGACATGTGATACTTGAATATTGAATGTTCAAGACATATGACTAAAAAGAAAACTTTCTTCATCAAGCTAAACAAGTATAATGGAAGATTTGTGATCTTCGGTAATGATAGAAAGGGCAAATTCATTGCCATAGAAAAAGTGGGTAAAGATTTTTCTACCTTCACTGATAATATATTTTTGGTTGATGGATTGAAGTATAATCTTCTAAGCATTAGTCAACTTTGTGATTTAGGCTATTGGGCTATTTTCAAAAAGTTAGAATTCTTAGTTTTGAACGAAATTTCTGGTAATGTATTGTTTGTTGCTAAGAGGTGCGATAATGTATATTGTCTCACTCTAGATGAACTAAAAGAACAAAATATAGCATATGAATTTAGAAAAATGGTTTTGGCACAAGAGATTGGAACATGCAAGCATGTTTAAATCTCTAAGCTAATAAAAAAGAACTTAGTTAGAGGTCTTCCTAAAATTAAGTTTGACAAAGACATTACATGTGATGCTTGTCAAATGAGAAAATAAACAAAAAATTATTTTAAATCAAAAGAAGATGTCTCAACTAAGAGACCTTTGGAGTTGCTACACATTGATTTTTGTTGTCCTACTAAAACTCAAAGTCTTGGAAAAAAACACTATGACTTAGTTATTGTTGATGACTACACTAAATTTGGTTGAGTTTTCTTTTGAGCTCATAAGAATGATGTTTTTTCAGCCTTTAATATTTTCTGTAAAAAGGTTCAAAATGAAAAGATTTAAAAATTTCTTCTATTAGAAGTGATAATGAAAAAAAAATTAAAAATCAATATTTTGAATTCTTTTTTGATGAATTTGGTATTTCACACAATTTTGTTTTGTCTTAGAATACCTCAACAAAAAGGTGTTGTAGAAAGAAAAAATAAAAGCCTTCAAGAAATTACTAGAGTAATGCTTTATGTAAGTGATGTACCTAAATTTTTTTGGACCAAAGTTATGAATATGTCATCTATATATTTTAAATAGAACCATCATTAGGAAGTTTTTAAAGAAAACTCCTTATGAGCTTTGGAAGGGAACTCCTCCTAATCTTAAATACTTTCATATTTTTGGTTGTGAATGCTTTGTTTTGATTATAAAAGATAATTTAAAAAAGTTTGTTTCAAAGACATATGAATGTATTTTTGTTGGATATTTAATTTCTATTAAAGCCTATAGAGTATACTACAAAGACTCTATGACTGTTGAAGAAACTATGTATGCTACATTCCGTGAACAGCAGAAATGAAGTTGAGAATAGCAGAAATGAAGTTCAAGTCCAAGAAAAATCAGAATCTTTGCAAGCTGTCCTTGAAACTGATACAGCAGACAATTCTGCAGGAGACAATTTCATTTTTTCTCCTGCAACTGTAGAATTTTCTAGAAGTTCTAGCAACTGTGAACCGACCCAGTATGACTCTATTCCTAAATCTCTAAAACCTAGAAAGTGGAGATTCATGAAGAACTATCTACAAGAGTTCATCATTGGAAACACATCACAAGGTATCACAACAAAATCTTCTTCTACAAGAAGAATGGAAGAAAGTAATTTAACACTTATTTCTCAAATTGAGCCTCAAAATGTAAATGAAGCTATTGATGATCCTTCTTTGGTCAAGACCATGGAATAGGAATTGCAACAATTTGAGAAGAACAATGTGTGGACACTTATGCCAGGTCCAAAAGGAAAGAAAGTGACAGGAACCAAGTAGATATTTAGGAAGAAGTTGGAAGAAGACGGAAGCATAGCTAGGAACAAGGCAAGATTGATGACTCAGGAGTATGACACAAGAAAAAGGACTAGATTTTGATAAATCCTTTGCACCAATGGTTCAAATGGAAGCAATTAGGCTTCTCCTAGCATATGTTGTTCATTGTGGTTTTAAACTCTTTCAAATGGATGTGAAATATTCCTTTTTAAATGAAATTATAGATAGAGAAGTATATCTGGTCTAGCCTCCCATATTTGAAAATAAAGTTTTTTCAAACCATGTTTTCAAACTTTCTAAAGTACTCTATTGCTTAAGATAAGATCCTAGAGCTTAGTATGAAATACTTAGTTATTTTCTTTTGAAAATTGGTTTTCAAAAAGACACCACTGATATTACTCTATTAATTAAAGAATCTAATGATTTTTTTGTGCAAATATATATTGATGACATTATATTTGATCCGGCTGATCAATCTCCATGCGTTGATTTTAGCAAGCTCATGACAAGGGAGTTTGTCATGAGCATGATGGAAGAAGTTAACTTTTTTCTTGGACTTCAAATTAAGCAAACTTCTAGTGCTACTTTTGTATATTAAGAGAGCATGCCAAGAAATTGGTAAAGAAATTTGGATTGAAGAATGCCAAGCCTATGAGCACTCCGATCCATTCAAATTCGAAAGATGTAGATGAAACTAGATATAGAAGAATGATTGGTTCTCTCATGTATCCTACTTCATCTAGACCTGACATTGTATAAAGTGTTAGAATTTGTTCTAAATTCCAATGATTACCCAAAGAATCACATACTTTGGTAGTTAAAAGAATCAATAGATATATTCATGGTACATCCAATTTTGGTTTAAGGTACCCTAGGTTTGATGATTTTTTTGCTGTTAGTTACTGTGATACAAATTTTGCTAGAGATAGAGTGGACCGGAGAAGCACTTATGGAATCTGCTGCTTTCTTGGAAGATACCTTAACGTGTGATCAAGCAAAAAGCAATCAACTGTAGCTCTATCCACTACCGAGGCTGAATATATTGCAGCATCCTATTGTTGTTCTCAATTATTATGGTTAAAAACTCAATTAGCCTATTACAAATTGAGAGCTGATAATATATTCTTGTTTTGTGATAATATGACTGCCATAAATACTTCCAAAAATCTAATTTTAGACTAAAAAACAAAGCATATTGAAGTGAGATATCACTCAATAAGGGAACATGTTTAAAAGGGTAATATTGACATTCAATTTTCTAAATCAGAGGAACAACTTGCTAATATATATTTACCAAGCCTTTGGCAGAAAATAGATATTGCAAACTGAGAACTAATTTGGGCATACTTTGTTATAAATCTTTATTTTAATCTTGTTGATATATTGTATAAAGATTTTGTCTCACAGGTCGATATAAGACATTGCTAGACAGATGAAGAGTCTTTTAAAAGGAATGTTAAAGATGGTTTCAAATTGTTTTTGGAAAGAAATGTCATGTGGGCCAAACATATTTCCTGATCCCTTGGGTTGCGTTTGTTTACAGAGACATGATACTAAGACAAGGACACAGAGACATAAAATCGTGTTTGACAGAGGAGACAAGAACAGAGACAATGTGTCCATGGATACTGAATTAGTATATTTTGCATCCATCCTGACAGGAAGGACACGAAGATACTAACAAGGGACAAAACTTATTTTTTATTTTTTCTTTCATTATTCTTGTTAATTTTTTATAATTATATGTTTTATTATTACATTTTTCGTCTCAAATTTTTTGAATGAAAAAAATGAGAATAAATTAGATTTTCATAATCTGTTTTAGTTTATCACCAAACAGGATACAAGAACACAAAATTTTGTGTCTCTATCCTTTATGCCTTATTCTCAGTATCTTGTCTTGTCCTGTTCTCAATGTCTTGTCTTATCCTGTTCTTAGAAACAAACACAACCTTGTAGTCCTTTATGTTTCCTTAACACAATCTTTTGGGCCCAAGATGAGTTTCTCTTTACATGAGTGGACCTCATTGTTTTTTGTCAAAAATAAATTCACATTTTTTAATTTTATCTTTTCTCTATATTAAATCAATTTTTTATAACATAATAAGTACACCATTTTTCAGCACTTGTCAAACCTTTGTCAAAACAAGTCTTTTATTAGGTTCTGACTTTTCCTTTTTTTCAAGAGCTTTCATAACTTGTTACAGTTGATATTCATATCACATCACCATATAACTTGTAAAACACTTCATATTTTTCATTCACATTACTTCAATTTTTTTTTTTGAAAAACTACAACATCTCTGTGTCAATAAGATGAGAAAGAAAATCACTACACGAAGAGGCATGTTTGTTCAAAACCTCCACAATTTGGATTAACCCACACACACATCCACATTCACTCTCACTCTCTTTCTCCATCTCCGTCTCCTCCTCACACTTCCATGGCATGCACCAAGTCCACTGCTCGTCGTCTCTTCGCCTCTCAAGCTGCTGAACCTACTCGCCCTAGCACTTCAAAGGGAAAGCGTCCTATGAATGAAGAGGAACCACGCTCTCGCCGTCCTACTTGTCCCTCCTCGCATCCTAACCCTTGATTTGCTTCTCGTCTTCGTCCTCCTCTTCCTCATCCTCTTCACTCACAAAGAGATAATTCTCGAAACCTTCTCCTTTCTGTCAAAGAACCTACTGATATGGACCCTTTTGTTTTCAAATCTCACTTTGAAACTTGTCTCGTTCACACTTTAACCCTCTCTATTTTTCTTCTGCCATGAACTACGAGTTTCATAGAGCTATTGTTGTGAATCGTCCTCTGTACTCTTCATATCTTGCTGATATATCTTCATTAGCAAACAAAGTCCTTGATTTTATTGATAATATGAGTTTTTGGACTGAAACTACCTATTTGTCATTCAAAAACCTGTTTACCCTGATATGGTCTGAGTTTTATATAATATGACTTATTATAATGAAAATGTTCACTCTTATATTAAAGATTGTGAAATGAACTTGAACAAAGACATAATCAGTGAGGCTCTTGGTTACACTAATGTTGGTATCAATGTATACACCTCTGAAAAATGGGATGAAGACTTAGGTCTTTCGTACCAAGAAGCCTTAGCCTCTGCTTATATGAATATTTCTCTCATTGATGGTCTCATTCCAAATCACAAAGCTCTAGGTCCTGTTCGTGCTCAACCTCACCGAATCATAAACCATATAATTCTCCATCAAAGCGATTCTTACCAAAGAGTTTCCTCTTTGACACATTGGTGTTGTATGCCATTCTCATGAAAATAGAAATTTCTTTTGCATATTTAATGATGAGCTATATGTATGACTACATCAGAAGTGACAAAAATTATCCCTTTCATATAGTATCTTCTTAACTTATTTTTTTGAATATTTTGGTGTTGATCTGAACACTGAGTCATTCGAAAATAGAAACTTTTACCTAAAAGAAAATGGTGTAGTTAAGCAACAAAAAAAGGACCCATCCGATCTAAAAGGATGGTTATTGATGACAAAGAAGAGCTTGAAGACATTCCTCCTCATTCAACTACTGGAACATCAACCTCTTCTGGCCACATGTCTCTTCTAAATGGTGTTGTCAAAGATGTTCTGCAAGAGTTCGCCAATCAATCCAATCACCTCATTTCTTCTAGCCGACAAGAAAGTAAGCTTGCTGTTCACAATGAAAATGCATTGCACAAGTCAAGAGATAGAATTGTTGTACTCTTGAAATATATAGACAACCTGAATGATGATGAAACTGTGTATATGGATCATGAGGAGCCATTGGACTTGGAGGATGAAGGCTCTGATGCCTAAGAATGTCTCTCATTGAATATCTTGCTTTGTGTTTCTATTTTCTCTAGATTTATGAGACAATTCTGTATTAACTACTGTTCTCTTATTTTTTGGATAATTGTATAACTTAAATAATCCTTTGATACTTTTCTAATGACAATTTACTCTTTAACCTCTAACCTATTTTTTATAAGACTATCTGATTTTCTTTTATCCTTCTTGATGTCAAACGGGAGAGTAATGATAGGTGTAAAGGTTGATAGATAGGATAGATAGAAAGTGAAGAATTGTTTTATTCTTATGTGTTTGATGAGTTATCGTTTGAGATTGATTCATATGTTTTGATTAGTTTTAGTTGCATTTTTATGGATAAATCTATTAAACTAACTCACAATCATTTATAGCACATTCTTTAGTTGTAGTTTTGAAAATTTGCAACTCAGGTATTTTGTCTAAAGCCCATCAAGGGGGAGCAATCATTACAAAAGAAAGGAAGAGCTATTCATGCAATTCAAAGTGGTATCAACAAAGGAAAGTTTTTAAACTTTGCCTATTTCAATCCCTTTAGTTCTTTAACAAATTATGTTTGTCATCAAAGGAGAGATTGTTAAATTTAGAAAAGAATAAACTTAATGATGATGACAAACATATATTTTTGGTTGGGTTAAAAGCCCAAATGTTGTTTGATGCTTGCTTTATTATTGTAGGCCCAAATCACTCTTTGTTTGAGAAGTCCAAATAGTTTAAACGATCAGTAACTTAATAAATAGTAGATGAAGCAACATTGATGTTGTTGCTAAAGCCATAACCGAAAATGGCAAAGCAAACTAAAGAAAAAGTGACTCAACTTTTGATGAATACAAAATAGTTCATCAATTAAGCTTTTGAGAAAAAAGTGAAATCAATGGAGGCATAGTCAAATAAAAAATCTCATGTGGTTCATAAGAAAACAAAGTGTTACAATATTATTATTCTTGTACAAGTCAAATGGCTTGCTGAAACTACAATATCCCAGCCACTACCATTCAAAAAAGAAAAAGAAATTGGAGATTACCTTTTTCTGTTTCAAATCAAAGGCTAGAAATTAAACTTGGGGCCAAAGATTAAGATTAAGGGTGTTGATCTTGTAAGAGTTTTCAAAGCATTAAGACTATGCTGCTGTTGTAGCCGATTTTCTGGGGGAAGAAGAACTCAGCTGGTCCAATGTTCAAGAGTTAACTTTATTCACTAACTCAAGTTTTGGAGGTATTACCCCATATATAAAGAAATAATCAGCCAAAAATTGAGGTAAGGAGAGAAAACCTAATAATCTCAGTCTACCTAGCACCTTCACCACTCAAAACTTAAAATTTTAGAAGCAATGCTCCTAAACTAAAGGGAGTATTCCGCCAAGATAGAAGGTAACAAGTGAGAGTACTAGAATATAATTTTCACATAAGTGAGCACTTAGTGTTAAGAGTGTAGGGAATGACCCTAGCCAAATCAAATTTGGTTAAAAATTTGGTTTATCCCGGATTAGGAAGAATCATAGAAAATTGGTGTTTGTAATCTTTGTAAAGATAGTGAAAATTCTACCAAAGTTGTAGCGGAGACTGAATATAGACCACATTGCACAAGGTAGTTGAACCAGTATATATGGCTGTTTCTCTTCTCTGCTCTATTTTCTTTTCATTCGTTATGAGACAAAAAAAAATTGTCTCTTGCATTTCATATCGCAGACATAGCAGAACTAAAGTTACAGAATTTGTTTTACTGATCAAGTTTAAAAGCATAAAAAGAAATTATAGATTCAACCCCCTTCTTTAGGCCATTGAAAACCTTTACACACATTTAGTAGAATTGATTCATAGCGATATTTGTGAATTAAATGACAATATTACTAGAGGAGAAAAAGGTTTTTTTATAACTTTTATTGATGATTGTTCTAGATTTACATATGTAGCAAACTCGACACACTGCTCTTCGGGCACCAACTGTGCTTGCAATGCTCGCTCCATGGCCTGAAACCAGGTATCGGCTTCAGTTGGATTGGTGGTCCCCTTGAACTTTGGTGGATTAACCTTTAAGAAGGTTGCTAGCATCATCAGGCCCTGAGCTCTATTTTTGCCATTGCCATTATTGTTTATCTGTTGCCCAAGAGCCTCCGTAGTGGCCTGCATAGCAACAGCCATGTTTGCCAATGCCACCATTCAGATTTCAGACACCAACTTTCAACGATCATATCTCTTTCTACAGAATTCAGATTTTCACAAAATTTAAACCATTTTAAAGCTTGTTAAATTATCTTTCATTTGATATAAAATGCAGTAAATTTCAAAAATGGTAGCTCAATTCATTTTTACAAAAGTTCATCAAATTCTCAACTTACCAAAATTTCAACCAAAACCAAATCTAAACCACACCAAGCTCCAATATACTTCATAATATACCTTTTGTGCCACAAATCACCCTTTTACACCAATTTCCATTCAAATTATACCTTCCTCCACCTCAATTATCAAATATTTCACACTAACACATTTTTCAACCAACACAATCACCCATCATTATTATATTGCCAATAATCATTATGATCAATCTCAATCTCAATCTTCAACACCATATTATCAACATCAACATCACAATTCATCAAAACAACCCAAATCATCAAATCATCATACATTATCATACAACAAATTCAACAACCAAATTTAATTCAATCATCATATGGGTCACTAGCCCAAGTTTTCACAATTACATTACATTTTAGATACAGAAAACCGAAATCATACTTTGGCCGATTCCCCACTCAATCCGGAACACTTCCAATATCACTATTTCACAAGCTCTCAAAGCTCCAACACCCTTTAACCAGATTTTTCAGCACAAAAAGCCCCTTTCTAAACTTTTCAAGACTTCAATCAAGCTCCAACACATATATATACACTACCTAAACCACAATATCACATTCAAACATAGCCACTTAATACCTAAACACCATGAACCAATAAATTTCACTAGGATTGAGAACATTACCTTACCCAAAGATCAAAGAGGCAAGACTAAGTCTTCCTTTCAAGTTAATTGGATCCTATAACAAAAAAGAGCTCACAATTTCAACATTTTCACTCAAGATTTTCGAAATCAAGGCTGGAAAGACAAGCAAAAAAATGTGACTTACCTCTTGCACAACCTTATGAGTTTTGTAGAGCTTGACGCCGCGGTCGTGTAGCAGCAAATGGTGCGACAATCGGAGCTTCGAATCGAAAGTTGTGATCAAATGAAGTTGGATGTGGATAAGGGCAAGGGTTTCAAGCTTTTCCCCTCTTCCTTGCTTTGTTTCAGCGTGGAATGAGCGCCAAAAGGGAAGAAGAGCGCTATTTTGTTTAATTGGGCTGAGTTGGGTTGGGCCTTGGGCCCATTTTGGACTCGGTTCGTCTGGTTCGACCCGTTCAGCTCAATTTTGGGCCAATTTCTTTAAAATTGGTGTCAAAATTATCGTTTTAATTTTTTCTATCATATTAAACCATAAAAATTACATTTCTAATTTTTTAGAATAAATTTTAATTTATGAATTAATTAGTCATTAATTAACTGGATTTCACAAAAACAATTTAAAAATGACTAATATTTTTCAGTTTTATATAGTAAATTTAACCAATATATTTAAAAGAGATAATAAAAAATAAAAAAATTAAACGGCTATGACAATTATCTCCAAAAAATAACGAGATTTCTAATAAAAAAAGAATTTGTCAATCTGAATTGCTCTTAATGGATAAATCAACAGTTTAATGTACTATATAGGTTTCTTCGTTAATACAAAAAAAAAATATTAATAAAGAGTTAATCAATCTCACAAAAATAAAAATTAAAGATTGAAAAAAATATTTTTTTTTGATAATTTTATTGTTTTCGAAGTAATTGTTTAGAGCTTCTATTAAGATTTTTTTTTCATTTTACATAAATTAGTAAATAGTTTTTTTTTTATTTAAATAGAAAAAAAAAAACCCCGATAGAATGGTCAATTGGAATTATTGGGTACCGCCATACCGAACTACACCAATGAATGCGACAAAGCCCGCGTCCTTATCCTATCCAATATCCATGTCTCAATTTTGTTCCGCGAAGGTAACGATGAGTAAATGATCGAGATACAAAGTAACATTCCGTCGCCAACTGAACAACGTGCAGTGCCTTCGGAAAAGAAAACATTAAAATAATGTCATCGGTGAAGCAAATCGGAGTAGTGGGCGGCGGGCAGATGGGTTCGGGAATAGCGCAAGTGGCTGCTATGAATGGCATACACGTCTGCCTCTTCGATGTCGATCCTCCTGCTCTTTCCAAAGCCTCTGCTTCCATCTCTGCCTCCATCGCTCGTTTGGTTTCCAAAGCTCAACTCTCTCAGGTTATCATTAATTTTTATCCTTTTGTTGCTGATTATGTTAAATTACTTGAAGAGAATTTGTGTGTAGTTAATGATAATATTTTATGGTTCTGTTGAATGGTCACTTTGGTCCTGATTAGTGCTTAGTCCTAAAACTTTTAAATCGTGAGATAACTCTTAATTTAAATTTTGGTGGTTTGGAGTGGGATTATTTTTTCTTTCTTTTTTTTTCAATGTTTATGAATCGATTTAACTCATAATTTGAAGATTTATGTACTAACAACTGAAAAACAAAGACCTGAGACTAAATTAATCAGTTTACAGACCAATTTAGGATTTTTTTTTTTTTTGGTTCGAAATTGATTTCTATTTAATTGTGATGTTTTTGTCTAATTTCTTGAAAAATTAAGAACTTTTTGTCCTTCAAATGCCTTGATCCGCATAATAGTTTAAGTACTCCTTATGTACAGTCTGAAGGTGCAGATGCTTTGCAAAGGGTGCGGTTTACATCAAATTTGGAAGACTTCCATCAGGCTGATTTTATCATAGAAGCCATTGTGGAATCTGAAGATATAAAGAAAAGATTATTACTTCAATTAGAAAAGATTGCCAAGAGTTCTGCAATTTTCGCGTCCAACACAAGTTCCATTTCCATAACTCGCCTAGCAGCTGCAACCAGCAGGCCACATCAGGTTACTTTTTTGGTGTTGTATTTTATCATTTTAGAATGGGGATGTATTTACCATAAAGATTTGTTCATATGCTGTAGAGAAAATAGTGTTTTGTTTTTGTCATTATATTATATGCTACATTGGAACTTCATGTATAATATACAATATAGTGAAAAGAAATTACACCTTATTCATTTTCAGGTGATAGGAATGCATTTTTTCAATCCTCCTCCTGTGATGAAATTGATTGAGATTGTGCGAGGTGCACAAACATCGGATGAGACATTCGCAGCTACAAAAGCATTGTCAGAAAGGTTGTTGACTCATTCCCCTATCCAATTCTAAAGCGATTGATTTTATGTAACATCTTGTCTCTGTTTCGTTGTCACCCTTTAAATATGCAAATTCTGCACATCAATGTGTAAAATTCACACTTAGGCTTTTATGTTCCCATTCCCCACCATTTTGAGCACCCGGCTTCATGCATGTCTTGATAAAGCATTTTCTGTGGATTGATATTGATTTAAAGAAATAATAGCATCTAGTAACGTTTCTATGATGTTCCATATGGTCTGCCAAAGCTCTTATGAAGACTCGATCTTCCCATTTTCATGTGCTGAAGAAATTTATTCTGCTCATTATCTGTGTGCCTCGTCTTGTTTGATTTGACAAATACATGCAATTTTTTTTTTATTGTGTTCTGTAATTTCTTTCTCCCATGACCCTTTAGGTTATTTCTTTTGCCTCCTACTGGTCCAAGATATCTTAAAAAAATTCATAATCAAACTCTGATTCTTCTGTTGACTACATTTTTCATATGTAGGCTCGGCAAGAAAGTAATAACCTCCCGAGACTTCTCAGGATTCATTGTAAACCGTATCCTTATGCCTATGATAAATGAAGCGTTTTTCGCCCTCTACACTGGCGTCGCAACCAAAGAGGACATTGACACTGGAATGAAGCTAGGCACTAACCATCCAATGGGTCCTTTACAACTTGCAGACTTCATTGGGTTGGACGTGTGCTTGTCAATAATGAAGGTTCTTCATGCTGGCCTTGGTGACAACAAATATGCTCCATGCCCTCTTCTTGTGCAGTATGTCGATGCTGGCCGACTTGGAAAGAAACAAGGTATAGGCGTGTACGACTATCGGAAAGATTCGAGGTCTGCAAATTCGTCTTCACGTCTCTAAGAAGTATTTTTTGTTGCGGAAGAATAAGTTTGCTGGTGAAGGCGGAATAAAGAAGTGTGGCCTCGCCTATTTTGTACTGGTATCTTTTGGGGCATGCTCCCAAGTGCAGAGGTTGTTGAAATATGAGTGGAGATATTATTATTAGAAGTGGTTATTAGTTTAAAGGGTGTGTTTATAGAGAATAGTTGAGTAGGTACTCTGTATATTTATTACTTTCCTCTCTCTATATACTGGTGTTTTCTTATGTAACAATCTTCACTCAAGTAATATATTATCTTTCTTTCTATTGTATTGTTACTTCAATATTTTTACTAAGTTGCCATGAATCTTAACATGGTATCAAAGCGATGGAATGCTCCTTAAGCTCTGTAAAATTCTTCTACTATAATTAGCTCCTTGTTGAGAGTAATTTTTGTTATAAAAATAACTAAAAATAACTAAATAAATAAATAAGAAAGAGGTAACAAAAGAAATATAATAAGAGAGAGATGTTATTGATGTTGTTGTTATACGGAGGCTTAAACTTCTATTTATATGTACACATGATGACATATTTTCAAATTATAATAAATAGAGTCATTCTTGATAGACTAAGCTTCATTGGAAATGGGCATCCACATAAGATCTTTTCACAACACTCCTCCTTGGATGACCATTTAGGATTATTGCCTCGTTAAAACCTTACTAAAGAAAAATCCAGTGGGAAAAAACCTTAGTGAAGGACAAAGAGTACAATATCCTTTAGTGATGGGGACTGCTTCATTAAAAACCTTGTTAAGAAAAATCCAATGGGAAAAAACCTGACCAAAGAAAAAAGAGTACAGTCTCCCCCTCTTGTTGACATCATTTAACATCTCGAAATCGACGCATCCCAATCTCATGTACCAATCTTTCAAAGGAGGATTTTGGAAGTGACTTTGTGAATAAATCTGTCAGATTGTCACTTGAGCGGATTTGTTGGACATCAATTGTCCCTTGATTTTGAAGATCATGAGTGAAGAAGAATTTGGGAGAAATATGCTTTGTTCTATCACCTTTGATATATCTGCCTTTAAGTTGAGCAATACATGCTGTATTATCTTTAAACAAGACAGTTGGAGCTATCTTATGGTCAATTAGTCCACATGATGACATAATATATTGGATCAAACTCCTAAGTAAAAAACACTCGTGACTAGCTTCATGTATCGCGAGTATTTCAACATGATTAGAGGAGGTTGCAGCAATCGTCTGTTTCGTGGACCTCCATGATATAGCTGTTCCAACATATGTAAATAGATATCATGTTTGAGATCTCCCTTTATGTGGATCAGACAAGTAGCCAGCATCTGCATAGCCAACTAGTTGTGACTTGGATCCATAGGGATACCATATTAACCGTTCCATGAAGATATCGAAAGATTTGCTTAATTCCACTCCAATGTCTTTTGGTTGGAGAGGAACTATACCTTGCTAGTAAATTCACCGCGAATGACATGTCAGGTCGCGTATTATTAGCAAGATACATTAGCGCTCCAATTGCACTAAGATATGGTACTTTAGGACCAAGGATATCTTCATTCTCTTCTTTAGGACGGAATTGATCCTTCTCCACATCCAAAGATCTTACGATCATTAGGGTACTTAATGGATGTGACTTATCCATATAAAATCTTTTCAAGATTTTCTCTGTGTATGTTGTTTGATGAATAAAGATCCCATTTTTTATATGGTCGATCTGCAGGTCGAGACAAAATTTAGTTCCTCCAAGATCTTTCATCTCATACTCTTCTTTAAGATTTTTTTATAATTGTTGGAATCTCTTCAAGAGTTCCAATGATATTTAAATCATCAACGTACACAGCAATTATAATGAATCCAGATGCAGATTTCTTTATGAAAACACATGAGCAGATATCATCATTCTTGAATCCGTTTTTGGCCAGATACTCAGTAAGACAATTATACCACATTCGTCTAGATTGCTTTAGACCATATAAAGATCTTTGCAACTTGACTGAGTATAACCCTTGCGAATATTCATTGGATGGCTTAGATATCTTTAATCTTTCAGGGACTTTCATATAGATATCCTGATCTAATGAGCCGTATAAATAGGCTGTTACCACATCCATTAAATGCATATGCAGTTTATGATATGCAGATAAACTGACCAAATAACGCAATATTATCGCATCTACTATAGGGGAATACGTTTCTTCATAATCTATACCGGGCCTTTGTGAAAAACCTTGTGCCACAAGTCGGGCTTTATAGCGCACAACTTCATTTTTCTCATTTAGTTTTCTCACAAATACCCATCGGTATCCAACAGGTTTTACATCTTCTGGTGTACGGACTACAGGTCCAAAGACTTCACGTTTTGCAAGTGAGTCTAACTCAGCCTTCATGGCTTCTTTCCATTTTGGCCAATCATTTCTTTGTCGACATTCTTCGACTGATCTTGGCTCAAGATCCTTACTTTCATGCATGATATTTAATGCCACATTATATGCAAATATTTCATTGACAATTGTCTTATTTCGGTCCCATTTCTCTCATGTAAAGACATAATTTATCGAGATCTCGTCATTTTCACAATTTTCAGGTACGTGAACGTCTTCTGGTGTTAACATTATATCATAATTTTGGACAACTGCAGGTGTCTCTACTATGTCTTTTTCAACAGGAATAGTATTTACCTCTTTTTGCTTTCGAAGATTTTTATCTTTGGAACCGACAGGCCTGCCACGCTTCTGCCGTGAATTTACTTCAGTGGCTACTTGTCCTACTGGGACATCAATTCGAATCGGGGCATTTTCTGCCCTGCCACGCTTCTGGCGTGAATTTGCCTCAACGGCTACTTGTCCTACTGGGACATCAATTCGAATTGGAGTATTTTCCGTTGCTATATAAGATTTGGTTATCCTCTTTGTATCGAAAAATGCATTAGGCAATTCATTTGCTATTCTTTGCAAATGTATAATCTTTTGAACCATTGCCTTGATCGAGGATCTAAATGCATCAACGATGATGCATTCCAATTAAGTTCCTTTTCAGGAAGCTTATTCTCTACCCCTAATGTTGGAAATTTTGATTCATCAAAATGATAATCCGCAAATTGGGTTTTAAATACATCTCCCGTTTGTATCTCAAGATACTTCACTATAGATGGAGAATCATATCCAACATATTTTCCCAATTTTCTTTGGGGTCCCATTTTGGTGCAATTAGGTGGTGCAATGGGAACATATATTGCACACCCAAATATTCTTAAATGGGAAATATTTGGCTGCTGGCCAAATGCTAATTGCATAGGAGAGAACTGATGGTAACTCGTTGGCCTCAAACGAATAAGTGCTGCGGCATGTAAAATAGCATGCCCCCAAACCGAAGTTGGGAGATTTGTTCTCATAAGCAAGGGTCTAGCAATCAATTGGAGGCGCTTAATAAGTGATTCTGCTAACCCATTTTGTGTGTGAACATAAGCTACTGGATGTTCAACACTTATTCCATTAGCCATACAATAAGCGTCAAATGCTTGGGAAGTAAATTCACCAGCATTATCAAGACGAATTTCTTTTATTGGATTTTCTGGAAATTGTGCTTTTAATCGAATAATTTGAGCCAGTAATCTCGCAAACGCTAGGTTGCGAGAAGATAATAAGCACACATGTGACCATCTCGAAGATGCGTCTATAAGGACCATAAAATATCTAAAAGATCCACATGGTGGATGAATAGGTCCACATATATCACATTGAATCATTTCTAGGAATTCAGGGGACTCAAATCCAATCTTTACTAATGATGGCCTTAAAATTAACTTTCCTTGAGAACATGCAGCACGATAAAATTCACTAGATTTAAGAATCTTCTGGTTCTTTAGTGAATGTCCATGGAAGTTTTTAATAATTCTTCTCATCATGGATGTTCTCGGATGACCCAATCTATCATGCCAAGTTATGAATTCATTTGGGCTAGTAAACTTCTGGTTTACAATGGCATGTGATTCAATTGCACTAATTTTTATATAATATAACCCAGATGAAAGTAAGGGCAACTTTTCTAATATAACCTTTTTATTTAAATCATGAGTTGTGATATATAAATACTCATGATTTTCTTCATTCATTGTTTCAATATGATATTCATTTCAGCGAATATCTTTGAAACTCAACAAGTTCCTCAGAGACTTGGTAGATAATAGTGCATTATTTATTATAAATTTTGTTCCTCTAAGAAACAAAATTATAGCTCTTCCGGAGCCTTCTAAAACATTGCCCGAGCCAATAATAGTATTAACATACTATTCTCTTAGCACAAGATGGGTAAAATATATATCCCTTTTAAGAATAGTGTGCGAACTTGCACTATCCGCAAGGCAAATATCTTCAGAATATGTCCTTGCCATTTTTCTTCAAAAGCAAATGATAATAATATTAAAATGAGTAGAAGTACATGCACAGTAAAATTATTCATATGAATACTTAGCAAACACACATATTAAACTATTCCATCATTGATCAAATAGCCAATATTTCCTTCAGAATCCTTAAAGAAATTAGATACATCATAATGAATGGTGGAATTTTCATCATTTGATACAAAAATTGTTTCCTTTCCTTTGTCATCATTTTTTAAGGATGCTTGATAAAGATCAACTAGGTGCTTTGGAGTACGACAGGTACGTGACCAATGGCCCTTTCCACCACAACAGAAGCATTTATCCTCAATTGATTTATTTTGCCCATTGTTTCTTTCTTTATCCCACTTCTGGTGAGATCCTTTCTTATGAACATAATTTCTTTTCCTTCCATAATTTTTCTTGTTATCAAAATCTTGCCATTTACCTCTTCTGGGGTTATAATTTGTCGCATTTATTTCAGGAAATGGGGAGGCACATACTGGGCACACTTCATGATTTCTCAAAAGTAACTCATTGTTGCGTTCAGCAACAAGAAAGCAAGAAATTAACTCAGAATATTTTTAAATTCTTTTTCTCGATACTGCTGCTGCAGGAGCACATTCGAGAGGCATGGAAGGTCGAGAAAATTTTCTCTAACATATCGGGCTTGAGGAAGTATCACCGTTTTTTCATGATTATACCTTTTTCAAGGTCTTTCCACAGATCTGCATGATCTTTTAATGTGAGATATTCATTTTTCAATCATACTTCAAGATGACGACGAAGGAAAAATATGGCTTTATTTTTATCCTTCTGGGATATATTATTTTCAGCCTCAATGGTATCTTCAAGATCCATTGAATCAAGATGGATTTCAGCATCTAATATCTATGGTAAATAATTATTTCTAGATATATCAAAAGCATTATATTCAAGATGAAAGAAATTCGACATAATAAAAATTTGTTACCTGAAGTCTTCCTAATAATTTCATTAGAGTTTCGTGCTAATAACGTGTTATAAAAATAACTAAAAATAACTAAATAAATAAATAAGGAAGAGGTAATAACAAAAGAAATATAATAAGAGAGAGAGAGAGAGATGTTATTGATGTTGTTGTTATACGGAGGTTTAAGCCTCTATTTATATGTGCACGTGATGATATATTTTCAAACTATAATAAATAGAGTCATTCTTGATAGACTAAGTTTCATTGGAAATGGACATCACATAAGATCTTATCACAACAATTTTTCTGTTTTTTAGTTGAAACTAATATTATTTTAATTTCCTATTTCCCTCAAACTCAGAAACACCTAAGTTGTTTCTGCCACATTAGTTGATTCAGCTGTTGTGCATCACCAGTAGCAGATACTGCTACTTTTACTTTAAGGCTAGCCAATTGTATCTTCTAGTTGCTGGAACGTCCTCTGTTGTGTATTCTTTCTGGCAGTAACTGCCTTCCAGCTACCTTTAAAACTGTTCTGAAGCTGTCGCTGCCGTCCACTGTCGTTCTATTTGACCAACGACCATCCCATGAACTTCTCCTTGTCCATAGATGTCCCACCATGACAATAGTGTCGATAATCCATGCGCTGCTTCTCCACTATGACAAACAAGTAGCTTTGTCTCCTAGTTTTCAGTACTTGCCCAAGAGTGAGCTCTTATTGCATGTCTATGAGAGTTCTACAACCTTCAGCATGTTTTTTACCGCCTTAGTAATTGTTCCATTAATAGTTGCGTTCCCCTTGTCCTAGTTATGCTATTCTCTGACAAGGCATTGGCCCTTCCAACCTCCTTATTGTGTTATTCACATGTATCCAACATCCCTGAGTTGCCTTGCCAGTCTTCAATGGAAATCATTTTAAATTTTGAAGGCTTAAACTGTAACAACCTGAAATCATAGTAAGCTTTAGCTTGAGGGGGAATTTTAGGCATAATAAGATTCTGCTTTGATATTTCACTATGTTAGATAATATCCTATAATTTATTTATGTTCCAAGCTTGAGGGGAGTGTTGAAATATGAGAAGAGATATTATTATTAGATGGTGGTTATTAGTTTAGATGGTGTATTTATGGAGAGCAAGAATAGGTATTCTATATTTATTACTTTCCTCTATGTACATATTGGTATTTTCCCTTGTAAGAATCAACAGACAAGTAATACATTATCTTTCTCTCTATTGTCTAGTTGCTTCAATATTTGTATTGAGTAACCATGAAACTTAATAAAGGTGAACACCTATGCCTTCTGCTTTCCTTTGTCACTTGTCTTAGCTCCATTTAAAAATTTCTTTAATTTACAACTAATGGTTTGCTCAAGTTTTAAGTACTAGAGAATTTTTTTAAAGTAGTTTATTGCAAACTAGAAACATGTAAACACTTGAGTAGCGCATATTAATAACTAAACACCTCAAAATGTGTTTCTGAATCATCAGCTCACCTCAGAAGATATGAAGACTTGATTCCAATACCTCATAACCAAACGACACGCCATAATAAGAATATAAGATCACATAAATGCATTCAAACCAACAAATACATTTTGCCTCCAAAAATGGAACGTATTAAACAAGTCAAACTGTTTGAAAAATAAGCTGTTATCTTTTTACTACTTCAAGTACGTAACGTAATTATTAACTCTATAAAAAGTATTGTGCCAAGCAAGAAGCATGTGTACATCTTGCTCATTAAAAAATCAATCACACAATGATAGAAGACAACTTTCCAACGTTATTATGACTCTCTCACCATATATTATATATGATTCAAGGGAGACCAAGAAGAACTAAGAAGAACGAAGTGCTATAAAAATATTTTCCAAGTGTTCATCTTTCTTATGTTCAGTCTTTTTTATTATTATTATTTCATACTCTCCCTTTGTCTTAGAAGACAAGTCATAGTTATTTTTAATCTAGATGTTTTATTGTAATTATATACTAGATAGCGAACACATATATGAGTAATTCCTACTAATGCTAAATCTTAGAACAAGCTTAGAATTTAAGCTATATGAAAATCTCATACATACTAACTTTGTACTCTTTTTACTTTGATGCATTAGTAGTTATTCTTAGCCTAAGAATGTTTGAGACAACATTATCTAAGGTTTTTAGACCCTATATTAAATTGACTCAAGCATAGCTTAGAAAGACTTAGGACAATCAAATTTAAAGTTCTTAGATTAGATGTAATTTGAGTCAAGCAAAGTTTGAGAAGACTTGCTAAAACAATATTATGCAACACTATTTTATTATAGTGAAAATCTCAACGATTATTTGGGATTATATATAGAAAAATCTTAGTCGAATCAAGACATATTATATTATACCATTTTCTAAACTCTTCTCTTTATTCTTCTTATTTGTCAGTGGTGGAGCCACATAATGGGAAAGAAAGACAATAGCATCTTAATTTTAATTTTTTACATGTAAATTATATATAAATTTCAATTTAACTCTCCTTAAAATTTTATTTTAGTCTTATTTTATTGTATAAATATTTTTTGTCCTCCTCTAATATTTTATCTAGTTCTAGTTCTGCGCCTGCTATTTGTTATACTCTTTAAAATACCTGGTATACTTGTTTCAAAACAAAACTTAAGGTTATATTCAGTCAAAGACATCAGAAATTGGTTCTAAAGGTAAACTTATGTTTTTTACCTAAAATCTTACCTTATGTATTTTTGTCGGTCAGAAGTCCAAGGCTTGATACACTTTTTAAGTTTCTGTTTATTTTTTAAAAAAGAGTTTTAAGTACGATTCAACCCCTATTTCTTGTGCACTTGTAATCATTTTATTTTCCACGCTGCTTCTAAAATGTGTTTCGACCTCTCTCGTACCGAAGTCATCTTAGAAGAAGTCAATGAAAGAATTTGCAGCAACCATCTGACATCTCAGTCACTATCAAAGAAGATTCTGAGTTAGCTGAAGGGTGTAAAATTGGCTTGGGAAATTAAAATGAAAAGTTCTTGTTGTCTCGTTGTAGTAATATTCCCAAACTGATATTTCCTTAATCAAATTTGGAATATTGTCATAAATTCAAACCAAACCGGGAGTTTAAATCCTAGATTGTCCTCCAAGAAAATGCATTGTAATTGATTATAGGAATTTGGATTTTATGGCAAACAACTAAAATTAAAATAAGCAATAAAGTAAATTAGCAATTAAGGAAATTAGAAGTGACAGGTAAACTAAAAGTAATATAAAACAATCAGGAAAAGCAGTTGATCAAATTCAATTAATATAGTCTTGGCTAGGGTTAATCCTCAAGTTTCCAATCTTTGTTACTAATCTAAAATATCATGATAAATAAGAGAGTTGAAATTGTCTTCACACATTACAAAAGGATGTAGCTAATCATGTGAAGTGATGTTAGAACTATCAACTCAAATGTATGCCAACATCCATATATTACCCTACCAGAAGAACTCATTATGATCTTCACACATTAGTCGTTCTCCAATGGGGGAATCGACTTGCTTAGACCTTTTACTATAGCTCCGAGGTAAGTGAATTACTTAATAGTGGTGGTTGATTATTTCACTTTAGAAGTTGAACTTCTCCCACCCATCATAGTCTCTCAAAAAATGTTCTTCTAGAAGAGTATAGTCACGAGGTTTGGGATTTGGATGTCCGTTACCACTAACAATGGAACTCAGTTCATCGATGTTATCTTCAGAAAGTTGCTATCCGATCTCCACATCAAGCAACCGTTCACCAAATTCAGCAAACAAGAAGTCACCACTTCAGAAAGTTGTATAACACATTGTTGTTCAAGCTTGACAAAACGCAAAGCAAAGATAGATACATAAATTGTAAAAGTGACTAAAATAAAATTTGTAACGTATGAAAACAATTTAATTCTTGAACAAGAAATAACTTAGTGAAATTTTAAGCATGCATGTTAATTTTACAAAGACATACAACAAAATAAAATATAAGAGATATACTTAGTAAAAATTTGCAAAGGCAAAAGTATGCAAGATATCAAAATGAAACAAAAAAGTAGGTCAGGGATCGTGACTATGAAGAGAAACAACATAAAAATAAAAGGAAATACTCACGTGATGACATCTTTATATGAAGATGACATCTTCAAATATATCAAATCATCTAATAATTTACAATGCTATTTTCGTACAAAAATATCGTTATTGGAGTATTTACCAAAATTTAAAAACATGGGCCCATTAAAAAAAAGAAGTACTATATATTGCAATAAAAGATTTTTTTTATCTATAAGATAAAAAAAAACGTTTTATTTCCTAAAAAAAATTATGCCAACTTTAATTTTTAGGATATAATTTTTTTGTTTGGCATTTCAAACAAGTTTGCCCTACCCGACAAACCTCGTCAGGTGTTATTCAATGGTGATGCCATAAGTTTCGCAGACTTCACAATGGCGGCTCTCATCAATAACATGACCCTAAGCACTACAAATTTATCAAAAGGCTCTCTTTCAAGCAGGAACGGACCTACATTAAAAGAGGAGGGGGCATTTGCCCCACAGAATTTAAAAAAAAACTAATACCTATATATAACCTTTTATTATATTATATTTATTCAAATAAAATATAAATAATTTTTTTGTATTTTATGTTAAAAAAATATTTTGTTAAACTTAATATTTAATAATAATTATATTGTTAAATTTGATTTAATATAAAAATAAAAAATAAAAAATAAATAAACTCAAAAAATAGTGATAATTAATTTTATTATATTAGTTAATTAGTTGATAATTAAATTAAAACTTAGTTTTCTAATTAAATACAATTTAAATTATTAGTAATTTTTTAAAAAATATTTAACATAAAAAACATATTATCAATATATTAATATACTCTATTAATATTTATTATTAAAATGGTCTTGATTATAGTAATTAATTTGGATAAAAGATTTATGTATACCATAAAAATTATAATAAATAGATTTTATAATTAAATATGAAATAATAAAAAGTAAAATAATTGTTTAAGAACATATATAGGAAAATAATATTTAGTCATGTTAAAAATAAAAAAAGTCATTATAAATTATTTTTTTATTATTTTGAATATTAGACTGAGTGAAATTATTTTTTTATTATTTTAAATACTATAATAAGTGATTGTGTGTATGTTTCTAATTCTTATCAATATGTATAGATAGTTCTAATTTAAAATTTTAAATATGTCTAAATAAATTTAGGTTGGTCGAGTGATTAGTTTAATCGTCCGCTTAAACAAGTGTTGGGAGTTCAAATTTCATTTCGTGTGTGTAGCAACTCATTGACCCTCTTAAATAAAACTCAAAGTCATGATAGATTAGTTCTTAACTTATTGGATATTGTGAAGAACAAAAAAAAATATATCTATACCTAAATTTTATTATTTTTTTGCCCTATAACTAAATTTTTCTGGGTCCGTCACTGCTTTCAAAAGAAAAAGTGTAGTTACCGTTAAGGAGGTGTTGGTCTAAAGCAAACAAGCAAAATATATCATACATCGACCTTTGTTCGAACATAGATTGACTTTTTTGTTGTGACCATCGTTATCTAGAACGATTGAATCATACTTTGGACAGTCCAAATGTTCAAACTAATTGATATTAAACTGGAGTTCTCCCTCCAAAAAGCTGAAAAATCTTTTAATTGACATTGGCTAAAAGAGAAGCTCATTGTTGCTTCCCATTCTAGCTAAACAGCTTAGTGAGGTGGAATAGATGAAAGAAGACACGGAAGGAAGCAGGCATCTCCAAATTTGACATACAAGCCTGAAAGATCAAATGAAAGCTCAACAGTTTGATGGAATTAAGAAGGGGGAACCCTACACTGGCTCAAGACTTTGTTGATATGGCAATTGGAAAAAGAACACTACAAACAATTATCACAATACTCACAATTTAATGACCTATTTTTTTTTTTTTGAAAATTGGTCTTTAAACCCTCAGAGATAGATTTAGAGATCGATTTATATTCCAATTTAAATAGTTATTAAAACTTTAGTAGCTAAATTTAAAATATAGGAACCAATTTTAGTCGCTAAAGATTAACAACCGATTTTTGACCAAGGAAAATCAATATAGTATCAATTGCTAAATCGTTCGCTAAATAGTGAGTAAATATTTAATTGTTAAATCAGTCGCTAAAATTTGGTCGCTAAATGGCAACCAATTTTTTAGTTGTTATAAGAGTTGTTACTAGCAAATAATAAAAAAAAAGTTTTTATTTTCATTTTAGGTTTTAGTCATTAAATCGGTCACTAATATCTTAACTGAAAATCTAAAATTAGTCGCTAAATTAATCGCCATTACAGATTTTCTAGTTACAGATTTTTACTAAATTTCATATATACCACTCTAAAGCCTGATTTCATAGATAATTAAAATCCAACAAAATACAAAAACGATCAAATATAGATTAATGTTTGCATATAAATACCAATCATTCACATAATTAAGTAAAGGTAATGCTTATATAACTGATCACTTAATCATTCAAATGTCTTGATTACTTACTATTATCATCCTACAATGAATATAATCACTCTTCAAAGGAGGGTTCCTTTCTTGCATTTGTTTTTTTGCCCCCTAGTTAAAGAAACAAAATATCAAAATTCAGTTTTTTCATCATTTGTTAAAGCAATTGGTTATTGTATTAAAATATTTTTTTCTGTCTTTTTCAACCTGGTTGGCAAGGCATTGTTCTTTTCTTCCAATTTCTTAACTAGTTCTTTATTTTTTGACCTTCGCAACATTTTAGATGGTTGAGAAATGGAGCCACAACAACCAGGTATTTAATCAAGGTGAATATTATAGTGTCTAAAAGATGGTGCTTATTTATTAAAAAAGATTAAAAGTTATTATTTAAAAGATATAAAAATAAATAATTTTTAAAAAATCAAAATTTATTACAAAAAAATAAGTTAGACAAAATTTAGACAAAAGCTCATAAGCACCCTAGAATTAGACTTTAATCAATTGTAATAAACTCTATTCTAAATGTATAAATTCTTTTCTTTTTACCTCCAACTGTGACAAACTAAACAACCACCTCATCTAATGTACTACTTCCTTCTACAAACGCCTTTTGAGTAGTCTGTTCTAATATGTTCTTAAATTTAATATGCTCATATCAAAATTAGATCAATTAAAAAACAAAGATGATGAATAATAGCCACAACAAGAAGAGATGTCTATTGAGAAGCATATTACATAGCATGGAATTTTGTAGCTTCAAAGACAATGAAAATGACTTTTTAATCATGAGCTCGCAATCTAACTTTTCTTCAAACACATCAATAAGTACTCTCTCGGTGACAAGGAATAGTCTTCTGAGAATCAAAGGTACATCTTTATCTTCTTCCATATCTAGCACAATAAAATTTACAAGAAAGATGAGTACCAATACATCTTTAATGATTTCCATAAGATGCTTGTAGAATGGTCAACCAATTGCAAAGACATCATAATGTGTTGTGTTTCTCGTATGCCAAGCTTCTTGAAGATACAAAAAGGAATTAGATTGTTGCTAGAACTCAAGTCAAAAAGGGCCTAGGACTCCAATTATGCAAGGAATGGCGAAACTTCTTGGATCTTTGGGGAGGTAGCTTATTTTGAAGAATTGCATTATACTTCTTAGTGAGCATGACTGTTTCATTGACTTTCAACTCTTTTTCTTAGGACAGAATTTTCTTAAACAAAATTGTATAGTTAGATATTTGAGTAAATGCTCAAAAAGTAGGACATTGGGTTACACCTTAAAAATCTCCAACAATTTGTTGAACGGTTTATCATATTGCTTCTTTTTTTGTTATACTCTTTCACGATATAAAAGAGATGATTTATAGACTTATGGTAGGACATGAAACAATTCCTCTTCTTTGCCTTGGTTTTGCTTCATTAAAAGTTCATCTTCCTTGTTGGAATAATCAGTTCCTTAACACTTTTAAGGGTGATAGCTTTTACATTTTTCTTTGGATTCTTGATTGTGTTGCTTGGTAAAAAATCTTGTGATCTTTGATCTAATTGCTGAGAAATCCAATTATTTTTTATATTTTTAATGAGAACTTCTTAATTACTAAATTGAGAATTGTAATGCTTAAATTGAGCTTTATTCTTCTCTACAAAAATATAGTGAATCTTTATAAATTGTTAAAACTTACATTCCAACTGAGAATTTTTCTCTTCATAATTCGGATTGAATTGTCTCTTTTGAATTGTCTCCAAGAGAAATTCTCGTGATTCCTCCACCTAAGATTATAAGTTTTGGAATATTGACCATTTCTCGGGTCATTTCACATATAATTCACCTACTCTTAATCTCTATTTTTATATAGTCTTAAAGAAATTTAATTATTTTTGAATTGTTATATACTTAATTGAAAGTGCTTCTAGTTTTGCTAAAATTATTGTTAGAGTGTTAGCTTCAAGAACACTCTTGATCTTGTTGTAAAACTCTGAATTTTTAAAAATTTAATAATAAATTTATTTATAATTTATTATACTTAATTAAGATTATATTTTAAGAGATTTTATACATAAATTAAGTAATTTTTTAATTATGATTTAAAATCTTAGTAATTAAAAATAAAAAAAAAATTTATATATAATTTAAATTAAATAATTAAAAATTTTGATTAGTTTTTATGAATTAAAAAAATTATTTATTTATTTCTAATTTTAAATTAAAATACTTAATTAAAAATAATTTATAAATTAAAAAATAAACAATATTCTTAAAGTTAATTATTTTATATTAAATTTTAATTTCAAATTAATACTCAACCCAAATCCTAATTCCCAAATCAAAAACTCTAAATTCCCAATTCACTAACCTTAATTTTTCCTAAACCTACAACTAGCTTTTTCAGCCACCACTCACCTTCCTCCTAACCCCAGTACCCATGGTACCAAGAAGAAAGAAAACAGCATAGAGGAACAAAGCTGAGAAATGAGAGATTTAAAGAGTGAGGGAGTCGCGAGGAAGAAGGGAAGAAGAGGGAGAAAAATGCGCTGGCCGAGGAGATGCCGTTGCCTTGCGCTGCCACCGCACCCCGTCACACCCAGCCGCGTCCTGCTTGCCGTCGTGCCATCCACCCACGCCGATAGGGAAGAGAGAAACAGAGGAGAGTGGCGTCGCATCTACTGCGAGCTCACCGCTGAGGGAAGCCGCCGTCGCCATCGTCGTCCTCATCGTGACCTGCCACCGTCGCTATCGTCGCCGCGCCCTGTCAAGTTGTCATCAAGATGAGCGAACAGATGAGAGAGAGGGATGCCATCGAGGAGAGAGAAGGAGCTCGCGAGAGAGAGCTCGTCGCTGCTGCTGTCGTGGTTTCCTCGCTGTCATCGTTGTTGGGTATTCATCGGAGGGAACCATCGTTATCAACGCCGCGTTGGAGTTACCACCACTTTGTTCCGGCATCCATCCTGAGCACGGGTTGAGTTCTGAGGAATTGCATGTCAAAATTAAGGATGCCGTTGAACCACCGGAGTTTTTGGCCGTTGTCAGAGCTACCGCCGGGTTAGCTCGAGACTGCGGCTGCTCTATTCTACTGTTACCGATTGAGTTATCGAGATTGCCTGTTACGATTAAAATCGTTTCTGCTATTGCGAAATTGAGGGGACCTGTGATTGAAGCTGCAGTTGATTTTGAGCTAAGAGAAATGGTTCTTGTGATGCATTTAGTTTTTGGGTTTGACTTTTCGAGGTAGGAGCCTTTTCTAAAAATTCAATTTTATAATTTGGAATGGTTATAAATAGATATTGATGTGAGAAATATACTTTTTAGTGATTGTATAAGTCTTATGTATTGTCTAGCTATTTTGGATGAATATAATTGTTGTTTGATTGGATTATTCTTTGATTTTGTTAAATAGACGGTTGCTGAATTATTTCTTTAAAGTTTTGGAAATAAGTGTGGTTCGTTGAAAATGATTTGAATTTGAATCGGTTTCCTTGAGATATGAAAATGGTATGAATTTTTAGAATCTGCTTGATTTTGAACTAATTTGATTTTGAACTCGTTGGAAAGGATTGCAGAATGGTTTAGTTGGAACCCGAAAAGGGTGGGAAAGTCCAAGTTTTAGGGGAGGTGCTGTCAAAATTTCTATAAAATTTGAGACTTTATTTGAAATTTTATTTAGAAAATTATGAAATTAAGAATTATATTATTTTATTTGAATTATTTAAGAAAATAATGAATTATGTTCTGAATTGAATCATTGAAAAGAGAATTATGATTGAGCTTTATTTCCTAAGAAAAATATTATATTTTGAGTGCAAGTTATTTAGAAAAGACTTATCTTTTGATGTTGTTTTAAATGTAAGAAGGGTTTATATTTTTTAATTTGATTAAAGAATCACATTCGGATGAGTTTTAGTGGATTTAAAGGAAATTGGACTTTGATTGAATAATTTTGTTTGTGACGTTTTGAAAGAAATAAAAAATTGGTTTTAAAAGTGAACTGGAAGGTGGTTCTGATTTGAATGGATTGGTTTTGTTCTAAGTGACTCGGTTTTGAAATTTGTTTAGAAACTTTATTTGATTGATTCAATTGAAGTAAACAATGATTTTTAAGGATCTTGAATGAATTTAAGAAATTGAAAGTTGGCGGATTTCCTCTTAAAGTCTTGAGACTTTACCGAGATAGTTAATTGATAACTCCCATTTAAAGTAGTTAAACGGATAATTTAAAAGTGAAGAATTTTGATTCTTTTTAAAGAAAATTACTATTTGATATGATTTTGAAATTGAGACAAAGATGAGTTTGATTTTAGCTTCAAAGTAAAGTGATTTGAGAAAAAAAGTGAAATATGCCATGAATGATGTTTTGGCTTGATATGGATTGTTGAGGAAGTTCGGAAATGAATGATGAATGAGTGATTTATAATGAATTTGAAAATGAAATTGTTTTGGGCTTTGATCTGGCAAGGAAGTGGTGGTTTACCGCTTGTCCAGTTTCGAAATATCTGTGAGGATCATGGTGGTTTACCGCTCGCAGAAGGTGGGGATCGTGGTTATTTACCGCCCACCAAATTTTAAAGAGAATTATTTTGTGGGAATCGTGGTTATTTACTGCCCACGTGGGTGGTGTTTTTCAATTGAAAACATCTGTGGAGATCGAGGTGGTTTACTGCCCGCAGATGATGGGGATCGAGGTGGTTTACCGGCCACCGGGTGAGGATCGTGGTACTGTACTGCTCACCAGTTTTCAAGAGGACGATGCCCGGGTTAGCTACCGGACATGTTGGGTTGGCTGTACAACTGACAGATAAGACTCATTAGTCATAGGGCATATGCATTCATCATATGCATTTATGTGACATTGTTTGGGTGTGCATATTGTAATTGGTTTGCATATGTGAATAATTATGTTTAATTGCTAATTGCTATACGTGACGTAACTATTTTTTATTCTGTTTGAATCTCATTACTTGTGTTTGTGATTGTAATTGGTTGGATTGTGGTGAGTTGGATGTTGATTGAGTTGCTTGAGTCTGAGGCCGTGTTTAATTATGTGATGGGCTAAAGTCGTGCCTGGTTTGCATTTGAGATTTAGTTCTGTATGAAAAATCAATCTGGTTCAGTATAGACTTAATAAACCTATGCTTGGAACAGGTTGGTCATTCATGCTATCTAGGGAAAGCTTTTAAGAATTTTATAACTAAGAAAAAAGATTTTCTAAGTCCCTGGGTAATTAATTGATTTCTCTTTTGAAAAGGATCCTGGATGTTAAATCTTTGGTTTTTGAAAACATACATAAGACGAGCAACGATCATTGTACTTCAAAAACAGTTTTATTTTACGTATCTTATTATAGCAATTCTCTAACCCTATAGTGAGAACCAATGAGGACATGTTCTCACTCTCCTACCAGTTTTTCCTTTTCAGGATATGGACGAAGAAGTCATGAAGAGTTTATTTCATTTTCTGTTTACATGATACTTTGTATTGTATATATATATATATATATATATATATATATATATATATATATATTAAGTGTTGAATCTAGTGTGTATGTATGTGTGTATGTTATTAAGTTAAAAAATATTTTGAGTTTCTTATTTGAAATGGAAAAAGTATATACAGTTTCAACTAAAGAAACAGGCTCATATCTTAGTATTAAATATGTTAAGAGTCATCGTAATACCCGAGCTATCAGAGTGGCGCAACCGGAAGCGTGACATTCTGGTAGCTAGGGTGTTACACTTATGGCTTCTCTGAGAATTTCTCTCATAATTATTGCTTGCAATTAATTCAAGAATTCTTGTGATTCTTCTAGTGTCTTGCTATTCATGGAGTAACCTGCGACTCCATCAACCAACTTGTTTCGAGGGTTACCTGAAACTGTAGGTCGATCTCGAACGAGATCTGCGGTGGTGGTCGGTGCTGCTCTGTCTGACCTGTTTAGAGCTGGAGGCCGGAGCTATCGTGTCCGACTTGTTAGATCTGGTGGCCGGAGCTGTCATGTCCGACTTGTTAGATCTGGTGGCCGGAGCTGTCGTATCCGACTTGTTGGATCTGGTAGAGCTGCTGATCCTTCGTCACCAAAGGGTGGTAGTACCTGCAAGAGACTCCGATGCTTAAGTTAGCACGTGCTTTAGGTAGGTTTTTAGTAGAATCAGAGTATGAGTTATACCTGGGTGCTCAAGTGTATTTATAGTAGTGTGGAATGATCTTTCTGGAGATAAGATAGTTATCTTATCTTATCTTTGAGTGAGGTCATCTTCATCTTTAAGAGGAACCGCCTTATCCTTCTTTAGGCTTTGCCGCCTTTAGATTTGGGCTGTGTTCCTTCGTTTGGGCCTGCTTGGGCCTCTTATGGCGATTTGACCGAACTCTTTGTGAAGAGGTCGGTAATGGGCCAACCTTCCAAGAGGTCGGTCATGGGCCAACCTTCTAAGAGGTCGGCCAACCCGGTTCTTTATAGCTCGAACCGATGTATGAACACAACTCTTATGAAAAAATTCTTAGGCTTAGGCCATGATGAGCCAAAATTGATACGCTTGAATATTGGCAAGTGCACCAAATCGCTCTAAGTAGATATTGTTCCCACGAGTATTAAAGGATTGAATCAAGCAACTTCTAGTTGAATCTTCTAATTAGATCAATCAAACCTTTGCAAGAGGATGAATGTGAATCTTAGAAGAGTATAGAACAATGAAGAGAGTGTTTGTTTGTGAATAAATAAATGCTTATAAACTTGAAGAAGTAATTAGAAAATGAGATATTAAAGAATTCTGAGATATTTGACTCTTAGAAAAAGTAATGCTTATGTTTTTCTACTTTGATTCATGCAAAAATATATTTACGGCAAATCATTTATAATCAAATTCTAATTCCTTGACAATTCAATTTCTCTTAACTTAATTAATCACCAATTTCTTGGTCAACTAGCTAAGAGAAGAGGTTAAGCACGATTTTGATTTAAATCCACACAACTTTCAAAATACTATTCCTAGTCAAATTGAAAATCATGAGAAAGAGTTTCAAGCTAATTCCAATATTAATTTTCTAAAGTAATAACAGAATCCAAGACAGAATTAAAATATTTTTCAATACTTCTAATCATTAAAAATGAATAACAAAACCCGATTTTGAAAAAGAATAAAAGCATGAATCAAAATAAAGAAAACACTTACATTACCAATCCATAGAATCAAACAGAACTCCTAACCTTTATCAAGAGAGATTTAGTTACTCATGATCAAGATGAAAAGAACCTAAAGCTAATGAGATGAGGGATGCACGGATGCAGGATTCTTGGATTGATACCCTTTGTGAACCTTATTCACTTATTTATATCCTAGCTTCTTAACTTTTGAAAACTAAAAACTAATCTTATCTTCTTATCTTCGAAGAATAAGATAGTAACTTATTCAAATTCAAAACAATAATTCAAATATAATCTAAAAATAAATCCTAACAACCAAATCTTCACTTTTTAGAAGAAGTTAATGCTAACTAATCATTTAAATCTTGAATCTTCAATTGAATTTAGAGCTCCCTGAGAGTGGACATTGGACTTGGCGCTGGGCTTGATCCACTGGCACTAAACTTTGATGAATTCTGGATCCTTGAGAGTTGAAAAATCACTTAAAGTTGAGCTCTAAGATTGGGCGCCCAGTGTTTCAAAGTTGGGTGGCTGTGGGTGCCACTTCTAAAAGTTGGGAGCCAGCCCATTTTGTCCTTCCCAGGGCCATGAAGGCGCCAAGCTTCGTGAGTGAAGTTTGGGCGCCCAATTGGGTGCTGGGCTTGGAGGATAAAGTGCTGGCTTGGAGGAGTTGGAGTTGAGTGCCTGTTCTGGCCCTGGGCTTCCATATGCTGGCGCTGGGTTTGGCCTCTTGAAACCTGCGCTAGCTTTATGTCTCTTCTCTTGGGAGTGCACTTATGCTTTCTTGTTTGAACTCTTTTATCCTAATTATTTAAAAATAAATTCTTAAAACACAATCATTCTAAAATAACTCAAAAGATATGATTAGTCATAAAAACTTCACTAACAAACATAAGAATTTTGATTTAATCCTAAGAAAACTATTCAAAAAGAAAGCTAAAAACAACTAAAGATGTCTAGGCATCAGGCCATAGTAAAAGATTTGAATTTGCATTCAAAAGGGTATGCCATGGCGAGAAAATTTTGGCTAAGAACTCCTCGTATCTTTTCCATGCTTAAATGAATAACTCATGATCTTCTTGTCTGAACGTGGTTAATTATACAAATCCTCATTTTTGCACACTTATTTAAAAGGAAGTATTTTCGAAAAACTTCTTTATTATTGCTTCCCACACACTTAATTAACCTTGAAGTTGAGATTTTAACCTAGCATTGGCCTTATCCTTCAGAGAAATAAGCCACTAAATCGATACTTAAAAGATTGTGGCATTGAAAAAATTATCCCTAAACGACAAAATAGGCCAAAAAAAGTTTTAGAATTTGACAAAAGTAATTTGTTAATGAAAAATGCTAAAGTGGCTAACAGAGCAAATGACATGGAAAACTCCCCCTTTTTCACCCTTCACACTTTCACTACTGCAGGTAAAATCCACACTTCTTTTTCTTTAGATCCAGCCCCCTCTTTTTTCTTCTTCTCAACTCATCTCATCTTATCGTTCTCTCAAAATTTATTAGTTATGTTTATTGCTTCTTACTTTGGGAGTTATATACTCATCGTTGTTTCCTTCCTTGGATCTAAAACCATTTTGAGTTTTAACACGTATATTGCTACTTCAATTTTAACACATGTTGATTATTATATTTATAGAGAAACTTCTAACTTTTATTATTTTAACACATGTTGATTATTTCTCTACTTCAATTTGTAGAGAAACTTTCAACTTTTCTGCATAGTAATAGTTACTAGTGGTTCCACCTAAATCCACTTAGCAAAATAGTCAATCCCTACTATGAGGTATTTGACTTGTCCCAGAGCTTGAGGAAATGGTCCGAGGAGATTGAGTGGTCATGGTGAGGTGATACTTATAAGCTCTTTAGAAGGCACAACATGGAAGTTGGCATGCTTCTGACAAAGCGGGCACTTTTTAACGAACTTAATTGTTTCTCTTTGTAAGATCAGCCAAAAGAAGCTGGCTTGGATCAACTTCTTAGCTAGTGATCGGGTTTCCTAGTGGTTTTCACATATGCCATTGTGTACTTCCTCTAAGACCTCCTTTGTATTGGAGGTCGGGACGCACTTTAGGAGAGGTGTTGATATTCCTCTTTTGTATAGAACATTGTGGACTAAGGTGTAATTTTGTGCTTCTCTTTTGAGTCTTCGAGCCTCTTCATTTTTAGGAAGGACATCAAATTTAAGATAGTTAACTATAGGGTCATCCATCCAAAATTTTGATTGGATATGGCCATTATGTCTGAGTTGTCATCTCCCTTTGATATTGATGGTGCGTGGAGAGTTTTCTAGATGAGGCTTCTGTTATTGTCCCTTGGCTTGGTGCTGGCCAGCTTGGAGATGGTATTTGCTCGGGCATTTAATTCTCAAGTTATGTGTTGGACCTCTCCTTCTGAGAACTATACTAGTTGTTCCTATGTTTTATCTAAATATCTCTTCATGTTGTGGTCTTTGACTTGATAAGTGCCATTAATTTGTGAAGTTACCACTTGGGAATCGCTAAATACTATCAACCTTTATGCCCCTACTTCTTTGGCCAGCTTCAAGCTAGCAAGCAAGGCCTCATATTCTGCTTGGTTATTAGAAGCAGAAAACTCGAAACTTAACGAAAATTATATCCGAGTTCCTTGCTCGCTTTTCAAGATGACGCCTGCTCTACTACCGACTTTATTGGATGATCTGTCTACGTATAAGTCCCATGTCATCGAGTTTCCTCGACTTTCCGTGTATTCAACCATGAAGTCGGCAAGATATTGGGATTTAATTGTTATCCGAGCTTCATACTTCAAATTTCACTCAGAATTTCTACAGCCCGTTGCAACATTCTTACTGCTAGGTCCGTTTTTTGTAGAATGTGCTTCAATGACTGGTTAGTACGGACCTTTAGGTAGCGTTTGTTTTCAGAAGCAGGACACGGAGACATGGACAATACTTGTTTAAAAAGTGTTTGGAAGCAGAGACATGGACACTGGATATATTTTCTCCGAGACAGTTTTTTTATACTTTTGTGTCCACTCTTTTACGAAGGACAATGATGGACACGGGATTTGGAAGAGTGGACACGGACTTTTTTATAAATTTTGTTTTCCATTTTGTCCATGGATATTTTTTATTATTCCACTATTACCCTTCTTATTTTTCCTATTGCGTTGTTCTTATAGAGGTACTTTCTTCTTCCTGTTCTTTCTCTATCTTTTTCTTTTTCAGGTACTCTATCCTTTCTGTAGAAACTTTTATTGGGGTAGATAATTCTTTTTTTTATCGTTTTTACTTCAATAACATTTTATCCTTGTATTATATTATTTGATTTGTAATAAAAATAATAACAAAAATAATTAATCTTAAAACTTTTGAAAGATAAATATTATCAAAAGTAAAATTGATCTTTTAAATACTAAAAAATAATTTATAAATTGTAATTGATTTTATATAATTTAAAGAAAAATCATTTTTTTGATAAAAAAAATTAATTTTTTAAATAAAAATAGATTTTTATGTGCAAAAACTTTTTTTTTCATATAAAAATGAATTTTTTTAAACTAATTTTTTATTTAAAATTAATTTGGCTTATTAACCTAAACAAAATTTTTTATTAATCAAACTCAGATTTATTTTTTTTGTTAATCTTAACCATATGTATTCCTACATATTAATAATAAATTTAAAAATAAAATAATTATATTTATAAATTTTATTTTAATATAAATATTAATATATTTTTTTATTAAAATTTTTTGTCTCTTCAAATATTTTTTTCAAGTTCTGTCTGTACTCTTATGTACTCTCATTTTTTGGAATCACTGGACTATTTTAGTCATTTTATATAATATTTTAGTCTTGTCCATGTGTATCCAAACATAATACTAGACATTACATTAGTGTCTTGTCCATCGTATCCAAATACAATACACAAAGGATAATTTTTAGTGTCTCCGTCCTATTGTCTCCGTTTCAGTGCATATTTTGTCCTGTTTCTAAAAACAAACGCAGCCTTATAGTGTGAGTCTGGAAATAAAGTCAGAGCCTTCGGAAGGTAAGTATAAGAGCGTATGTAAACTTTTCTATCTTTTGATAGTTCAATTCTGCTCCTTGTAAAGCTTTGCTAACAAAGTAAATATGTTACTGTCCGTTTTTATCTTCTCAAATCAAGGCTGAAGCTATAGCTCGGCTTGCCACTGTCAGGTAGAGGACAAGCTCTTCTCCTGCAACAGGTCGTGTAAGTATGGGTGGTTGGCCCAGGAATGATTTAAAGCCTTGAAAGGCTTGTTAAACTCCTGGGACCATTCAAATTGCTTTCCCTTTCTGAGGATTGAATATAAGAGTAGGGACTTTAATGCTGACACTGCCAAGAATCTAGATAGTGCTGCCAGCCATTCATTTAGCTGTTGGACTTCCTTGAGACAAGTCGGACTCTTCATCTCTAATATAGTTGTGCACTTGTCCAGGTTTGCTTCTATGCTCTTTTGAGTGAGCATGAAACCTAAGAACTTTCTAGCTTCCACCGCAAAGGTGCATTTTGAGGGTTTTAGTCTCATTTCATATTTTCTGATTGTGGAGAATATCTCAGAGAAGTCGGACAAGAGGTCTAGGTTGTCTTTAGTTTTGATGAACATGTTGTCCACACAGACTTCCATGAGTTTCCCTAGGTAAGGAGAAAATACCTTATTCATCAGTTGCTGGTATGTGGTTCCGGCATTTTTTAGTCTAAAAGGCTTTGCTACATAATAATGGTTAGCCTTAGAAGTAAAGAAAGAGGTCTTTTCTTGGTTCGGCTTATACATTGGGATTTGATTGTATCCCGAGTAGACATCAATAAAGAACAAGTACCCATAAGCTGAGGCTGAGTCGACCAGAGCGTCGATGCTTGAGAGATGGTATGAATCCTTAGGGCAAGCTTTGTTGAGGTCAGTGTAATCGACACACATCCTCCACTTTCTATTATGTTTCTTTACCAAAACTACATTGTCAATCCATAATGGATACTTTACCTCTCTTATGAATCCTGCTTCCAATAGGGCTTGCACTTGTTCTTCCATGACCTGTGTCTTTTCCGACCCGAGTTTTTGATGCCTTTGCTGAATAGGTCTGGAACCCGGGTATACAGCGAGCTTATGAGAAATCAAGTCAGGATTTATACCAGGCATATCAGAGGCTTTCCAAGCGAAGAGGTCAGAGTTTCTTCATAGGAGATCTATGAGTTGTGCTTTCAGACTTCCTTCCAGATTAGCCCCTATATTCTACCTTTTATTTAGGTTGGGGGCGTAGTTCTTCTCGAGTTCGAATACCTCCAAGCTCAATAGTGTTAACTTTCTTTCCCCCCAAGCTTTCTTTTAAATTAAGGCTTTCATTGTAACACTTGCGTGCTAGTTTTTTATCTCCCTTTATGGTGGCAATTCCTTCTGCAATGAAAAACTTCATGCACAGATGAGGTATAGAGACAACTACTGCAAGTCAGTTCAAGGTTGTTCGACCTATTAGGGCATTATATGCCGAAGTGACGTCAACCACAATGTAGTCGATACTTAACATCTTTGGCTTCGTGCCCATTCCAAAAGTAGTGCATAGAGAGATAAACCCAAGAGGTCGGATTGGCATGTCCTCCAGTCCAATGAGATTATCCAGGTACGCCTTTAGATCCTTTTCTTCCAGTATGAGTTTATCAAAGGCGGGCTTAATAATATATATGACGAGCTACCTTGATCCACTAGGGTTCTATGGAGGTTTACATTGGCAAGGATCATTGTTATCACTGCTGGGTCGTCATGGCCAGGCAATACCCCCTGAGCATCCTCCTTAGTGAATGAGATGGTTGGCAAGTCGGGAGTTATGTTATCTTTCCCTCTTTAAGATGCATCTTTCGTGATGATTTCGAGATTCCTCGTCCATCAAATGCCCCATTAATCATGTGTATGTGTCATTCAGGAGTTTGAGGTAGACATTCCTATCGTCCTCCTTCTTCATCTCTTTTCCTTTTTCTTTGATCATCCGACCTTTTCACTAAATACCTGTCTAGTCGACCTTCTCTATCTAATTTTTCAATGACATTCTTTAAATCATAGCAGTCATTGGTGGAATGCCTGTAGAGTTTGTGATTCTTGCAATATTCTGTCTGACTTTTTGCCTTTTGTGTTTGATTGTGCAAGGAGGTGGAAGCTTCTCGGTATGGCATATCTCTCTATAAACATCTATAAGAGAGACTCGAAGTGGAGTATAATTATGATATCTTCGGGGTTTCTCCGAGTTGTATTCTTCTTTTTTCTTAGCTTCTTTCTCCTTTTTTCGAGGTGGATAGGGGAGGTTGGGTCTCGAGATAGGCTCTCTTAGTCATGAATTCTCCTCCATATTGATGTATTTCTCTGTCCGTTCTTGTACTTCGTACAAGGAAGCCAGGTGTCATTTGGATATGGATTGAGAGAACGATCCTTCTTTAAGGCCATCAACTAATCCCATTATAACTGCTTCAGTAGGTAAGTTTCATATTTCTAAGCATGCTTTGTTAAATATTTCTATATAATCCCAGAGTGTCTTTCTGATCTCCTGTTTGACCCCCAACAAGCTCGGGACATGCTTCACCTTATCCTTCTGAATTGAGAATTTAGTAAGAAACTTTCTCGCCAGGTCACCAAAACAAGTTATCGACCTGGGAGGTAAGTTATCGAATCACTTCATCGCGACATTGGTTAAAGTCATCAGGAAGGCTTTGCAACGATTATCATCAGAGGTGTCGGCTAGGTACATCCGACTTTTGAAGTTGCTGAGATGATGCCCCAGGTCAGTCATTCCATCATAGAGATCCATGTCGAGGGATTTTGAAATTTATTGGTACTCTGGCCCGCATGATCTCTTAAACGAACAGATCTTCACCTCCCAAAGAGCTTTCTTCCCGATCTGCTCGATTGCTCCATTTTCGGAGGTTAGCTTCCAATCTTAAAAGCTTTCCTTTCAGCTCTTTTTGTCATCGTACCTTCCTTCGCAGTTCTCGTTCTACTTTCCATTGTCGTTTAGTTTCTAGTTCAAGTTGCTCCAGTCGTCCACGGTGACCATGGACTAAACCTAGTATCTCTGTTGGACGTGGAGGTTCTTCGTCTTCTGGCGGATGGACCTCTGATTGAATCTGCCTCGACTGGGGATTTTTTGATGTCCTTTCTCTATAGGAAATGTGTGTTCTTTCCCGGGTTGGAGGTATTGCAAGTGTGAGGTCACCACGGTGGGGCTCAGGTTCTGATTTAGATGACGTGTGACCGTCTTCATATTGATCGTCTGCCATTGTCAAAAGTTAAATTCCAAGTCTCTGGCAACGGCGCCAATGTTCCGAAGGTTACTTGAAACGATGATTTGGGCCTGAACGTGAGGTCCAGACTCCTTGTGAGTCAGCGTCTGACTTGTTCTTGCGCCAAGTTCCTTGTAAGGAGGTGGGAGTTGGCACCTACTAGAGACTTCGATGCTTAAGTTAGCAACGACTTTAGACAGGTTTTTAGTAGATTAAAATGTGTCTATAACTGAGAGGTGTCAGTGTATTTATAATAGAATCGATAACCACCTTTTTGGAGTAGTTCTACCTTTTTTTGTGGATGACCATTTCCTTTATCTTGAGAATTTGTTAGGATCTATCTTTTAGGTGAGATAGTAGAAGAGATTTGAGAGGCAGTTACTTATTTTAGACAAGTAAAGTCGATCCCTCTTGTCGTATCCGACTTTTTAAAGAGGTCAGATAAATAGTAGATACCATCTTTTTTGGGTGGACCTTTTTATTTTTATTAGGTTTGACTTTATGTTTTGGAATAAGGTATGAACAGTAATCAAATAGCATCATTTGAAAACTCCACTATATTTAATGGTATTACAATTTTCCAAGAAGTTGGTCAAATGCTCATTTGGATGTTCATGGGTCTTGAAAATTGGCAATTGCTTTGGACAAATTGAATTAGATTAATTTTTAATTCAATTATAAAAAACAAATTTAATTCAAAATTATTGGCTGCAATTGGAGTTCTAACGCTGTTGGAAGCATGGCCATCCAAACTGGGTGCAACGTAGTTCCTCATGATCCATCGGTGCAACTTAGTTTCTTCTTCCATTGTGTTATATTCTAAACTTCCTTCTTGTATGTTTGGACAGAATTCTATTAAGGTGGGTTATATATACTTGCATAGTTGCCTTGCTGCTTTGTTTTTTTACAGGTCTTTTTAATTTTAAAATTGAAAAAATAATGTTTCTTGATTTTTTCTATTCATACAATTGAAAACATAATTCAATTGAAAACATAATTCAAAGTTTGATCAAAGAAACAATGAGATAGAAAATAAAAAAAAAGAAATATATTGATCAAAGATTGTAACTAAAGCTGATAAATTAAACAGCAACCTAAAAATAAAATGATATTATGTAAGTAACAACTTTTATGTTACCATTCTTTTACGTATTACGTAGCAAATTAATAAAAGGAACACTCGAAGGTGCAAAACTTCAATTGTAGTATAAAAGAAAGAAAAATTATGCAACTTATAAAACTTGATTCAGTCTGACTCGATCAAAGTAAACATTAAGGCCAAACTTCAAAAAAACTTCGAGGATACGATGACTTTTGGTACTGAAAGACTTGCGTATAATTTTAGTCAAAAACTAAAACCAAAGATATTGGTGAATTAATGTGCTTTTCTCCTACTAGAAAAGTCATCCTTAGTGACGACTTTATCAACGCTAAGACATCGGTGACCTATTTTACTAACGACTAACATGTCGATAAACGTCCGTTAGACAAATTTAGTTAGTAATTTAGTTTAATTATTCTGCCGGTTTTATAGTTTAATTAAATTTTTAAATAAATATTTATATATTTTTTTAATTAGGTTCCAAAATTAATATTTTTTTAATTAGGTTCCTATCATAATAAAACTGTTTGGTTTAACAAATATTTTATTCCTAAATTGAAAATACCTTCTGTTACGTTGGGTAACCGGAGATTAATGGACTGGACTCGGTAGGTTGGCCCAATCGTCTGAGGAAGGAAGCTTTCGAGCGAGTTCGCACCTTTGTGGCCTCCGTCCGACTCGCAAGTGTGAGAGAATGGGGGGTGGTACCTGCAAAGACACTCCGATGCCTAAGTCAGCAAGCATGTGAGCAGGTCTAGAGAGTATTGGGATTTAGAAATACCTGAGGGGTGTCAGTGTATTTATAGTGGTGAACCAATAACCACCGTTGGAGTAGTTCCACCTTTTAGGGTGGATAACCGTCCCTTTATCTTAGGGAGGTTACGATATGGTTCCTAGAAGTGGATTGAGAGATTTTAGGGGCAGTTATTATCTGCCAGCTAATCTCTGCTTCCGACTTCGTTGGGGCAAGTTGTGGGGAGCACTGACTTCTTAGAGGAAGGTCGGTATACTGTGAGGCTCAACCTTGTGGGTTGGGCCTGTCGTTTGGACCTGGGCCTTAGCGTTGGGCCAAGGTATGAACAGTGGCCCTACTCGAGCCCAATTTCTCTTAAGAGTTGGGGTCGAGTATTATAACTCGGGACCGTAGCCGACCTGATGGGAAACCGACGTGATTTTTTAGAACCAACGTGTTTTTGAAAGCTTTCAACAGTCGCGTCTCTTTGAGTATTCATACACAGGGGCGGTTACCTTGGTAACGGTGCAACTTCTTAAATGGTTGCATCGTTTTACCTTTATGCCCCTAACGTGCTTATAAATACTTTTCCCTCTCTTTCCTTGTTTCGTTTCTGAAAACTTTATCACTTACACACTCTGTTTCGAAAAGAAAGCTTTCTTCGATCAACTGCTGTAGCACCTTCGACCCTTCGAAAGTAAATGTCAGTTTTTCTTTCTTCTTCTTCTCTTTTATGATTGCTTTTATTTGCATGTTTTTTATTTGAGAGGAGTGTTGGTCGTAGACTTTAGTGATTCTATTTTGTCAAGGATCTAACCCCAGGCCCCTTAGAGACCCTATTTTTGATCCTTTTTTCTTTTACCCTTTGCAGGTTTCGGGATCCTTTTCTTTTTTAGAAAAAAGATGTCTTCTGTAGAATCCCTCGCTCGATGGGTAGATGTTACTGTTCTTGGGGAAGAACTCCTTGTGGATACTGACTATGTTACCGATCTTCGTACGCACCATAGGATTTGTGCTTCTGATGGGATGAGTCGAGATATGAACTGATAGCCCCGGGTCCGGAAGACCGCTTTTGTTTTGGAAGAGCTTCTCAGGAAGACCCTCATTTTATTTTTATGTATGAGAGTTTTTCACCCGTTTGGGCGTTCTTCTTCCTTTTTCTGTTTTTGAGATAGTCGTTTTATCTCATTGCCGAATAGCCCCTACCCAGCTTCACCCCAACTCTTGGGATTTTTTGAAAATTTATCAATTTATCAGCCATGCCCTGGATTTTTCAACTTCTTTGAGGATTTTTTTTTCTTTTTCACATGACCAAGCCCTTTAGTGGGCAAAATAACAAACAGCAATGGGTTTCTTTTCGGGCCATACAAGGCCGGAGAGTTTTTACCTTTTTTAATGAATCCTTTCATGACTTTAAAAACTTATTTTTCAAAGTGCAAGCTGTAGAGGGTCACCACCCCTTTTTCCTGGATCAAAATTCTTCTCCTCGCTTTTCCCTGTACTGGTTAGAGGCCTCTCCTTGTGAGAAATATAATTTGGATGATTTGGATGAGGTGGAGGCGGCCATCGTTGGGTTCCTCCGAGAAGTTTGGGGGAGAGCCCCTTATCTGGATACCAAGAAGTTCCTCCAGGGGTCTCCGACCTTTGTGCAGGCCCAATTAGGTAGTGTCATATTGATTTGTTGGGTTTTCTGACTTTCCGAGTTATTTTCTCTTATTTGTTTTATTGACTTTTTTTACCTAATGGCCTTTGCAGAGATGGCGAAGAAGAATTCGAGGGAGTCTTACCAGAGGGTTCAGGAGGCCAAAGCGAGATCCCGCGCCAGAGTCGGTGGTGCCAGGGCAGCTGGTCCTTCCCCTCCCCCTTCTTCTCACAACTTGGGAACCCCTGCTCGACCTATTGTTATTTTTTCCTCGGCCTCTTCTCTGCTGCCCCCTTCTTCCCGACCTTCTCCTGAGCCAGAAAAGAAGAAGCGCAAGGCTTTAGAGTCTGGATCTCCTTTTGAAGGTGAGGCCAAGGTGGATGCACCTCAATTTATCTGGGAGCATATCTATCCTTATACTCATATAAGTATGGATGATGCTTTTCTTCGAAATCACCTTACTATTCTGGCTCAAGAGAGTATCAGGGCGGCGGGGTGTGCACCAAGTTTCTTGATATTTTTGAGAAGACTCCTCTCAACTCTTTGGGTTCATCCCTAAGGGTTGAAGAGCTAGAGGGGAGGATTCTTTTGTATCAGGAGGCTGAGAAGAGCCTGAAGGAGGAGGTCGCCAAGCTGAGGGAGGAGAGGGATAATCTCCCGAAGGAGGGGGAGAAGTTGATGGGCCGGTGCTCTATGGCGGAGGGTCTGCGGGAGAAGGCAGAGCAGAGCTATTCGAGCTTGTTCCAAGACCTTGTGGAGATCAAAAAAGATCTGGTAAGAGCTCGGGACGCTTATGCGGAGTTGGAGGACTCCATTGTCGAGGGATCCGAGGAGGCGTGGAGGATTTTTAGGGAGCAGGTTGGGGTTATTGCTCCTGACCTGGATCTCTCCTCTTTGGATCCTGATAAGGTTGTAATTGATGGGGCCATTGTATCTCCTCCCCGACCTGTGTCTGAATCCGAGTTGAAGACTCGGGGCCAGAGAATCATAGAGTCCCCTCCCCGACCAGATGATGCTCCGAGTTCTTCCAAGGCTCCTGAGACTTCCCCTCCATCTCCTATGGATGTTTCTCTCCCTGAATCTGGTGGTGCTCCGACTACTCTTCCGGGTCTGATGGTGACGCCCTTCTAATTTGAATCAATTATCTTTTGCTATATGGGGGCCCGGCTTGTGGGTCCCCTCTTTCTTAAACTATTTATTTTCATGTTGTGGTGGTATGTTGCTAACACTTTCTTGGCCTTTTATGGCCGTAAACAAAATATTTTAAATACCCTTTTTTGGACAAGGGTTTAAGTTATTTTTGTTGGTTGTGTGCATGCTTTTTCTGCTTTAGGTTTCGAAAAACCCTCTTTTTTGATCTTTTGTTTTGTAAAAGCTTTTCTTGGCTGGCTGTCCCTTCTTCTAAGTTTTTCTCGAATTTTCCTTGAAGGCTTGGGACAATCTTTAGTGCTTTCTATAGGTTTTCTGATCTCTTTTCGGTATTCCTTATACTCAATTTTTTGATATATTGAGTTTTTATAACTTAGGTTATTTTTGTGATGCGTTTCTTTGTTTCTCGGAATTTCCGACTTGTTAGTCAGTTAATTTCTGACTTTATTCACGATCGACTTTTATAACCTCTTTACGCCGACTTGTACCTCGTTGTTTTATCCTGATGACCATCTAAGTTGGTTCATGGGATTTTCACGCTTTGTCGAGCTTAAGTCGGCGCGTTTCGTTGAAAGAAAGAAATGCAGAAGGAATTTATAAGAGCTATTTGTAAAAGATCTTTATTTATTTGCAAAGATACTTTATCGCTACTGAGGGTTTTGGGCTATCTATGGCCCCCTTAGTCTCTACTGTGATGACTCATTAAAAACCCTTCTTCAGGAAAAAACCCTTTTATTTTGGAAAAAAATCATGAAGTTGGGAAAAGAGTACATCAGGGAGTAGAGTTTGCTTTCAACTGTAGTACCTTTTCATATTACATGCATGCCACAACCTAGGTAGCTCGGTGCCGTTTAAGTCGGTCACCTTGTAATAACCTTTTCCTAAGACCTCACTAATCTTGTAGGGTCCCTTCCAATTAGCAGCGGGTTTTCCTTCCCCAGACCTGTTGACTCCTATGTCGTTCCTGATTAAAACTAAGTCGTCTAAGATGAAACTCCTTCGAATGACTTTTTGGTTGTATCTGTTTGTCATCCTTTGTTTCAATGCTGCTTCTCTAATATGGGCTCGTTCTCTGACTTCAGGAAGTAGTTCAAGTTCTTCTTTGTGTCCCTTTATGTTTTCAACCTCGTCATAGAAGTTCACCCTTGGGCTTTGCTTGTTGATTTCAACTGGTATCATGACTTCTATGCCATAAGCAAGTCGGAAGGGTATTTCTCCTGTGGCAGACTGAGGTGTGGTCTGATAAGCACAAAGTACTTGTGGGAGTTCCTCGGCTCAAGCTCCTTTTGAGTCCTATAACCTTTTCTTCAACCCTGCCAGTATGACCTTGGATGCTGCCTTGGCTTGTCCATTTGCTTGTAGATGTTCCACCGATGTAAACTGATGTTTGATTTTCATGATGGCTACCAGGTTTTTGAAGGTTGAGTCGGTGAACTGAATGCCATTATCAGTGGTGATGGAGTGGGGTACCCCATACCTGGTGATAATGTTCTTGTAGAGAAACCTCCGACTTCTCTGAGCGGTGATGGTGGCCAATGGTTCTGCTTCTATCCACTTTGTAAAGTAATCCATTCCCACTATTAGAGATTTTACTTGTCCCAGCGCTTGTGGGAATGGTCCTAGCAAGTCCAATCCCCACTTTGCGAAAGGCCATGATGAAGTTATACTAATGAGTTCCTCTGGAGGGACTACATGGAAGTTTGCATGCATTTGGCATGGTTGGCACTTTTTCACAAATTCCGTGAAATCTTTTTGTAAGGTCGGCCAGTAGAATCCAGCTCGGATTACCTTTCTGGCTAACGACCTTGCTCCAAGATGGTTCTCGCAGATTCCATTGTGCATCTCCTCTAGCACCTCAGTTGTCTTTGAGGTCGGGACGCACTTTAGTAGTGGTGTTGATATCCCTCTTTTATAGAGGATATTTTTCACCAGCGTGTAGTTTTGTGCTTCCCTCCGAATTTTCTTAGCCTCTTTTTCTTCTTTGGGGAGGATGTCGAATTTCAGGTATTCGATTAAGGGCTTCATCCACCCGAGGTCTAACCCGGTGACTTCAAAGATGTTATGAACAGCCTCCATTTTGGCCACCGAGGGTTCAGGGAGAGTTTCTTGGATCAGGCTTCTGTTGTTCCCTCTTGGTTTAGTACTTGCTAGCTTGGAGAGGGCATCTGCTCTGCTGTTGAGGTCCCGAGTTATATGCTTTACCTCGATCTCTTCAAAGCGTCTAAGGTGCTCCAAGGTTTTGTCCAAGTACTTTTTCATGTTGGGATCTTTGGCCTGATACTCTCCATTTATTTAGGAGGTCACCACCTGAGAGTCGCTAAATATCATTACTTTGGTTGCACCAACTTCTTCCGCCAACGTTAACCCTGCAATCAAGGCTTCATATTCTGCCTGATTGTTGGAAGCTGGGAACTCGAACTTGAGGGAAACTTCAATTTGCGTTCTCCCTTCGCTGACCAATATTATGCCTGCCCTACTTCCAATTTTATTGGAGGACCCGTCTACATATAACTCCCATGTAGTGGATTTCTCCTCTTGATCTCCCGCGTATTCCGCTAGGATGTCGGTGAGGCATTGAGTTTTTATTGCCATTCGGGCTTCGTATTTCAAGTCGAACTCGGAGAGTTCTATTGCCCATTGAACCATTTTGCCCACAATGTCTGTCTTCTGGAGGACTTGCTTCATGGGCTGGTTCGTTCGAACTTTTATTGTGTGTGCTTGGAAATACGGCCGTAACCGGCGTGAGGCTACTACTAAGGAGTATGCAAACTTTTCAAGTTTTTGATACTTTAGTTCTGGGCCTTGTAAAACTTTGCTGGTGAAGTATACAGGATGCTGCCCGACCTCATCTTCCCGTATTAGGGCTGATGCTATAGCTCTGTCTACTATTGACAGGTATAGGACAAGCTCTTCCCCGACCACGGGTTGAGTCAGGATTGGGGGCTGGCTCAAGGACTTTTTGAACTCCCAAAAAGCTTCTTCGCATTCCGGAGTCCATTCGAATTGGCATCCCTTTCTTAGTAGGGAGAATAGTAGAAGGGATCTTTGTGTCGGTCCAGCCAGGAATCTGGAAAGGGCGGCAAGCCTTCCATTTAATTTTTGGACCTCCTTTAGACAAGTCGGACTTTTCATTTCCAGGATAGCTTTGCACTTATCGGGGTTTGCTTCGATTCCCCTTTGTGTTAGCATGAACCCTAGAAACTTTCCCGCCTCTACCGTGAAGGTACATTTTGTGGGATTTAGTCTCATCCCATATAACCTTACGGTGTTGAAAACTTGCAAGAGATCTGTCAAGAGGTCGATTTCCTCCTTAGTTTTCACCAGCATGTCATCTATGTAGACCTCCATTAAGTTCTCAAGGTGGGGAGCGAACACTTTATTCATCAACTTTTGATATGTGGCCCCGACATTTTTTAATCCAAATGGCATCACCACATAGCAGTAGTTTGCTCTAGGTGTGATGAATGAAGTTTTTTCCTCATCCGGCTTGTACATTGGGATTTGGTTGTATCCCGAGTAAGCATCCATAAACGACAAGTACTGATACCCTGAGCTTGCATCTACTAGGGTGTCAATACTGGGAAGTGGATATGGGTCTTTAGGGGATGCTATGTTCAGGTCGGTGTAGTCGACGCACATCCTCCACTTGCCGTTTTGCTTTTTGACTAGCACTACATTTGCTAGCCATGCCGGGTACTTGACATCTCGGATGAAGTCGGCCTCCAAGAGGGCTTGCACTTCCTCCTCCACCACCTGAGCTCGTTCTATTCCGAGCTTGCGCTTGCGCTGCTGTACGGGTCGTGATCTGGGGGTGCACTGAAAGCTTGTGGGATATGAGCTGAGGGTCTATCCCTGGCATGTCGGGAAGCTTTCCAAGCAAAGAGGTCAGAATTATCTCGCAGGAGCTTTATCAGCCTTTGTTTCAAATCTCCGTCTGGGCTGGCCCCTATGTTGTTATTTTTTCCTTCCTCTTTTCTGATTTGAACCTCTTCGGTTCTTCCACCCGGTTGCGGCCGTAGCTCTTCCTTAGATTTTATTCCCCCGAGCTCTATGGTGTGAACTTCCTTGCTCTTTCCTCGAAGGTTTAAGCTTTCATTGTAGCATTTTCTTGCCAATTTCTGGTCTCCTCGTACCGTCGCTATTCCCCTAGGTTTCATGCAAAGGTGAGGGATTGACATCACCGCTCCGAGCCGATTTAGCATAGTCCTGCCGATTAAGGCGTTATACGCCGACCCGACATCGATGACGATAAAGTAGATGCTCAGAGTTTTGGAATTTTCCTCCTTTCCAAAGGTCGTGTGGAGGGAGATGTATCCCAGTGGCTTAATTGGCATGTCTCCTAGCCCATACAGGGTGTCCGGGTAAGCTTTTAGCTCCCTTTCATCCAACCTTAATTTGTCGAATGCGGGCTTAAAGAGGATGTCCGCCGTACTCCCTTGGTCTACCAAGGTTCTGTAGAGGTTGGCATTTGCCAAGATCATGGTTATCACCACCGGATCGTCATGCCCAGGCATGATCCCCTGTCCATCCTCTTTGGGGAACGAGATGGTCGGGAGGTCGGGAGACTCGTTTCCAACTTGATGAACTCGCTTTAGGTGTCTTTTGCGAGATGACTTAGTGAGCCCCCCACCCGTGAATCCTCCAGAGATCATATGTATGTGTCTCTCGGGGGTTTGTGGTGGTGGGTCTCTTCTGTCCTCATCATCTCTCTTCCTTTTTCCATGATTGTCCGACCTTTCCATGAGATACCTATCAAGTCGACCTTCCCTGGCCAACCTTTCTATCGCATTTTTAAGGTCGTAGCAATCGTTTGTTGAGTGGCCATACATCTTATGGTACTCACAGTAGTCACCGCGGCTTCCTCCCTTTTTGTTTTTGATGGGTCTAGGGGGCGGCAATCTCTCGGTATTACAGATTTCTCTGTATACGTCTACTAGGGAGACTTTTAGAGGATTATAGGAGTGATATCTCCTCGGCCTGTCGGGACCGACCTCCTCTTTTTTCTTGGGCTCCCTTTCTTTCTCTTTTGCTGAGTGAGGGGGCCCCTGTCACCAGCTTGGCTCCCGTAATTTGGCATTTTCCTCCATGTTGATGTACTTTTCTGCTCTCTCTTGTACATCACTCAAAGAGGTGGGGTGCCTTTTTGATATGGGCTGAGAGAAGGGTCCCTCTCTAAGTCCATTTACTAGCCCCATGATAACTGCCTCGGTGGGCAGGTCTTGAATCTCCAAGCACGCTTTGTTGAACCTTTCCATGTAGTCTCGTAGAGGTTCTCCGACCTCCTGTTTGACTCCTAGGAGACTCGGTGCGTGCTTTACTTTATCCTTCTGGATGGAGAACCTCATTAAGAACTTTCTCGAGAGGTCCTCAAAACTGGTAACCGACCTTGGGGGGAGGCTATCGAACCATTTTATCGCTGCTTTCGACAAGGTGGTTGGGAAATCATTGCAGTGAGTCACATCAGAAGCATCAGCTAGATACATCCGACTTTTGAAATTGCTTAAATGATGCTTTGAATCTGTGGTTCCGTCATAGAGGTTCATATAAGGGCTTTTAAAGTTCCTTGGAACTTTTGCCCTCATTATATCCTCACTGAACGGGTCTTCTCCCTCCAGGTGCGACTCTTCTCTGTTGCCACGGGAGTTTCGACTTCTAAGGGAAGATTTGAGCTTCAAGAGTTTTTCTTCCAACTCTTTTTGTCGCTCTATCTCTTCCCTGAGATTTCACTCTGCCTCTCGTTGTCGTTCTAATTCTTGTTTCAGTTGTTCAAAATGACCTTAGTGGCTGTGGACCAGCCCCATTAGCTCGGTTGCATGGAGCGGCCCTTACTTTCTGGACTCTCGTCCTTCCGAGGAATTTACCTTTGGGTTCTTAAGCCTAGAGGTGCCATCTCTGTGCTGGTCGTTGGTTCCTTGGTGAAGGGTCAGGTTCGCGTCATTGTTTCCAGTATCTAGATTTTCTTGTTCGGAATCAGACGCCGTATGACCATCTTCCGGTGAGTTGTCCGCCATTATTGGTTGATCTCTCGGGTCCCCGACAATGGCGCCAATGTTACGTTAGGTAACCGGAGATTAATGGGCTGGACTCAGTAGGTTGGCCCAATCGTCAGAGTAAGGAAACCTTCGAGCGGGTTCGCACCTTTGTCGCCTCTGTCCGACTCGCGAGTGTGAGAGAATGGGGGTGGTACCTGCAAAGACACTTCAATGCCTAAGTTAGCAAGGGTGTGAGCAGGTCTAGAGAGTATTGGGACTTAGAGATACCTGAGGGGTGTCAGTGTATTTATAGTGGTGAACCAATAACCACCGTTGGAGTAGTTCCACCTTTTTGGGTGGATAATCGTCCCTTTATCTTAGGGAGGTTACGATATGGCTCTTGGAAGTGGATTGAGAGATTTTAGGGTCAGTTATTATCTGCCAGCTAATCTCTGCGTCTGACTTCGTTGGGGCAAATCGTGGGGAGTACCGACTTCTTAGAGGAAGGTCGGTATACTGTGAGCTCAACCTTGTAGGTTGGGCCTGTCGTTTGGACCTGGGCCTTAGCGTTGGGCCAAGGTATGAACACCCTCAATTTTTTTTAAATCCCTAATTGTGTCTTTCTTTTATTTTCATAAAGACAAAATTAATCCTCTCATTCCTCTTCTTCCACCTCTCCGTCTTCCTCCTCTATTCCCGCTTCTCTCTCTCCCACTCTCACTCCTCCCACCTCCCACCTCCCACCTCCGTCGCACCCCTCCTTCCCCCTCCCTCCTATCCAATTCTACCCACGTCGACATCTCCCTTCCACCTCTCGAGCTCGACTTCAATGACCAGAACACAAGGCTACCAATGAAACTTTCTTAGTCAAAGTGAAGTCATCAATCTCATCCATATCAATTTTCTCATCACCAACGCACTTCTAATTAAAGCATTGAATCAAAAGAGCAATGGTCAAATTTATTGCCCTAAGAGCTAACCTTTTACTAGGGTATGTCCTTCTCCCCAATCCAAATGCAATCAACTTTTTCAACTCCCCTTTTCTCTCGAAGCTTTCCGACTTGAAGCTCATTGCTTCATCCCAGTTCTTAGGGTCCCAACGAATGGCCCAACCATTGATGAGGACTATGGTGTCTTTTGGGACCTTTGTAACCTCCTATGGTGCACTCTTCGACAAAGGAGTGGGGTAGCAGCAAGGGTGCTAGTGTGTACAAACAAAGCATCTCATTAATAATATTTCTTAAGTAAATAAATTTTGGAATGTTGAATTTGTCTACTATGCGATCTTGACCAACGTGAGTGTGAGACCGTCACCTTCGACTTTTTCACCTTCATTGTGATCACGAGTCCGCTGCTTTGATCTAGCAGGAGCATAGTCGAATTCTTTTTTGGCCACCCTTCACGCCTCAAGAGAAAGAAAGACAGAATGAGAAAGACCCCGAAAGAGAGATCATGTTGCAGGGTTGAGGAAGAGCGAGGTGGCGGAGGGTGACATGCTGCTGCCATCGTTGTGAAAAGAGGTCACCAACGAGCTGCTTCCTTCCCGTCCGTATTCGGTGTTTGTCGTCTTAGATTCGACCTCCGTTCTACTTCGTTTTGTTTTTACCTTTTTCTGCTTCATTTTGCTTTTGCTTCATTCTACTTATGTTTCTGCTTTTCAATTGGTTTTACTTCTACCCAATGATTATGTTAAAAAAAAATTTGATTGTGCTAAAAAATTCTGATTATGTATGCTTGCTTGCAATTAAAATGATTGTTATGACGAAAATTCTAGTTCTGATCATGCTAAAAATTGATTATGGCAAAGATTTTAGCTTTAAATTTGTATTGATTATGACAAAAAATCTGCCATGAAAGAAAGGGAGCTTGTTGGTAGAAGGAGGATGGTGACGGAAAAAGAGAGTGAGAAAATGGTGGAGGGCGGTAAGGGTAGAAGAAAGAAAGGAAGGATAAAGGTAAATTAGTAAATTCATGTTTCATAAACGTTTTTTAACGTTTACTATTAATAAGTACTTAATTAAAAAATCTAATATGGTATAGAGACCCAATTAAAAAAAACAAAAAATATTGGAACCGAATTAAAAATTCGATAAAATTATAGAAACTGACAAAATAATTAAACATAATAATTTTTAACTAATTTTATTTATTATTATTACTGATATATTTTACCATAAATAAATTTATTTATTATTATCACCAATGACTTTCAGCTGTTGAAAAAAAATAATTTTTAAATAATAACGGCAAGTCACTAGTGAATAAGAAATATAATATAATATAACATTCAAAATAATATCGGCCAAATCATTAGTTATATAACATCTAAAATTATTCAAAAATCATAAGTAAATAAGAAATATAATATACTAAATAAAACTTAAAAATAATGTGGGAAATATTGTTAAAGAAATAAAAATAAAATACATTAAATCATCAATTGTAATCTTTATTAATGTACGACCGCTAGCAATGACTAAACCACGCCACTATCCTTCACCCGGCCTATCCTGTGGTAATATCTCTGGCCATGTATGTATTTTGTTTAATTTTTTCTATGTATTAACTAATTTTTTAAAAAATTTCAGCCGAGTCTCTCCTAAAATAAAGACACTCCATGTTTTCAAATTCCAGTAAAGTTTTTTTTTTTTTAATTTCGACAAAATCTCTCCTAGGATACACCACAATCCAATTTCAATTTATAGGAATCTCAACTTGCATTATATCATAATAATAATTATATAAACAACATACGATTTATGCATTACGAATAATTTTAGTCAAAAACTAAAATTAAAGATATTAGTGAGTTAATGTGCTTTTTTCCTACTAAAAAAATCATTATTACCGACAACTTTACCAACAGCTAAGACGTTGGTTACCAATTTTACTAACGACTAGAGTGTCAACAAACATTACAAAAAAAATGTTGAGTACCATTGGATTGAATTTGACGGAATAAACGACGGCAAAAATTGTTTACCAGCAAATTATTTCGTCCGACGCGAATCATCGGCAGATTTTTCGTCGGTTTTTTAATGAATTTATCGAGATTAAGTTGTCGATTACCGTTGGATTACTCCGACGATAACTTTGGCGCCATATTATGTGTTTTGGAGCCCAATTACTGTTGGAATGTTTTGTCGGTAAATTATACGGTAGACTTTTTTTCAATTAAGACATAATTAGTAGTCAAATTAAAATTCTTATTAAAATAATTAAGGCAGAAATTCAAAATTACCAGAAATCAACTAATAATTTTATTAAATATCAATTGTCTGAATATAATAAAATGTCACAGAAGTATAATACAATGAAATAGATATAAAATAAATGAAAACCCGAGACCTTACAGATCCTAGTAATCGTCGTAGTCGTCATCTTTCCCCTATTGAAGCGACTGAGTAGGTGTTGATGTCGGTTCCCCACTAGCAACACCGCCGCTGCCTCCAGCACGCATCTGCTTGTTATACACCTCCATCTGCTCTCGCAAACGCTCTAGCTTCTTCGTCATTTGCAAGTTGATGGCCGCTGTGTCTCCTATGCATGCAAGAAGCTCGTTATACCTCTACTCAGATTACTGAGCTTGTTGGTGAAGCTCTTGTGTGAGCTTCTGTACCTCCTCCCTCAAGTCAAAAACTTCCTTGGGATCGAAAGGCTGGTGGCAGAGGCAGAGGCAGATGAAGCCACCAATGCGGAGGTGCGGAGGCCGCTGGCGAAGAATGACCCCAACCCGAAGCAGAGATTCTTGCGGGGCTCAAAGGGAGTCTCGCGCTAGACCCTATCAGGATCTACCACTGAGGTATCAAAGCTAGGGTCGTCGTTCCCACTAGGTGGCTGAGATTGTTAGGTCACGGCCTACAATCTGTGCGTGTAGTCCTCCGGTGTAACACGTTGTGATTAGGATAACAGTTAATTGACTTTAAACAGAATAAATTTCAAATTTAGAATTCTTTGAAACTTACATAATGAGCCATAGACTGCTCATCAGCAAATTTCTCTTTGTTGACCTTCAAAGTATGGATATACTTGAAAGTCTTCGGTAGTGTCGCCTCACTATCCAATGACTTAGACTACACATATTGAAATCAACCAATTAAACAAATCAAGAAACAACTAATTCAAGTAATAATTAACAAACATAGTGAACTACTTACCAGCCTCCTCTTTGTCTTCAAGAAGGTCGTCGACCCACCCGTATACTTCGACGACCTCAACAAAGCCCTGTTAGCGTCGTTCGTTAGACAATAATGCTTGAACCCCTCGTTAGTTATAAAATGGTCCCCTGACAAACATCGCTCATCATATGCTGACGTTGTTTAGCTGTCTCGTGATCGTAGATCTTCCTGATCATGAGATTAAGTTCCGTATCCCATATGAATTTCAACTACACAAAGTGATTCAACAACATTAGTTAGTCAAAATAGAATATAGTTCAAGTACATTTAATTCAACAACATTGTGTTCTTATCGCCCACATCTAAAACTATCGCTTTGGTCTCAGCAAGGATTTTTGTGTAGCTTGGCCATGGGTGGTCGTACATTAACTTAATCACCTCAGAGATCTCCTATATACGTGCATTGTTGTTCGGTGCAAACCTATCAAGGAAAAAACTTAAGATTAACAACACATAAAAACACATAAACCTTATCAATATAAAAGACATTAAAATATTAATAACTCACGCTTGTATTCCATCAGGCCAAATCCAAATCTGTATGACGGGTGGTGGTGGAGGGGCATCCTACTAGGATGCATTAGTCAAATCACCCACCGTGGGCTCTATCGCTGGATCTATAGGAGGTGTGACAGAAGGAGGCACGAAGTTCGGGTTCGGGACCATGATGAACTGTTGGTCCACTGGACCCGCCTGTGACATCACAGGAGTCGACAGAGAAGTCGGGGTAGAGGGCGATGACTGAGCAGTCCCTAGAAATTTAGTGGAAACCCTTCCTCTACCACGATCATGAGACCCACTCGATCTATCTTTGCTACCTGTCGTCATGTCTGCAAAGAGAATATATAATTAACACTAATTAGCATATGTACTACGCAAATCCTTCAACATTTACATTATTTCAAAAAAATTGACATAACCTCCCCTAAAATTGGACATGCATCTACCTTTACGGTTCCCACAAATTCAATCAACCCCAATCCATAACATCACTCAACAAAACTCAATTTAATTCACAACATATCCAGCAGAATATATTGACTTATTTATATATTGAAAAGGCAACATTCTCATTAATTCATAGAAGTTATTACATATAAATAAGAGTATACAATATAGCGCGCAGTTTTACTTAGCATATACATATATCTATCTCTATTTGGAACCATAGTGCTAAATTTGAAGTTTGATTAATGGTCATGTAAATTTACTTGAAAGTGTACCTTAATTATTGATATCAACCATAACTTACTCCTAAATTCTAAAATAGCATATGATAATCAAATTCTAAATCCTAAATTAACTTAAACAAAGAAAAAGAATGACCATGGAACCTGAGCAGCAAACAGAGGAAGAAAAACTCAGGGGAGGGAGATGTAGTGGCGGTGCTGGACGATGATGGTGGCAGTGATGGACAGCAACGGCGGCACACGAATAGAGAGAGAGAGAGAGAGAGAGAGAGAGAGAGAGAGAGAGAGAGAGAGAGAGGAGAGGGAGGGCGTCGCGGCTGACGAAGGGGACAGGAGGAAGGAATGAGCTGGTTTCGGTGAAGGGGGGAGGAGGTGGCGACGGGAGGGGACAACGGCGGCAGTCTAACAAAGCGGTGGGGAGAGGAGAGGATAGAGAGAGGTAGAAGAGAGGTTAAAGAGAGATTAGAGAGAGAGATAGGAGATTTCAAAATGAAGGGGAAGAAGGTTCGTGCTTTCAATTTTAGGGCTTGTTACCGTCGGATTTACTTGATAAATCCGATGGTAGTGCATCACGGTGACCAAAATGCAGCGTTCCACTAAAATGGATTTATCGGATGATTTTTCTGCCGGTAAATTCCACGTTATATTTCGCGCCTATTTTTCCTGTTTTCCTTCAACTATTACCGGCAAATTTACCGTCAGAAATAGAAATCCGCCGATAATGATTTGACCTTTCGAATTCCATATGAAAAATGTCCAAAAGTCTGTCAGTAAAGTCGATGCTAATGTGTAATACTAAATTTGATAATAAATCCAACGGTACTCAACATTTTTCTTGTAGTGAAAAGTCCGTTAGACAAGTCCAATTAGTAATTTTTGACCAATTTTATTTATTATTATTACCGACATATTTTATCTTGGATAAATTTATTTATTATTATTACCGATAACTTAGGTGTCGAAAAAAATTAATTTTTAAATATCGCCAACGGGCCAATTGGCTGGTAAAAATATTTTTTTTTAATTTCAACCTACTATCAAAATAATAATAATAATAATAATAATAATAATAATAATAATAATAATAATAATAATAATATAACATCCAAAATTACTCAAAAATCATAAGTAAATAAGAAATATAATATATCAAATAAAATTTAAAAATAATGTGAAAGATATTGTTAGAAAAATAAAAAAATACATCAAATCATCAATCGTAATCTTTATCAATGTACGACAGCTAGCAACAACTAAACCACGCTACCATCCTTCACCCTGCCCTATGGTACTATCTCTGACCATGTATATATCTTAATTAATTTTTTCTATGTCTTAACTAATTTTCAAAAGATTTCGGCTAATTCTCCCCTAAAATGAGGATATTCCAAGTTTCCAAATTTTAGCATAGTATGTTTTTTTAATTTCGACAGAGTCTTCCCTACAAATACGATACTCAACAATCCAATTTCAATTTACATAAGAGTCTCAACTCTAATTTTATACATTACATATTTACATCATACAATAATCATACAAACATCATACAATTTATCCATTTTAAGCAACTTATTATTCAAATAAAAAATGCAAATACAAACAGTCTTCCTATGAAACAAATGGGAAATACCATTATTATCCATTTTAATAAGCACCTTATTAATTTTGAGGCTCATTTTTTGGCAAATGGAGAAGTTCATGGTGTAACACCATGAAATGAAGGCATAGTAAAATATTGCACTGCTATGGGTCAGAGACAAAACGTAAATTACATTTTGTATTTGTTTATTTTTTTTTAATTTTGAAATACACCAAACGTAGCTTACATTTTGGGTATTTTTATTTCGGTTTAATACTAAACGCAAGTTGCGTTTTACTAAGTTAGAAAAAGAAAAAATTTTTTGAAGCCCACAAAACGCAACCTACGTTTTATTAGTGTCAGAAATTTTTTCTTGGAAGCCCCAAAACGTAGGTTGCGTTTTGTACACAAAATAATATTTAAATCCACAGGTTTGCCTATAAATATAAAGTTTGGTGATGTTCATCTTCATCTTCACTTCTCCTCTTGTTCTTTCTTGCATAAAGTCCTTAGTGGGGTATTTTTTTTTTTGGCAAATAACTGTGTCAAAAAAATAGAGTTAGTTAAGGCTGAAGTTATGGAAGGTGTTGCAAACTTATGAGTATATTATAATGGTGAGGTTATAACAAACACACATGAAGGAGTGACTTTTGTTTGTGAATATCCGTTGTCATTTGCCATTCCATGTACTATGGGTTTTGTCGAGTTGTAAAATGGTCTTTGTAATAACATTCAAAGCCACATTTTGAAAAGGGTGAGCAATCTTTTATACAGAAGTCCTATGCAAGTATTTGGTGGGTTAATACAGTTTCAAATAATGCCCATCACTAACGATGCCAGTATGCAGTAGATGTTGTATATTTATCAACAAACCCGATCTCACGTGTCGATGATAGAGTTGTATGTTGAGTTTGAACAATAGTCGGGGATGAGTATGGTCGGCGACAAGATCAATGTTGATGAGCTCGGGGATATAGATTGGGAAGAAGATAATAATGACAGTGAAGATGAATTCGAAGCTAACTATGAAGTCGATGAAGAAAACGATGACAGAGACTTGGCAGGCAATCCGGCGGTGTAAGATGAAGCAAATACGATTGTAAGGCAGCACCTATTTAGTGTTTCGTCTTTTATGCAGACTCTAGATCTCGAAGTCATGCATACTCCGGAATTTCCTGAGTATGCGAATACAGGTATGTCATAATTATTAACTGAAGTTTTCTATAGTGCTTATTTTATTTACCTTGTTTGACTGATGGCGGTGCCCATGTCGTAGGTGAAGGCAACGTTACGGCGGAAGATGGCGAGTTTAGTGTTGGAATAGAATTTGGTTCGAAAGAGTCGGTGATATCTGCAATCAAAAGCTACACCATCTCTAGAGGAGTTGATTATACTGTGTATGAGTCTGAGCCGCAGACATTCTATGCGAAATGCAAGGGGTATAGTGTAGGGTGTGACTGGCTTATCTGAGCTAGCTTGATTCGAAAAAAAGCTTGTTGGGAAATCAGGAGATACAATGGCAAGCACACGTGCATCATGGGCACGATTTCACAAGATCATGCCAAGTTGGACTCAGACACAATTGCATATGCCATTATGCCGTTGGTCGAAGCAGATCCCTCGATAAAGGTGAAGTCTGTTATTACAGAAGTTCAAGGCAGGTTCAACTATACTGTGAGTTACCGCAAGGCTTTGTTGGCAAAGCAGAAAGCTGTTGCAAAAATTTTCGGTGATTGGGAAGTTTCTTACCAGACTTTGCCAGTATGGTTGAAAGCAATGACAGTGAAGATGCCAAGGTCTCCTGTTCAAATTAATACGCTCCCTGTTTACCGTGAGAGTGAGGAGGTTCAAGGTGTAAGAGTTCTGCACCGCATTTTTTGGAGCTTCTATCTGTGTATTGTAGCATTCAGACACTTTAAGCCACTGGTGCAGGTTGATGGCACGCAATTGTACAGAAAATATAAAGGAACACTTCTAGTAGCGGTTGCACAAGATAGGAATCAAAACATTGTGCCTATTACATTTGCGATTGTCGAGGGCGAAACAGCATATGCGTGGGAGTTTTTCTTAACCAATTTGAGGAGATATGTTGTTACCATTGATGGTGTGGGTATTATTTATGACTGCCATACCTCCATCGACGCTGCAATAGCTCGCAGTAACGGTGCATGGTCACCACCAAGGGCGTGGCACATGTACTGCATCAGGCACATCGGGTCCAACTTCTTAAGGAGGTTCAAGACTCCATATTTGCATAAACTCGTGGTGAACACAGGTATTTCAAATCACTGTTATGGTTCTATTCATACTAAATTTGTGGCATCTGCTTATGATTAAATGGTTTGTTCAACAGGCTATTCTAGGACAGAGCAGGAGTACAACAAAAACTACCAAATGCTTAAAGAGCGGGGTGAGGCATATACTCAATGGTGCGATGAGATTAGTGTTGAGAGATGGGTGATGGCATTCGATGGTGGTCATCGTTGGGGACATATGACGACAAACTTGGTAGAGTGCATAAATTCTGTCCTGAAGGGTGCACGCAACCTTCCTGTGATTGCCCTTGTTCGGTCAACTTTTTATCGGCTGAATGAGTTGTTCACTCGGAAGAGCACCGAGGCTCATGAGCGTCGCCGCAATGTGTTATAGCGGTCAGATGTCCATCTGTTAACCCATTCACTGTAAATCTGTCTCCAGTCATGGTTATGTGCTCCTGTCAACCGCTTGCAGTGATCACAATCAAGTTCGAACGCGGGGCCTGGTGGTAGCTGGTGCATCCCGAACTGTCGTCTGACTCGGTCTATCGCGTGCCATTCTAAGCACTCAAATGACACTAGACGCGACTGGGTGGAGCACATAACCATATGGGGAGCGAGGCCATTCGGAATCCCCACTCCCATATATGGCCGCCATATAAACTGCACAATAGTTACCAAGAGGCCGATTAGAAAAACTATTCTTCTGAATAAAAACATTGGACATTAATGGTACAACTTACGTCGTCAACTCCCATGTCGTCAAATCCTCACCTAAAATGCGCAGTAGGCTGCCGTATATATCTCGTATGTCGGTGCCAATGACTCCACCTAACGAAAATAGAATAACAATATTAATAATAATAATAATAATAATAATAATAATAATAATAATAATAATAATAATAAGCTTAATAATAATACTAACAATAACAATAACGATAAAAGCCAATACCGTCACGCTAGTGGAATACCAATAACGCTGAGTTGATCGCGGGGTATATGTGCCAGGAACGGCATACGCTCCCACGCCCAAACAAAAAGCAGTATCAATGGGCCATCCATTTTCTTGCAGTTGTATCGTGAGGCACGACACAATGATCTGTATAGGTGTGCCAGACTGGCTGCTCCCCAACTATACCCTGAAATCCGGAAGAAATCCCGAAGTAACGGTAGAAACTTCAAGTTCAGTGAAACGGTCGACTTATCCGGAAACACAATTGTACCGAGCACGCAGAAAATGTACGCTCGGACGTACCGCTCGAGAGACTCCTGAGTATCACATGGCTCGGTGTCTCTGCACCGCCGAACCCAAGCAATATTAACCTTTCCCAACACGTGATTGTCCGGACCGGGCTCCCGACCAAAAACGCAATGCAGTTTTCCACCAAAAATTGGTACCTGCTATCTGATCTACCCGTAACGGCCTCCCCATTAATCGGGAGACCAAGAATATAGCTAACATCTTCCAGCGTCACCGTCACTTCACCGACCGAAAGATGAAACGTGTGAGTCTCCGGCCTCCAGCGTTCCACCAAAGCACTCAGTAGTGCAAAATGACCTCTCATTTCGCCTACTCGCGAAACATGTTGAAACACAATCAATGCCAATGTCGCTGCAGCTACCTCGTTAAAAGTATCTGGCAAATCCAGTTTTCTGGGCAACAAATTTCTGATAATCTACAAAAAAATAATAATTATTAAATTTTAAATAATATCGGTTAAAACATAATAATAAATTGTTAAAAAATCATAAATATTTATTTATTATTTATTAAACAGTATTATTAATTATTAAAAATTAATAATAACTTATTCTTACTATCATCATCAGTATTATAAAATAATCATAATAATACTCTAATTATAATAATAACTACCCAAATATAACAATAATAACAATAATAATAACAATTTATTATAATATCTATAACCTAAACGGTTTATTATTAACATACAATATTAATTATTATTACAAAATATTATTAAAGTATTAAACATAATAATTTTTTTCTACATAAGCATTATTAAAAAAAAACCGTTTACTGTTAACATTATTATTATTATTATTATTATTATTATTATTATTATTATTATTATTATTATTATTATTATTATTATAAAAAATAATAAGAAATCACTAAGAAATAATAAAAAATTATTACACATTATTGTTATTAAAAATTATTAATAAATTATTCTCATTAACATACCCACTATTATAATAATAATAATAATAATAATAATAATAATAATAATAATAATAATAACAACTACGTCACTAACAACACGGAGATTAATTTGCCTATTAATAACAATAATAATAATATAATAACCGTTTTACAAAAATTAAATCGTAACGAGAAATAAATAACAACATAATATTAGTTACAATAATATTAATAACTCCAATACTACTAATTACAACACAAATAAATAAAATTCAAATAAATCTATATATTTATTGTTAAATACTAAAAAAAATTACTTACAAATGAGGATGATCTAAATACTTAATAATATGTTTTTCTGGTTTAGTATAGTCACGCACCATTTTTTTTTCTATTCCGTGCCCTTCTTCTTCAACAAGCTCATTCTCACAGTAAACTCTTGCTTCCTCACTCTCCCTCAACTATTTTTCACTTTGCTTCAGTAACTAAGTTTTTACTTTGCTTCCTTCCATCTGTGTTTTTCGCTTATAAGCACCAAACTGAGACACCCGTAGAGTACACGTGGAGGCATGCAGCTAGGGAGCCTGCAAAACGCAACCTGTGTTTGGCTCTGCTACGCTGACAATGCATTCTGTGTTTGGCTCTGCTCCTGTCGGCATTCAGGGCACGTTTCGCTTGCTGGTTCTCCTCCCTCACTAATCGCAGCCTGCGTTTTGCAGGGCCTGCAGTTTTTTTTATTCCAACACTTGCAAAACGTTACCTGCGTTTTGCAGGTCTCTGATCAACACAGGTCCACAATTGTGGATAACACACCATGCATCCATATACACGTTGATCACCAATCTTTTCTCCATAACCAAATTAATTTGCGTAATTTTGATAACAATAACATTATTTCATTTAAGAAAATACCAAATGACAAATTTACTCTATTGACTCCTTTAACTTCAATCAAACTAAGTAACAACAAAAATACCAACATCCCCAACACCTTTCTAACCTCAACAACATCTACCATAAAGAATATTATTAGAAACAAACCACATTCAAAAATAGGGCAATCCAAATCAAAGTAGATTTTAAACAATAAAAAAAAACTAAATTAATTAAATTGAACGGTTACTCACTAAAAATATAATGGTGGTCTTGGAACGACTAATAAAACTCCCACCGAAGAGAAATTAACACATAAGTCACAGTTTGGAGAGAAAAAGAAAGGGGTTTGGGAGGGGGTAGACCGAAGAGTTTCTAAATGGGGGAGAGAAGAAGGGGATGATGTTTTATTTCTAGCTTTAGTTTTATCGTCGTCGATAAAAATGAACAACGAACGGATTTTGAATTTTTTTATAGGTAAAATTATTGATGTCTAGGACCATATGTTACGTTAATAATGAATTTTGTATATATCTTATTCTACTGTTCTTACATATCACATGAATATAGTCACTTTAGTTTTGAAATGGAGGATACAATCGTGTAATGCACATTATTAGAGAGGAAGGTGTTTAACATTGTTGTGATGATATCCAAAATTATATCGGATGGTTCGAGTTGCTAGTAAGCAATTAGACAATCCAATTAAAGTACACAAATCGAAATGTCCAATTTGTGCAATGCGTTCTATGTGTCTCCCATGCAGTGACCGTGCCTCATTCTCTCCTCCCCCCCACCCATCCTGAATGCGCTCTTTCTCACATTCCTTTCAACAAACCCCACTCTCCCACACTCTTACTCTCATTCTGTAACTCAAACCCAAATCCTCTCTTCTTTAAAACAAGGGATGGCAAAACCATCTGAACTCGCGGGTACCCCGCTTGGGGCGGGTAATTACCCACCGGGGCGAGTTTTGAGCAGGGCGGGTTTTTAGGAGGGGCGGGCGGGGTCGGGTTTAGGTAATACCCGCCCCGGCATATATTATATATAATATATATAATTTTAATATATAATATATATTATATGTAAAATAATTAGTAAATGATTAATAATATTGTATCATATTTAAATTTTTACTTTAATTTATGTTATGTATGTGATGATGGTTATATAAATTTTGAAATTTAATTTTATTTATTGGATTTTAATAATTATAGGGGCAGGTACCCGCAGGGGCGGGTTAGGGTTCAACGTTTTACTACCTGTGGGTAGAAGCGGGGCGAATTCTATACGAGTTGTTGTACGGCGGGGCGGGATCGGATAAAGCAAAAACTCGCCCCTACCCACCCCGTTGCCACCCCTATTTAAAACTCATCTTTAAAACTCATACATACATTCAACCTCTAGCAAGAATTAACAATGTCTAGCACAACTAGAAAATGGATAAATACAGACAGATTTATAGACAGATTTAGTCTTTATTACAGACAGATTTTTAGTTACCGACGAAATTACCGAAGGATTTTGTCTCTCTGTGAAAGCCCCGTCGGAAATTATTTACCGACGGATTTTTTTCCGTCGAAAAATCACCGATGGATTTTTACTAGTTACCGAGGGATTTTTCCTCTGTAAATTTTCCCTTCATTTCCTGAAGGCGACAAACTTACAGATGGATTTTTCGTCTGTAACTACAGACAGATTTTTCGTCTGTAATTACAGGCAGATTTTCAGACGGATTTTCCGTCTATAATTACAGACAGATTTTTAGATGGATTTTCTGTCTGTAATTACAGACAGATTTTCAGACGAATTTTTTGTCTGTAATTACAGACGGATTTTCTGTGTGTAATTTAAACTTTGGAAAATCATGATTACAGACAGAAAATCCGTCTGTAAATCTGTCTGTAAGGTAAAATAATTTTTTTTTACTTTTTCTAATTACAAAATAAACTTGTTTTCATACAAAATAAATATAAATTTAATACAAATTTTTATCTAATTTATATTCGAATATTTACAATATTTCAAAAAATAAACAAATTCATCGTATTAAAAATAAACAATATTTATAATAAATTATTCAATATGAATTGAAGATACAGCTGAAGTGATTTTATTTGTTCTAGGGTCAGCACTTTCTAAAGAAATGCCACAAAGATCTTCTTTAACCAGAAGGGCAAGAACATTGAGTGAGCTTCATGTTTTTGTCACATTGCTGCTTGAATCTCCCAAAGTAACAGCAAAGACAGCATCAAATCCTCCTGCTCCTGGAACTCCAGCCAACAACACTCCTTCCAAGTTCAGTGCAGCATCTAAAAGTTTTGTTTGTGATTCTGGTTCAATCTACATGAATTGCAAGGAAAGAGTAGTGATATTTTACCAGCAGATATAATTTATAATCAACATCATTCAAACAGAAGAAGCCTAATAATAAGTGCCAAATCAATGAAAGGAACTTACAGGAACACCTGCAGCCTCACCCATTAGGCACATATGATGTCTAATCCCAAGCATAGCTTCTTTTGCACCTAGCAATGCTTTAATAACTGCTTCCTTGTTGGGTTCAGAAGCTTGCTCTATCCACTGTGAGAATTGCATTTTCAACATCAACACAAGAAGAAAAGCAAGAACATGAGAGCCTGAAGTGTAGTCTCAAGAACATGATATCACATATGTGCATTAGAAATTCAGTCACACCACTTGAAACTGAAAACCAGGCAAACAGTAAAGTTGGATATATAATCTCTTTCAAACCCATCAAAAGTCAACTTAATTGTATAAGTTTAATAGTAAATATGTCCTATCTCATTAAAATAACTAATAAACAGGAATGTAGAAATTTAATATAATGCAAGGCATACCATAAGGCCAAAATGTTCTAATTATTTAACAGTGAGCATTATCAATCAGTTTACTCTACATCCACAGGAGTAAAAATTCTAATTTTGATGTTACTTCGATTAATTAAACAACCACAAATGATTTGAAAGAAATACCTTTTCTGATCTGAGCTTGCTGCAGCTATCAATCATAGATTTATATGCATCCCATTGTTCCTTTGCTAAAGTCTATCACAGCTATTAATCACATATCTCCAATTTTGAAATTCAGATTCAGAATATAAAATCACAGAATTAAAGTCTACAACAGCAAAAGCTTCAGAATCAGCAAGAAATCTAAAACTTACAGAAGAAGTTCACATCAAAGGAAAAGGAGACTCATCAGATTTCAATTTTACATTTTAACCTCAACAACAAACAAAATCAACAGAGCTGGCAGATCGAGCAATAATTCAGCATTCATTTTTGTCTATTTATGCAGAAAACAAAGAAGAAGCAACAGATTTGGCTGAAGAAGAAGAATTAGCTTGGCTGAAGAAAAAGAAGAAGAAGAATCCCACCTAATTATGCAGGCAAAAATACAAATAGATAGAGGACATCCATTATATTAGCCAGACATTTCTACCATTATTTACAGGAACTCATACCCTTAATTCTATAGAGATCTAACAAAAAGAAAATTGCACAATTGCAGCAAATTCACTATAAACTGAATTCAAATGGTTCCAGAGCAAATTATAATCAGCTTGCAATTCTAATTGTTCCATTACCACTACTAAGAAAAAGGTTGCAAATTTCACATTCTCCAATTAGAAAAACCAAAACCCATATTCCAAATTGTGATTTTTATGTATGTGTGCAACAAGAACCAAATAGAAAACTAACCAGGTATCAGAAATGGCGGCAAACTTGGCAAGCTTGTTGTCCTTCAAGGAAGATGGACCTGAATGAGGATCTTTATCATTAGCTTTGGAACTCTGAGAGGGAGAAGGTGATGGAGCATGGGAGAAGCACCTAGTGTTGGTGAGATGCAGAGTGGAATTAGCAAGGGTTACACAGACTAGAAAGGGTTACACATACTTTTGGAATGCGAAAAAACCAAAAAAAAAATGAAGCCAATTCTTGAAGCTGCATTCTTTAGCCTGCACGAATAAGCAAATAATATTTTGAAGTTTTGGCTAAAAATTAAGGAATGCTAAAAATGAGATAAGTTTTGGCTAATTTTTAATATAAAGAAAATAAAAACAAACCGGATATTCTAACTGCTTAAGGAGCACTGCAGCTTCAGCTCTCTTTTGTATTGATTCAGAATTTGAAAATAGCTTCCCCTGGTTAGAGGGGGGAAAAGTCAAATTGTAGTATCAGTTATCCTTTCCAGTAAAACATTAGAGATTTTAAGTTAACTGTAATCTATATACTTTTAAGTCTTAGCCATGTTTGGAAGGATAGCTAATGTTAGCTAATCCTATTGAATATTATTAGTCAGTAAAATGGTAGTTGGTCACTAAATAAGACAGCATATAGCAATTCAACAAGGGCATTATATATGCCAATGTATAAGCTGATAAGGGAGGCAGAGAAACACAAATTAACACTTAAATAAAGCAAATTATAGAGGTATAGAAGATCAAACTAAGTCACAAGAGTAACAAAATAGATAAATGCATCTAAGATGGCCCCATGCTTGTTTTGCTTGATTGGCCCAAGTCCAAAGGCTTGGCAAAGGTGAAGGAACAAAACCTGCAAGTTTTTAACTATTGTAGCCATTGCTTCCTCAGAGGCTAGCTTGCAATTCCGGAAAGATGAATCTCCATATGCCTAAGACAGAGAAGAACAAACTAAGATATTTCATCAACTATCATGAGCATGTGCCTTGTAAGAAAAAAAACTACTTAAGTATACGCTTAAATAATTAAAATTAGTTAGCACATTGTAAAATATCAAACATTTTAACGGGGAAAAAAAGGAGACAACAATGACCAAGAGAATATAGTCTGTGAACCCATACAAGCATTTATTGAAGATGACCATGGTAAAAATGTCTTACTTGTAGACAGGACCTAAATTTTATTGAAGATGACCATGGTAAGCATTCATACAAGCACTAATTCAATCAACAGAGTAGCAAACACCTAAATTTTAACTAGAGAAACTATTCCAATTTTTTAAATACTTTCTCACCTCTCCCTGGAATTAAGTTCATCACCTAAACATAATCTCAAGATAAAATAGAAAATCTATAGCACCAAAATGATAGCCAACAAATAACAGCAACTAATTGTTTCACAACATCTGTGAAACCAAGCAAAATGCAAGGAAAATTCTAAAGCCTCAACTATAGACTATAACCTTTATATGACATACTCGCTCTCTATTAGTCACAAATGTTCCATCTTTCTCAGGATTTTGTGCTGTCACCTGCACTCCATTCAGGAGAGAACCTATAAAGAGTGATATCTGGTTTTCTTTAAACTCCTTATATATCCAAAGCATCCCAATTATACTCAACATAATAAGAGTCATAAACAAATAAACTCTAAAAAGGGGAAAATGATGGAAAAAAGTTGTTCTCACCGTTGTGCTAGAGCTTTCAAATCTTCGTGCAGTATCAATATATAGATGCCTTGATTGTGTACAATAATGAAGAGCAAAAGCAGCATAAACACAGATAACAATGATATACCTTGAAGGAGAAACAGGGGAAGGTTCACAACAGAATCACCATCCAAGAAAGCTGTTCTGTGGCGAGTGTCTTCAATTTCTGTGGCATGCAAGTATTATTAATTAGGTTAAACAGAAACGCATTTCTCTTCATAAAAAACTAACGTATATAAAAAAACAATCTCACTGCAAGGGAGGCAGCACAGCTTCTTGTAATACTTGAGTATAATTAACTAGCATGCATACCTGAGTATGAAAGCAACTCTCAACTTGAGGGGAACTGTATCTCCAAAAAAGTCAGCTTCTTCAGCCATCTTCAATAAAGCTCTCCTTACAATGTCCCCCAAATACATACCAGAAATCAACTTCTCAAATATATGTGAACAATAGTGGAAGAATATTACAGAATTACACATGCTGGTTAAAGCTTTAAACCAATGACTATAACGTGATGATCTTGACCTGCTCTCCAGGGTTTAAGCTTTCAGCATCTATAGCTACGTCATATTCTGTTAGAGGAAGATGTGAGGATCGGAAATTATCCCACTCCATGTTTATAACCTGCAGTATTTACATGTAATCAGAGCATGCTTTATACTAGCAAATGGTGACGCTAGCTCTAGTATGATAGTAAAGTAAATATATTTCTAACATGCAAGACAATGACAGTCATAAATAGTATAACCTACTGACCATGTCTCCTGATTTTGGGAGAGGGTCATGCCATTTTGGAATAGCATTTGCACGTTACACATATGCTGCATTTGTCCCTGTACCAAGGATCACAGCAGCAATGACATCTTGATTGTAGAATCTGCCTCCAGCTAGTGTTCCAATGGAATCATTAACCTAATGCAAAATCACCGAGTTAGTCTGGTGTATAGCCTTATTAGTCCAAACTTTCTATCAAACACAAACTTGAAACCATCTTTCTCAAGTCCATATATTAAAAATTATTAATCAATCCTGAAGAGAGGTTAGTGGTACTGACTAGAGCTAAAACTCGCATATCCAAGCCAATTTTTTGCATCGACTTGGTTGGTTCTCCCACGACATCTTCTCCAACCTACAAATCAGAACATAAAGGAAAAAACTATCCGGTTACATGCTAATGAGAGAACATCTGACTAAAAGCGAAATTGGTATTAAAGAAGTCTATTAGTATTCTGAGGATCATAGGGTTCACCATAAAAGAAGTCTGGAACAACCACATAGTAACCAGAAGCTGCAATCTTGTCTGCAAACTTCCAAAACAACAAAAGATGAACAATGTTATTTAGGAGAGGAACACATTGAGATGAAAACAGAGATAATTGACAATAAGAGCAGATTGAATCAGATTAGCCTCCTGCTTCTATTGGTGGTAAAATTTATCAAAACCTTCAGAAATTTTAAGTGAAAGATAGTGAGGCTTTAATCTTAGCAAGTATCCTCAAACAAGAAAAGCTTATACCTTCCCCTCTTGTCAATTTTTGTTAAGTCAACTGTCAAATAAGAACACATTCAAATAATTAGAATAAAGCAACAAAATTTGGTTTAATGAGGAGAAATAAGCTACAAGACATGTCCTGAATATTAACTCACCTCCAAATCAACATATGAGGGATTTCTTCCTATTGATTTAAGAAATTTGTCAAGACCACTTGCATTTAGAGCTGCAATTTAAAGAATCAGACTTTATATATCAGTGTAACTACAGCAATGCATAATGGATCCAACAAAGGACCTATTAACTTATGTCTTATGTCAAATTAGACAGGAGAAAGATAGCACTGGGGTTTAATAGAAGTTACCAGGGTCACACAAGGGAAGCTGGTCTTTGCCAGAGAAGAAGTTACCAACGGAGTCAACTATCATTCCGAGTTTTGCTTCAAGCTTCGCCATTCAACAACAACCACCGAGTTTCCACCGAGTTGGGCTGAGTTTTTCATGAATCGCTGCAGACATGACCAACAAAAAATCTCTTTCTTCGCTGATAGTAAAATAATTGATAAACCTACACCAAGCTCAATCAGCATCAACAGCAACAAGAAGATAGAAATTGCGAAGAAAGATTGATAAACCTAAAATTGGCACAGAAAAATTGAGCCCTAAGCACTAAAATCACAAAATCAGATTATACCTGAAATTCACTAAGGGAGCAAATGCGACAAGAGCGGCGGCGGAGAGAGCTCTGTGACGACGGCGATGAAGGGAGCAGACGCAACGAGAGCGGCCGAGGGAGCTCTGCAACGATGGCGACCAAGGGAGGAGATGCGACGAGAGCGGCAGCGGAAGGAGCTCGTGCGACGCAAGGGATGACAGAGAGATCGTGCGATGCGAACGGTGGTAACGGCGGAAGAAGCTCGTACGACCAGAGAAGAAGCAGCTCGTGAGGAAGAAGCTCGTGTGTGAAGTGTGAATGAACGTGTGTGAATTGTGAATGAAGCTCGAGACATTAGGTTAAGTTAGTTTTAAATCAATATTTTTCGACGGAAAATTTTAAATTACAGACGAAAAATCCGTCTGTAATAATTTCATAAATCCGTCTGTAATAGATTTGTATTTTATTAAATTATTACAAACGGATTTTCCGTCTGTAACCGTTTTTCTCGGAAAAAAAAAAATTTCGACGGAATTATCGACGGATTCTCTTTTCCGTCTGTAATTTATGCTAATCCATTTTTTTGTTTTTCGATAAAAAAATTCCTCTGAAATTCTTTCTGTATTTCTGTGGGATAAAATCCGTCAGAAATATTCGTCTGTAATAACTAGTTTTTTAGTAGTGTAGGAGGCCCAAAACAAAAGATATTAATCATCCTAAACGTTACACTATTAGTTATCTCAATCATTTTTATTATATAAGTTATTATTTTTAAATTTTTTATTTAGTATAAATAATTGTAATAATGTCATAGGTTATGAATATTGTTTATAATGATTAAATGATAGCTAATATATTGCTAGATGTTGTGGGATTACTGAATTTAGTTAATATTTGTTGAGATAGATTTATATATGTAGGAAATATAATTTTGGTGTATTTAATAATAATTATTAGAATTATATTTTAGATATAGTTAAGTTTTATTAACTATTATTAGAAGTAGGTAAACTTTTTGTAAAATAGATTTAGCATATTTTGAGTAATTAACGAGTTAATTATTATTATAATTATTAGTTATGTGTTAATGGGAATATTTGATATTTTTAATTTTATTAATTGATTATTGTTAGATGTCCGACTGTATATCATTAATATATTTATTACAATTAAGTTTTTAGATTATTGGATATAATAATATATAATATTATTATTATAATAATATTAGTTAAGTAATTAATATAATATATCAGCCTGTATGTTTTTCAATTTTTGGATATAATAATAATAATATTAATTAAGTAATTAATATAATATATTATCCTATGTGTGTTAATAAATTAATTATTATTATAATAATATTAGCTATGAATTAATATATTAATTATATATTAATTGTTATATTAATTATATATAATTAATATATTTATTATAAATAATTTGTGTATATAATTAATATATTTATTATGTTAATTGTAAACAATTTTAATTTATTAATAAATTTATTATTATTATTATTATTATTATTATTATTATTATTATTATTAATGATGATATCCAGTAGTGAACTCGTTACTTTTAATAATAATATTAGTGTTAACATTAAAATTATAATTAATTATAATTTTATTTGTTGGGTAATGTTAATTTAATAGTAATATTAGTTTGTTAAATTAAATATATTATGTTAATGACTATAAATAAATATGTTTTTAATGTTATATGTTGTAATAAAATAGTTAAATATAATTTAACTAATGGAAATTATAATCGTTTAGTATTTATGGATAACTATTTGGATTAATATTTGGTTACGTTTTGTAAAATTTATGAAAATTGATATGTAACTACTTATTTTTGTTGGATCTCTACAATTCTATTGTAGAGGAGTATTTATAAGAGACTGATTTTTTTCACGTTTCTCATATTAAAATGATCCGGTATCAGTCGACAATAATAAACGCTCTAATTAAGGGATGACACATAGACATATACATATATTTCACTTTTCGGTTGAAAAGTGACCTGTGATATTGGAAGATGTGGTCGTAATTCTTGATCTTTCGATAAACGGTCTTCCAATGACAAGAATGGCTATGAGTAGTTATGATGTCTTAGAGACTGAATGTTTGCACCAATTTAGAGTTGCACCTAGGAAGGCAGATTGTAGAGGAAGTTTTATAGAGTTGACATGACTTCAGAATTTGAAATTAAAGATCGTTTAGAGTTAACCGATGAAATTGGCATCCAGAGGTATGTTAAGTGTCACTTCATGTTATTACTTGGATCAATCTTATTTGGAGATAAGTCTGGGACAATGATGCATGAAAAATTTCTGTCGTTGCTCTGCAATTTCACTGTGATAAGAAAATTTAGTTGGGGATCAAGATGCCTACTACTCTTGTACAGAGCACTATGTAGGGCATCTCGTTTCGACTGCAAAAAAATTAATGGTACAATGAGACTTTTGATAACTTGGGCTTGGATCCGTCTACCGTTTCTTGTGTCGATTTTCGGCGGCTTCTTACTTTTTCTACTTGCAAATAGGTAAAATTAATTAGTAATAACTTTAACTAAGTGTTCCACATTGTATTTTAATATTTAGTCAGAAAGTTTATTAACGAAAAAAATGATGTCAAATGATATAACTGGGATCGTGCTGATCACCGTCATAGATTTCATTCTCATGCTCACTTTAGGAGGTCATTAGATGAACTGCAAGATGGTTAGGTACTTAATCTTCTATCTTTGTTGAACCTTATTATTATTTGGTGTGTAATCTTCTATTTCTTTTAATATGTCCAGTTTGTATGAAAAGCTTATATTGTTGATCACATTGAGTCAAATGTGATTCCTACAGACATACGCCAACATTTATTGATTTGGTGCACAATAGTTCCCTTGATATCATTCGAATATTTTGAGTGAAATGCATGCGACAGATTCAAGAGATAATATGATTTTATCAGGATATTCCTTATCAAGAAAATGATTTAGACGGTACACATGGAAAAGCCCTGATTAGCCTTAAAAATTTTGATTGGTCCACCATCCACTCTTTTTGGGTAATGTAATGGATGAACCGGTGTAGTCACATTCTTGCTGAGGTTCCTGTGCTACATTTCCTGGAAGTTTACATGCACTGATATCGGATAAAATTTGTTAATCGCATGAACTTGTCGGGTCTTGTGTTATTAAGAGGGCAATCCGGTGGACTTCAAACTCTTAGTTGCTTTCAAACTCCTCATTACTATTACTATTGTAATTTTTCGTTCGATATTTTACTCAGCTTCAAATTGTTCGAGCTTAATATACAGCTCGATGAACGACATATGTGAGCAAGTTTCAATATAGATTGAATGCTCACTTCATTAGTCACATACTTGGTTTGAAATTTGAACGAATTCATCAAACATTGATATAGAATACCAATACAAAATACACAACACACTCTTTGATATTTGAGAATCTTTCTTTTCACATATCACACATTTTAGTTCTTCAAATAAAAATGTGAAATGAATAACAATATTAAATAGATTTTCACGTACAAATTTCACTCTTTCAAACATTTGTAATAAAATCTAACTATAATAATATACTTTTAACATAATTCTATCATCCATTATATATTTTTCTACCCACACTTACAAAACTCTTTCACTGGAGTTCTGCTCTAAAAGAAAAGGATAAGGGACAAAAAAAAAAGGAAGAGAATTAACAAATATATTGCCTATATATAGACAACACAAATTAGACTCTTTTATTATTTTTTTCTAAAATAAAAAAAAATCTAAAACACTTAAATTGGACCTGTTTTATAGAAATTCAAATTTTGTTCTACCAAAAAATTCTAAACATGATATGTGCTTATTTCTCCTGTTTGTATACTAGATAACAATAAAATGTAAATAAATTTATTTTTAAAATGAGTAATACTATATATATCAAAATCAGTCGTATAATATATATATATATATATATATATATATATATATATATATTATAATATAGGTATACATTAAAAATAAATTAAACTATACATATATTTATATATAAATATATTAGTAGTTAATTTTAATGACTAATTTTAGTGTATAAATAATATTTTTATTTTAAAATATATACTTTAGTATATATAGTATTTATTTTATTAAAAAAAATCCGTTTAACAAACCTTTCTAGATAAATCACTGAAATCAGTGAGATACATTATATAAAATAAAAATTGTGTAACAACCAGTACTAAGTAATCCACACCCTTGATTTTGCCAAGTGTACGGTGGCCAACGTTTGGACACAACCGAGGGTAAAATCTAAGCACGTTACACGACTGCATTTGACACCTAATTCTGATTTGTCAATTGTACCCCCCCCCCCCCCCCCCCCCCCCCCCTCTTTTTCCCTCCCGGGGGGCACAATTTCCACCGATACATAAGCACTAAAATCTTTCCCTTTATATTTCAATTTCCATTACAAAATCCCTTCATCACTGCTTTTTGTCTTCAGTTTTCCCCTTATTTCTTCACCCCTCTCTCTTTCTCTCTCTCATATATAAATATATACTAAACATATCTATATCGTAGTCCTGCGCATACATACACAACTTAATCATCATGGAGTTTGTGCGACCTCTTCCCCTTTTGTTGATTCTCTTATCTGTTTTGTCGACCACCCGAGCCGTCAAATTTAACGTTGGTGGAAGCGCAGGGTGGGTTCCAAACCCTTCTCAGAGTTACAATCAATGGGCTGGGAGCAACAGGTTCCAAATCAATGACACTCTAGGTGAGTTTAATTTACTCCTTTAATATAAATATATCATCACTACCTAGCTAGAATACTTCAATTCCAATCTTCATCTCGAAAGGTTAAATTTTATTGTTTGATAAAAAGAATACTTAGTATTTAAATAGTTATATATTTCAAGTCTCGGTTGCAGAAAATCAAATTTTTATTCCATAATCAGTGATAAAAGGAAGAGAGAGAGAGAAGGGGGGGGGGGGGGGGGAATAAAAAGTACCAAATATTTATCCTCTAATTAGTGAGCAATTATTTCCTCGTGAGAGATCATATTACTAGTATTACTATGACCACCTTGGGAATAATAAGTGACCACATAATTTTGATTCTTGGGAACATTATGTGCATGTTTTGTGCAGTTTTCAAATACAAGAAGGGTTCAGACTCGGTGCTAGAGGTGAAGAAAGAAGACTACGATAAGTGTAACAAATCAAACCCAATAAAGAAGTTTGACGACGGTAACACGGAATTCACCTTGGATCATTCAGGTCCATTCTACTTCATCAGCGGCCAAGACCAAAACTGTCAGAACAAAGGTCAGAAACTAATCGTTGTTGTCTTGGCGCCACGTGGCACTACACCAACACCGCCTTCACCAAAATCACCCTCACCAACACCAACACCAACACCAACACCAGCACCAGCACCATCTGGCTCGCCGCCGGTGCCGGCACCGACACCAGCACCCGCCGGAAATCCTCCGGCGCCTTCCGTTTCACCACCTACACCAACTCCGGCGACTTCACCGGCTCCGGCGGGGAATTCACCGTCACCATCTCCTGTAAGTGGACCTCCGGCCCCGACTCCGGCGGGTACAACGCCGTCTCCTTCATCTGGATCACCGGGTCCGACGACTTCACCTCCCGTTCCGCCTCCGGCGACACCTCCGGGGGGTGCAGCTCCTGGAACGGCTAATCCGCCAGCTTCAAGTGAAACGGCTCCACCGCCGGGAAAAAATAACGCATGGGCTGCTACTCCTTCGAAATTCTTGGTGTATTCGGCTACCATTGTTGTTGCTGCCGTGTTCTTCGTTTGAAAGCGTTAAATGAGGAGTTTTCTCTTTGTTGTATAAATGGTTCCATGTCGTCTTGTGGAGTTTCTTTTCCTTCCTTTTTTTTTCTTTCTTTTTGAATTATTATTGTTATAGTTTAGTTTGGACATGATTGAGTGTAGCCTGATTCTGTGGTGACATGTTTAATTTTCTGTTTTTAATTTTTATTTTTCAATAATAACTATGATTGGTCTTAAAAAATTTATGTGTACGTGTAAGGTTCTATTCAATCCAGAATTTTCTACTTTATAGTTTATAATATTTATGGACAATGTTATATAATTAATAAAATTTATTATTTATTTAATAATTAGTTAATTTTAAATTATAAATATAAAATTTTAATAATCTAAAAGTAAAATATTTATCAGTATTAGATAATGAGTTTTCTTGGTTACTATTAAATTTTTAGAAGTGAAAATTTTTTTTTAGTATATTTGACAAAATTTTAATAATAAAAATAAAATACTAAAAAAATAAAAATAATTTTTTTTAAATTATAATTTATATATTTTTTAAAATTTTTTAATTAAAAAAAATTTTTAATATTATAAATAAACAAGAAGTCCAAAAATAATTGTTAGATTAAAGAATATTTTTATATAAAACATTTAAACATAAATTTTTTTTTATAAACTCACCTAAATAAATTATTTTTAATTTTTATTTTTGGATTTATCAGTTATACGGCGAAGTGGCTCACTGGTTGCCTATTGTTTTCTTTTTAGTTTTTTCTATGCTCCAGAAGATTAATATTTTTTTAAACAAATCAAGAAAATAAAACAAACTAACTAAACTGAATTAGAATGAATAATTTGCTAAAGGCCTTTACTAGGAGGATTTTAAATTACGTAACTCTAATTAATTAAAGTTTCATAACGTGCTATTCAATTTATAGTTTTGTTCGCTTAACTTTTTTTTTCACAATTTTATTAAAGTAATTATTGTGGGTCTTAGAAGAGAACTGAGTAAAATCGTATAGATCGGATGCGGGAGTCTTCTCCTTTTTCTTCTTTAAAGAGAATTTCACCAATTTTAGGCGCCATATAGAATATAAAAAAAGAGAGAAGCGGAACGTTCTAACACCAAACTTAAAGTTTGTTCTCGTCCCCAAACAAATAAATATAGAACAAATGTAGGATGCAGTTATGAGAAAAAAGTTGAAGGTGAAAAAGCAAATAAGAAATGTACATCGGAGTAAAACGAAACGAAAGAGAAAGATAGAAATATATATAAAAAAGAAAGGGAAAATAAGATATGAGATGGAAGTGGTTGGGTAAAAATGTAAGCAAAAGAAAATTGTAAAAATTGAAAGGGGGCTCAGTTGTGATGAGGGACTAGAAGAAATGGAAGAAGTTGAATGTGTTGTGGTTAAAGTTGAAGGAGGAATGAAGTAATTGAAAATGTTTTGTGTGCGGTGGGGTAAAAGTATGGAGAAGTGTGGTTTATACAGACGGGAGGGAGTTTACGGTTAAAATGGGGATATGGGGAAGGGTTGGTGAAATGAAATTAAATGGGGGAGTGGGGAAGAGGGTATAATGGTGCGGATTTTCGGAATATCCACAACTGAATCGGCAAGTGTACCAGGTTGTCCAAGTAATTTTTCAGGTAAGTGAGGGTCGATCCCACGAAGACTGAGGAACTGAGCAACAATGGTCAACTGATTGACTTAGTCAAGTGAACAAAAAAGTTGATTTTATGGTTTTCAAAAATATTAAACAATAAAACAAGAGTAAAGAAAGCAATTATGCGTTTGGTGTGAAAACAGTGAGAGAAAACAGTTAAGGCTTCGGAGATGTTTACTTTTCCATATTAAGGTTTCTTACCAACTATTTTAATCATGCAAGATTCATTTCACGGCAAATTGTAATTGACTAACCCCTAATCTCTTAGTGATTTAGTCTCCTTTAATCTTCATTAACCGCCAATCCGTTGGTCACTTAATTCCGATTAGAGAGTTACGTTCAAATCTAGTTTATGGCCACAAAACCCTAATTACCCAAGACTAAACGAATTATATGTAACGTATCCAGACTAGTTCAAGTAATTAGCAATTTAGGACGAATTTACTTTCAAGCTGTGTCCAGGCGAGAGACCTCTTCCGAAGGTCACAAGAACGCATTTAGAATAAGGGTCATACTCCCTTTCCACCCAAATTCATAAAATTAAGAATGAAAGTAATTCTTGAAATTGAATCAGTACATAAATTAAAATAGAAGAATAATAGGCTCAATCCATAGAAATAAACAGAGCTCCTAACCTTAATCAAGAAGGTTTAGTGGTTCATGACTTACAGAGAAAAACTAGGGTTCAGAAAAGCGCAGAAGAGAAAAGATTTGAAAGTCCGGAGATCTCCCTAAAGAGTGAATCTTTTCCCTTTTATATCTAACCTAATTTGATTTGAAAAATAAAATAAAATAATAAATCCTAAAATTTAAAAGATATTGTTTGTAAATAAAAATTACAAAATAAAAGATAAGATAATTAATAAAGGCTAAATCCAACTAGAAATCCTCCAAAGCGTGGGCTTCGGATGAGCTTGCCTGGTGCTAAATGCCAGTTTGGCGTTTAGCCCCCAAAAGAGGGCAGAATGTGCCTTGTTGTGAAGCTTGCTGGCGCTAAATGTCAGCTTGGCATTTAGCACCTAAGGGAGCTGCTTCAGCTCTTTTCCTTTTTGTTTCAAACTCTGCCAAATTATTCCAAGTTTCACCTGAAATCATAAAAATGCTAAAACAACTCAATGTATCATCCAAAGAAAATTTTTTGCAATAAAATATAATAAAAATTAATAAAACATAACTGAAAATAACTAGAAAACAAAGGATAAAAGGGTACAAGATGCTCACGCATCATATGACTGTTGGGAAATGGGGAGAGGGAGAGAGTTAGTGGAATTGATGGAAGATGATTGGGTGATGTGAAAGGTGGTTAATATAGAAGGTGAATGAATGAGGATGGAAAAGTGGGTAGGAGATAAGAGAGAGTGGGGTTGAATGGTCAAAGGGTAAGGGGTGGGAAAATTAACCGTTGGTAATAGTTAAACCCTTTCTTCATTTTTAAAATCTGCGTTGCTAGCGCTAAATGCCAGCCTCGGTGTTTAGCGCCACAACACTATGTGACTTGTGCAATCTAGGGCATTAAACGCCAAAACTAATTTTTTTTTTAGGACGAGACATGGCGTTAAACGGCCCAGCTGGCGTTTAGTGCCCTACGAGGTATGGTGATTTTTGGGAATTATGCCCCTTGTGGGAATTAAACACCCACCTAGCATTTAACGCCAGCTTCTTCATGACATTTAGGGCGTTAAGCGCCCTCCCTAGCGTTTAACAGCAACCTCTAGCTGCCAATCCAAGTGCTAAACACCCTCCCTGGCGTTTAGCGCCATCACCCCTCGAAGAATGTGCCATTTGGGGCGCAGAACACCCATTCTGGCGTTCAGCGCCAGAGTACTCGAGTGTAATGCTCTCTAAGGTTTTCTGTTCTTCCTCCAGATTCTTCCTGTTCCTATTCTACACACTTTGCATGACCACAAACAAAATTAAACCAAGAAAAACTATGAATAAAAATCATAAATAAATGAAAATCAAATTGAAAGAAAAACCAAAGGATACTCAGGGCTGGGTTGCCTCCCAACAAACGTTTCTTTACCATCACTAGCTTGACAGTCAACTCTAGTAAAGAGAGGGATGGTCATAGGGCCTTAGCTCCTCACCTCTCACTGTGAATCTTTTTCCTGTTCTCTCATGGATTAACTCAATATGCTCAAGAAATAGGATCTTGTTCACTATATGAAGCAGGATTGGGCTTTCAGTGAATACCACTTTCATTCCTGGTGAGAAGTCTTTAGAAGGGATCTTCTTGTTTCTCCAACTCCTGAGTACCTTCTTCTTGGGGCCTTCCTCCTTGGTGGATGATGCACACCCAACACCAAACTTAGGTTTGATGTCAGGGAAGATTGTATTAACTCCCACCAAAGGAGGCTTGAGCTGTAAGCTCTGCTTTACTTCAGTTAGAGATCCTTGTAGACTTGGTTTGGTGAGTTTATTCTTCATGCCAGTGCCTTCTTCACGAGAGTGATGTAAGGGTCTAAAAACCTTATTCCAATAAGTGTCAATTTCAACAAGTGTCAATTTCAAGTCTCATAAGTTTATAGCTATAATCATAAGTTTCTAGAGGAGTTGCCCATGAAATTAACCTGCTCAAGAGTATACTAGCTATAATCATAAGTTTCACCTTGAGAAAAACCACCACTCATATCATAAGAAGTATCTTGAGTACTGATGGCTGAGACTTGCATTCCACTGAAGTGTTGTGTAATAGCATTGATTTGCTGAGACATAGACTTATTATGGGCAAGAATAGCATCCAATGTATCCAACTCCATGATTCCCTTCTTCACAGATGTCCTTTTAGAAGAGTATAAATACTGGTTGTTAGCAACCATTTCAATCAGCTCCATGGCCTCATTAGGGGTCTTTTTCATGTGGAGTGACCCTCCTACAGAATTATCCAGGGACATCCTGGCGGTCTCAGAGATTTCATCATAGAATATCTGCAACTGAATCCAGTTTGAGAACATATCAGGAGGACACTTCTCGAGCATCAGGTTGTACCTTTCCCAGGCTTCATAGAGAGACTCACTCTCTTTCTGCCTGAAGGTCTGAACATCTGTACTCAACTTAATCAGCTTCTGAGGAGGAAAGAACTTGGTCAGAAACCTGTTGATCACCTTATCCCAAGTGTCCAAGCTCTCCTTGGGCTGAGTATCAAGCCACTGCTTTGCTGTATCCCTCACAACAAATGGGAAGAGAAGTAGCTTGTAGACATCAAGATTCACTCCAATAGTCTTCACAATATCACAAATCTGCAGAAAATTAGAAATAAACAAGCTGGGATCTTCCTGCGGGAGTCTGTGAAACTGGAAATTTTGCTGCACCATAGAGATCAACTGAGGCTTTAGCTCAAAGTTATTTGCAGCAACATGGGTTACAACAATGCTATTCCCATAGAAATATGGGTTAGGAGCAGTATAAGAGCCAAGTGTTCTCTTAGGTTCCCCATCTGTATTCGGATTAGCAACATTTACATTAACCGCATTGTTGTTGTTAGGATCCATGGTGAATTCTTCCACTTCCTTCTCAAGATTATCTCTGAGATTTTCACCGGCTTTATAAGCTCTTGCTTGTTGAAAGCGCATTCTCACGGTCCTCTCAATTTTTGGATCAAAATCTAAAAGAGATTCTTTGTTTGTGTTCTTGCTCATAAACAACAGAAAATAAAGAAAAGGTAGAAATCTCTACGTCAGAGTGCAGAGAATTCCTAGTGAGGTATTCCATGTAAAAAAAAGAATAAAATAAACTGAACAATTAACACTAAAATTTTGAAAATCAACTAAGAAGGTGAACACTAAATTTGAAAATAACTAAAAAGAAAATTAATCAGGAAAAATAAAATTACTAAGGGGAATACCAAACTTAAATTCAAAAATTAAGAGAAAAATTCTAACAAAAAATAAAGTTTAAATTTTCGAAAATTGAAGAATAAAACAAATAAAACTTAAAACTAGAAACGCCTAATCTAAGCAATCAGAAAATGGTTAATTGTCAATCACAGTCAATTCTCGGCAACGGCACCAAAAAACTTGGTGCGGAATTCGAATGTCTACAACTGAACCAGCAAGTGCACCGGGTTGTACCAAGTAATACCTCAGGTGAGTAAGGATCGATCCCACGAGAATTGATGGACTAAGCAACAAGAGTTGAATGAATCACTTAATTAGGCAAGCAGAAAATGGTGTTTTGGGGTTCAAAAGCATTAAATAGTAATTCAGAAAGTGAAGACACAAACAATAGAATTGGTGTGAAATATATAAGAGAAAACAGTTAAGGTTTCAGGAGTTATTTATTAGTCTGGATTAAGTTTTCTTACCAACTATTTTAATCATGCAAGATTCATTTCATCGCAAACTGTAATTGACTAAAATCTAATTCCTTAGTGATTTAGTCTCCTCTAACCTAATCAACCACCAATGTCTTGGTCACTTAATATAGATTAGAGGGTTAAGTTTACTTCTAGTTTATTAGCCACAAAAACCCCTAATTACCCATATATAAGAAGATTATATGTCATGTATCCCGTTAAGTCCAAGTAATTCACAATTTAGGAAGAATTTACTTTCAAGCTAATGTTCAAGTGAGATAACTCTTCCAAGAATCACAAAAATGCATATAGAATAAGGGTTATTCTTTCGATCTACCCAAATTTATAAGATGAAGAACGAAAGTAATCTTTAAAACTGAATAAATGCATTAATTAAAATAGAATAATAATAGTCTTAATCCATAGAAATAAATAGAGCTCCTAACATTAACCAAGGAGGTTTAGTAGCTCATGACTCAGAAAGAAAACTAGGGTTCAGAAAATGTGAAAGTGCGTAAGAGAGAAGATCCCTCCGAAGGCTGAATCTTTTCCCTTTTATATCTAACCTAATTTGATTTGAAACTAAAATAAGATAATAAATTCTAAACCTAAAATATTTTGTTTGTAGTTAAAAATAACTAAAATAATATAAAATAAAGTAATTAAAAGCTAAATCCAACTACAGATGCTCTTTTGGTGAGGTATGAATCTAGATCATTGGCGCTAAATGCCAGATTCAATGTTTAGCGCCATTGTGGACAGAAAGCTTCCATCCATCTCTGGCGTGCTGGCGCTAAATGCCATGCTTAGCGTTTAGTGCCCTAGTAGGCAAAAAGATCCCTTGCGCTGCTGAGTTTCTAGCGCAAAATGCCCAGTTCCGTGTTTAGCGCTAGCTTAGCAAATTCGAATTCTTCTTCTCTTCTTGCACACAAATTCTGCCAAACTGATCCAAACTTCACCTGAAATGATTAAAACACCAAAGCAACTCAAAATAGCATCCAAAGAGGTTTCAAACACTAAAATTTAATTAAAATTCAATAATTCTAGCTTAAAATAAATAGAAAATGAAGGAAAGATGCTCACACATCAATAGGAAGGGGTTGTTCTTCACCAGTAGCCTCCGCACCTCGATGTTGAGGCCGTCGTCAGGCTCTGCCACCAGTCGAGGCGTCCAACCCGAGGAAGGTATGGATTTGAGGCTCCAGGTGCAGGAGCTCCAGCAGCCTTCACCGGCAAGCTCAGAAGTTTAATGATTCTCGGGAGAGGTATCAGGATATCCTCACCCGCGTGACATCTACGGATGAGCTCAGGCTTTAGTTTAGAGAGTTGCTGGAGTGGATGTAGTGTATGGAGGCCCAGATGATGGAGGTGTACCAGGCTCAGATGCGCGCCACTGGCATCGACTCTACTGGTGGCAGCGGTAGTGCTGGCGACACACAGACATCGTCGCCGTCTCCTGCACCGCCGACTCAAGGCCACAGGACTGACGACGATGACGACTACCTAGATATGTAGATATTAGGTTTTTGCTTTATTGTTTCATACATTTATCTGTTTTCCTTGACTTTTATTTAATTTGCACATTGTATTATTTATTATTTTAAATAAAAATGCTTTATTATTTATGAATTAACCATTAATTGTGTGAAAAAAAATTAAAATTAAAATTGATCATTTATTAAAAATTCCAAAAAAAATTGACATTACCTTCAAAATTACCGTAGGAATAATCTGACGGTAACTAATTGGTCTCCGGAGTTGGTAATCCATCGTAAAATTCGACGGTAAACATTTATCGACAATGTTTATACCATCTGATTATTTTCGATGGTAAATCCGATGGTAAATAATTACCGTCGAATATATTTGAAGAATCCAACGATAAATCTGACGGTACTCAGTATTTTTCTTATAGTAATCAAATTATAAATTCACATTTTATAATGATTGAAACTCAGAAAAGAATAGCATAGAAGTACCTTTTGCTCTTCATACGATCATGGAAGAATTCACAAGACTCCCTTTTACCAAGGCTAATCACAGTTCCCATTTCACCCACTGATAATGAGAACACCTGCAATCAAGCAAACATGACCAGACATTGAAAACTACAAGAGTAACTCACTAAGTCAATAGAATAATCTATTTTAGTTGCCAAATTCTGAAGTGACAGATATTGTGAAACAGAGTCAGCATGTCATTATTCTCAAATTACATAATAGGCAAACTTACCTGCTTTCTAGTCCAATCATACTGCCACGAAGCACTTGCGGGTGCAAACTGAAGCAGAACATAACCTTCCCTAGATATTTTGAATGTCTTTAACTGCAAAATTTCACAAATTTTTTCCAAGGTTAAAACCATTATAGTCCACAAAGATTAGAACACATCTAATGATATAGCCACCACTAGAACCAAAATGAAGTAAGTTATTTATCACCTGATATACCAAGCCGAAATAGAAAAAAAAATCTATATTAAAACCAAAACTTCGAAGAAACTTTCAGACAGTATAGCTTGCAAGTGTCACAAAGTGATAAAAGCAACATAAGTAAGAGAGAAAGTGTCGCAGGAGTCAAGACAAGTACAAATTAAAGTAAAAAATCATGTTCAGGAAACAGCCAGTTGAGCAAAGAAATGTTCGGCGTTTACCTCATTGCATATTTCTAGATATGAAACTCAGTGTAAAAACTCTCTTCCTAGAGTCTACAACAAACACAATTAGTCATTCCTAGAAGAATATCATAATGCAAATTAATGAGAAAATACTACTACATAACCAAAATAACAGCAACATAACCATAACCAAAATTTGTTAAGTATGCATGAAAACTCACATATTATATTATGCTCTAAACATCTTTTATAGCCAGTGGTATAATACCAGGAGAATCTTGGTCTCCTTACATATATTGTTGTTGACAAGCAAATCAAAAACAACACAACCGAGGAGATCATATTAATTTTTTAATAAAAGAACATAACTAAGGAGCATTTTCCAGGCAAAAAATTATTAGAAATAAAAATAAATATGTATTTAGTAAACAGCTGTAAGAACTAAGAACTACTAGTTGTTAACCAAACATTTGATTGCCAAAGAATGCTAATTTATCTCCAAAGTTGACATATTTAGATGCAGTATTTAGCTGAGATAGTAAACCTAAAATTTTGGCTGCTAATTTTATGAATGGTTTAATCTCTAATATAACAACTCAGTTATAGTGTATGATCCTTATCCAAAGTTAACAAGAATTAGACTATAAATTTTTTCTACTTCCAGCAAATGCATTCGACTATAAAAGTTATAATGTATACATTCTACTATAATACCATATTAAGAAAAGTGAAAAAATCAACCTCTTCTAGTATTCTCTTAAAGGTATCTCCAACTTCAATAACTTTCTGTTGTGGAACTTGATGACCATCGATGTTGAACAACATATATCTGAAAACATAATGAGTTTGCTTATTAGCATGAATTCTTTTCCATCAATCTGATCTTTCTAAATTTTGTAATAAAATAAATCATATAACAATATCCATATGTGTGCTTTAAAATACTTAATAGCCAACAATCTTTCAAATACTGATTTGTTTGGTCTCAAAGCTTTTTAAATATTAATTTGTTTAGGATAAAATAAGTATCAGTAACAATTAGAGTAGAAATGAATAAGAAATTCAACAGCTAAAATGTTATGCTGAGTAAATTAAGAATGTGTTTCAACTTTCAACTAATAAACTATAACAAACTAATAGTAAATCATATGCAACAAGAACCTTATAACATTACAAAGTTGGAATTTGTTAGAATAATTTATTTTATTCCTTCATTACTATGAGCTTAAGAAGAGGTGAAACTTCTGTAGAAATAATAAATACCTACGGCATGTTCAATCAGGGCTCGATAGAGAAGCAGGGGAATCGATGAGCACCAACAATTAAAAGCCTATTAAAACAAATGCAGATTAAAGACATCACGAAAATGAAAATGGAAGCAAACAAATCAGAAACGAAAAGAAAAGATAGATGCAACACAAGGAGGGTAGAGGGTAGGGATTGAAAGTGGGTTACCGTGAGTTGAAGGGGAAGATTAGGGGCAACGGCGACGTGGCAAATTGACAGAGCTACGGCGATGATAAGGTGGCGCGATGGGGTGTTTAGGGTTTAGAGATGTGGTTCTAAAGCAATGTAGGTGGTGGTAGAGGTCTCAAAATTAGCTCGACCCTTCACGAGGAAGGGTTTCTTTCAAGCGATGGAAGGGAGCAACCCTAAACAACAAACCTTCTCCAATGCTCCAACAGAAGGTAGCGGCAGTGGAAGGGGTTAGGGGTTTTCAGCAATGGAAGGGAGCGGTCGCCGAGGGAGCATCATTGAAGGGTTTGCGAGGGACAGTGAGCGCCGAGGGAGTCACTGCCAGAGAAAGTCACCGCCGAAGGAGGGTTAGGGGTTTATGGTGGGAGCAGCAATGGTGGGAGTGTCGGAAGAGGGAGCGCCGACGGAGGCATTGCAAGTGTCGGCGATGTTTATTTTTCAATAAAGCATAAAAGGATTTGAAGAAGGAGAAAGAGTTTTGAAGAGTGTTGGTATACAATGTAACTCATCATATTTGAATGAAAGCTCTTTTTTTTGGGAACCTTTTGGCCATGCTTTTGAAGCGTGCCAAAAGGGTTACAAGAAACGGCCACGCTTTTAAAACGTCACTATAACAAAACCCTGTCGCCACACTTCAAAAGCGTGCCCGTTTTTCTCTATGGTCACGCTTTTGAAACGTGGCCAAATCTTTGATCAATTACTACCCTCATAAAAACGTGGTCATTGATCCCTTTTGCCACGCTTTTGAAGCATGACAAAAAACAAACAAATCTCTAATCAATCGCCATCCTTATCAAAGCGTGGCCATTAATTTTTTTTGTCACGCTTTTAAAATGTGACAAAAAAAATTATGACTGCAAGCCTTTTTTTTTTTTCTTGTAATGTTTGTCATAGGTCCACCTAATTCTTATATGTCTCTTCCATGATCATGTCCAATTTGTGTTGTCAATGCTCATGCCATGATAAAATTTAGTTGTGCCTGCATCACATTTAAGGCTACTAAGCAAAAATATAAATTATATAGTAGTGTTAGGGTCATTAATTCTCTTACATATTTTTGTACATAATCTATGCAACATTTTGATAAACTATATTAGATATATATAAAAAATTAATTATTTGTATAAAATATATATTAAAATAAAAAATATATATTAAAAATAATTTAAATAATGCATATATTCATATTGTAACTGATTTCGCCATTAAGTTTTTATATAGACATAACATTTTTATTTTTCAAAATAATGAACGCGAGACAAATATCGTCTTAAAGTGAACCAATATCGATTTGATTTAATTTTATATGAAAGATTATTATTATTATTATTATTATTATTATTATTATTATTATTATTATTATTATTATTATCAGACGATCACTTTAGGGGCCGTTTAGGTACGTCGAAATTTTTGCTATGTAGGTGATTTTTGTAATTATATTGTTGCTCACAAGTTTCAAGTGACATTTCAAAGGACGGAAGGACACCAGCTCTTAAAATGTCAAACTGTTGGAAATAGACATCTTTGTGGGGTTTTTTTTTTTTTTTTTCACACAACGAAAATTTATAGTATGGTATACACAAACACACTAACTGTCGCCAAAATCAAATTTTGGGAATAAAGAAGAAGGAAAACACGTATACAATGATTAACTAATTATGCATTGCATAAATAATGTGACGTTCGTTATGTATGACTAGCTGATTGTAGTCACATGATAGAGGAAAAAGTGATGAAAGAAAAGGCTAATTATTTTATTTCTTTTGTTGTTTCGGTGGATGATAATCAGTTTCTGTTAAATAATATACGAAAATATTCTTCGACGGGAAAAAGTACTTTTGGGGCCGATTTGTTACCGCAAAACAATATAAAAACTAGCATTAGAACTTATCTTATGATGACTAAATACAGAACATGTGAACAATCTTCATAAATCATCAGAAACTTTATTCGTTTATGTCATATGGATCACGCAATAACAATTTTTTTTGTGACTTTTGCGACTAAACAATAAAAAAAAAGAAAAGAAAAAAAAGTCAAATCGTGTGAGTGAAATCATATAAGGGGTAAAACACAGAAATAACCAAATATAATTTTAAATTACACAAATTATTCAAATAAAAAAATATTATATTGATCTCTTAAATGGACATTTTTATGTAAATTGAATGAGGCTTATTCGATTTGCCAATTTTCTTACTAAATCAAACTAGGCCAAATCAAATTACCAAGAACTTTTTGTAAATTTAAGTTAATAAATTTTTTAATTAATTTATTTAAATTATACCACAAAAAAATATTTTATTCCATATAAAATAATCTAAAAAAATGACTTAAAAGATGTTAAGAGTACCATAAAAATTTGTAATGTCCTATTGGTATGTCCTTTAGCTCGTTGCTGAATAAATCAAAACAACTTATTTTGAATTACTAGCTGAATCACGTGGATGCATAAATCGAATCATGGTGATTCGATTTATTAAGGAACGTTACATGCATGCTTAAATCAACTCATACTGCTTCAATTTACATAAAATTCTTGGTAATTCGATTTGGCCTGGTTTGATTTAGTAGGAAAATTGGCAAATCGACCAAGCCTAATTCGATTTACATAAAGACGTCCATTTGAAAGATCAATGTAATATTTTTTGGTTTGGGTGATTTGTGTAATTTATGATTACATTTGGTTTATTCATGTGTTTTACCCTAAGATTACATATACAATGTTAAAGTTCACTTTAAGGTTGAACCCAGTTTGAATAAGGCTCTTACTAAATACAGTTGTTCTGGCCATGCAGTCTAGTACACTATTTACATCTCTTTAGATTATAGCAATAGTAATTTAGAAGTCCCTTTTTATATTCTCTTAAATTTATTTTGCTAATTTTTATTCTGGAATATTTGAACCCAATAATTATCTATATTACCAAAATGAATGCATCTAAATAATTTATTTAACAAAGTACCTCTTAAAATTCACTGTCCCTAATCAGAAATAAGTCTCTCTAAATAAGATATAACCCATCAAAAAAAAATATTACATACCTCAAATGTTCTAGCACAACCTCTTAACCAAGAGTCACAAGAACCACAGATAATACAACTAAAACTAGCAGAACCACTAGAACCATCTAAACTAGCATCAAAATTCAATTTGATTGAGCCACCAGGAGAAAAAATCCAATGCAAACATAGGGAGGGAAGAGACAGGGATGGGTGCATTGAAAAATAGTATACAGTCATTTGTGAACTATAAATCAAACTAATCACTTTGCTAGCGCTCTAGGGGGTTATTTGGGTTGAAGATCTCATTATTGTATATTCTAATAGAGTGATTCTATACATAAACTAAACTACTACTACTTACTTTGGTGAAAATTCTTCCATTCACCATTAAACTACTACTACTTGCTTTGAAATGCCTTCAAGAAATGGAAATAATGCTTTCTTGGTTTCTCTACTTTGTGGTAGAGTTGCTACTGTTCCAAAAAATTTGAAGGTGTTGAGTTTCTCTTAGTCTGTAGCTCCTCCAAATCCACCAGATAGTCGAGTGAAAGATGAAAGCATCACCAGGCTTAAGGCCTTTATAAAGCCAGTGACTCAAATTCAAATAATCATAGTATAGTCCTAATAGCATCCATACCTCTTTGGCACTGGGGCAATCTCAAAGACAATGAAAAATAGTTTCAGAACCAAGCTAACATCGATGGTAAGTATTTGACATAGCTAAAACATGATCAAATCGAAACTCCGCCGTAGGAAGAGCATTATAAAGACAAAGCTAAATCAAGAACTTGTATTTCTTTGGAATGTGAAGCTGCCAAAACCACAACCAATTCTCCTGTTCATCCTAACTAAGCTTCCTCTTAGCCAACCAACTATATATGTTGCTTAATGAATAGAGTCTAGCGGACACTAGGTGCCAAGTCCATCCAGGTCTTTCCCAAACTTGCAAATATAGATTATAATCATCCAAACGCTATCTCACCTCCTTCGTCATGATAGAGAAAACATTATGCAGATCCCACTGCTCGTCCCGCCAAATATTACTAATAGTTAAGTCAGAATTAGAAATATGCACAAAAGGGAGATCTTCAGCAATAGGGCTTCAATCCTCCACTTATCAAACCAGAAAGATTGATTAAAAGGGTCAACACACCAAGAGCAAAAATTATCGATAAATTGAAAGGCCTTAAAGATGCTTTTCCAAACATAAGACGCATTGCAAGGAAGAGACCCATCTAACACACTCTCATTTCTCAACTTTCGTGCTCATAAGCGCCACCTAAGACTTGTCTTGATGGTGCAAAAGTTGTCAGACTAGTTTCTCAAGTAAGGATAGATTAGCATAAGTAAGATTTCTAATACCTCGGCCTTCATATTTCTTAGGAGTGACCACTTTTTTCCAATTAACTAAAAAGACTCCTACCATCCACTTGACTCTTCCAAAGAAACTGAAGCATCATAGAAGATAACTTATTACAAACCTAATTTGTAAAAAAAAAAAAAAAAGATACTTGCATATGGTAAATAGGGAAATATATTGCAACTGAATTGATTATGTAGCACATACCTGCTATGTTGAAGAGCCTTCCTTTCCAATTAGCTAATCTTCCTCGAACCTTCTTGATTATCGAATGAAAACACACCCTGATCACATGAGAATGATTGAGATTCACCCCCTAGATACTTGCTTAGGTCCAGTACACATTTTATAGAAGAAGCACTTGTACGAACATCTCTTTGGCAAGTAGACATGCATTAGGTTGACTTTCATTTCAGATGCCTTACAAAAAAGAGTTCAAGAATTGCATCACCATTTGAACCTGAGCCTTAGAAGCCTGACAGAAAAGTAACAAATAATCTGCAGACATTAAATGAAAAAACTTTGATCCACCCCTTGAGATAGAAACTGGTTTTCACACACCCTCTTCCAGTTATGGGAGATATAACACGCAAGCCTCTCCATACAAGGAACAAACAAGTAAGGAGATATTGGATCTCTTTATCTCAGTCCTTTCATAGGAGCAAAACTATTTAACCTATTACCATTTCACAGACAAAATAAAAAGAGATGAAACACAAATGCTTGACATAACTAAATTAACAGTGATCCTACGGAAGCCAAAAAGAATGAGAGTACTTTCGAAAAACCTCCAGTCGATTTTATTATAAGTCTTTTCAAGATCTATTTTGAAAACAAAGTACCTTTTTTGAAGTTTTTGTGCTTCATGAAATGAAGAATGTCTTGTGCCACAATGGTACTCTTGAACCACAACCTGGAATAAAGCCACCCTGTACATGGCTAACGATATCTAATAGAAAAGGACGAAGTCACAATAATAGTAAATTGAAAACAAGCAATGGGTATAATAGTAAATTTATTCTTTTTTTAACGTTTATTATCCAAGAGGGACCTATTTGAAAAAAAATAAATGATTCAGAAATCCAATTAAAAGAAAAAAAGTATAGGGATCTAATTAAAAATTTGACAAAACTATAAGGACCAACAGAGTAATTAAGCCTTTTATTTGTAAGTAAATAAGGATAGAATTTAAATTTTTTTCATAAAAACTTGAGTAAAATCCTACCCTACCTCTAACTCTTTTGCTAACTCTCATTCTGCCCCTCATCGATTGGAAAATGACATAATTATGGTCTCTAACGAAAAAAATTTCGTCAAACATTCTACCCCTTTCGTTAATATTTTCGTCTAGAGCTAATGGATTTTGTCTACATGTCACGTTAGCTGATGATGTGTCAAGGAACTATTCTAAAGGACAAAATGCCCCTACCATGTCAGCAATATTCTACAGTATAATAGAACAATTAAACTGCTGAAAAATTTTTTAGGAGACACTTAAACTCCTAACTAATTTAAACATAAACCTATAATGAACCATGAAGTAGGATAAATATCCTAAATTTTAACAAGTCAGTGTACCTACTATTACACTGATTGTTGGCCTTGGTTGGTAGTAGCCTTAGTTCCTTGCTGTTGCTGTTACTTTTTTTCTTCTTATGTTGCAGAGATTTGTTTGATTACATGTGCAAGAAAGGGTTGGTCTCGAATGATATTAATTTCACAACTTTGATTGATGAAAAATAAAAATATGAAAAATTGATTTGGTCTGGAAGAACTTTCAAGTAATGATCAATCAAGGCATTAGGCCGGACTTGATCACATACAATGCGCTGATCAATGACCTTTGTAAGATCTGCTATTTGAAAGAAGTTAGGAAATTTGTGAATAAGATGAGTGAGAGGAGTTTAAAATCTAGGGCTAGAGACATAGACAGAAAACACAGAAACATAGACAGTAAATATCTAAAAAGTGTTTGGACATAGAGACATGGACATTAAACACAATATCTCCAGGACATTTTTTTTTGTGTCCACTTTTAAAAGAAGGATAATGATGGACATGAGATTTGGGAGAGTGAACACGGATTTTTTATGAAAATTTTTTCTCTTTTTGTCCATAAATATTTTTTGTTAGTTTACTGTTACCCCTTCTTATTTTCTTTAATTTTTTCTATGCATCGTTGTTCTCACAAAGATACTCTTTTTTCCCTGCTCTTTCAATTCTCTATCTCTGCGTTCTTCTTGTCTCTCTTTTTTTTTTTCATGTACTCTCTTCTTCTTGTAGAATTTTTTACTTGGATTGATAATTCCTTCCTTCTTATTGTTCATTCTCTTTTTTATGGCATGCTCCAGGTTTACTCAATGCAAACTTAATTCACTCTTCTACTTACGTTACTTTATTTATTCTTAATTTTGTTACTTTAATACATTTTTTATCTTGTTGGTTCATAGGCCAATTCTTTTTGCAATCTCCTATACTCTCACTTACTCTCATTTTTTATTAAATTAGCTTATATTTGATGCAGAAAATTTAGAATCACATGACTATTTTAGCCATTTCGCATAATATTTTAGTCTTGTCCATGTCTATCCAAACATAATACAGGACATTACATTAGTATCTTGTATATTGTATTCAAACACAATACACAAAGGATAATTTTTAGAGTCTTTGTTCTATTGGCTCTATTTCAGTATCATGTTCTATCATGTCTACAAAAACAAACGCAGCGTAATAAGAATATTGTAAAGATGGGGACATGAAATTTGGATTGGAGATAAAAAAAATGAGTGAAAGGGATTGAACTTGATGAGTAGTTTTTACTCCATTCTTATTAGGACTTTGCAAAGAAAAAGAAAGAGGAGAAGGAGCAAAAAACTGAGGGTGCCGCTAACTAAGGCCAGCAACCAGTATAGCAAATATAACGACTTATTGAAATTTAGGATACTTGTCCTATTTAATTTTTCATTATGGCTTTATGTGTCTATGTTTAATTTAGTTAGGGGTTTAAGTATCTTCTAAATTTTTTTAGGGGTTTAATTGTCCTATTTTACTGCAACGTATTACTAATACGACAAGGGGGGTTTTGTCCCTTGAAATAGTTCCTTGACACGTCATCAGTGAACATGACACGTAAGCAAAATCTGTTAGCTCTGGACGAAGATATTAATAAAGAGATAGAATATCTGACAGAATTAATCGTTAGAGACCGTAATGTCATTTTCAATCAATGAGGGACGAAAATTCAGGTGTAGGATTTTATTCTAAAAATTTTGATCATATAATAAAATCATTCATTCAAAATTTTTAATCGACAAAAAGAGACATATATGTTTAACAAAGTTTGTATTTGTAATTTTTTTTAGGAAATATTGTTATAACATTTATTCTATTTATGTCGAATATTATTACGTCTTATTCAATTATAAAAACAGTCATTTTATGTAATTTGTATGATGCCATGTTGCCAAACTCTAGACAGGAATACTCAAAGGATAACCATAGTTCCACTAGACACTACTTCCACCTTAAATTAATAACTTAATGGAAACGCAAATATGCAATTTAATGCAGTCTTTTTGTAAGATTAGAATGGAGAAATCATTTTAAAAAAGTAGAACGTACAGTTCCACACTTCCACGTCAGAATATAATATATTGGTGAAACTGCAATTTGTAGTCCTTTCATAGTATTATTGAAGCAGAGAAAAATTAGTCCCACTACATCACGAATATAATACTATATATAGTGGAATTGCAATTTTTAAGTTAGTCTTCGTACATCTTATTAGAGCATAGAAGAGAAAACATTGTTTCCACCTTAAAATATAACACCTACGAGTCATGAGTAACGAAATTTAAAGTCTTTTAATGAAGTTAGAGTGGAGAATTAATCATGATTAACGCCATAAGAGTTGAGTTTTAACATTCATTAGAGGAGAATGACGCACCTGAAGCATGCTGGCAAAGGCTTTAAACCTTCTTATAATTTGTGTCATAGTCACAAAGTCTTTCTACTAATAAGAAAGTGGAATTTTGCAGTGGACGTCTTGGTCATCTCGGAAACTGGGACCCATTTGCCCTTCTTCTACGCCCTCCGCGTAATAGATAAGTCACAGTCACCATAGGAACACACGACATTCATGTCGTTTTGGTAGTTAGGATTTTTGTTTATTCTCCAAATTTAAATTGAACATAAATATAAATAAAAAACTAACGGTCAACATTGACCGACTAGTGTTAAATATTTCATAGTCAGCATTCAATTGTTGAGAAATTTAGGTATTCATTCCATGACTACCACAACATTTTAATACTAATAAATTGACTGAGCGTTTTGATTAATTAAAATTTAAAAATATATTTTCTGTGAACATATTTTTTTAAGATAAAATATATTTTTTATTTTTAAAATTTGATAAAAATTTTAAAAATATTTTTAAATTTTATTTTATTTTAATTTTGTTCTAAAAATTTTTTATTTGTATCAAATATACTTCTAACGACTAATTTTCTAAAAAATTTAAGATCAATCCGATAATAATTTCATAAGAAAAACCTTGACCTCAATACAAGCAAATCAAGCATAATTTTCATACATTATTGTTAGATTTCTCTTAAATTTTTTAAAAATTTAGCCGTCGAGAGTATATTTGATAAAACTCGAAAATTTTTTGGACCAACTTAAAACAAAATAAAACTTAAAAATATTTTTAAAATTTTTGTCAAATTTTAGAGACAAAAAATATACTTTATCCAATTTTTTATTATCAATTTAATGATTTTATATTACAATTAATTTAAGGAATATATATAATATTAATATGAATTTATTTTTATTTTAATTTGTTATATTTGACTAATTTAATTTAAAATGCTTTATTATATGGATATTATAATATTAAGAAATATATTTAAAAGTTAGTTTAGTATAACAAAAGTGAAAATATATATTATTAGTATACGTATATAGAAGGAATTTTAAAAGAATAAAAACATAAAAATACACTTACATAGAATAATGGTAGGTATATAATATTATTATCTTATTTTCTTTTTTCTTCCTTTTTTTCGCGTGTTTCATCTTTATCGTCGTTCTTTTTATTACTGTTGTTGTTGTATTTTTTTTCTCCTCCTCTTTCTATTGATTTTGTAACATTATGTATTTTTTGTTTTGTTTGATTTTTTCTCTCAAAAAGAATTATATAAATATGAAATAAGAAGATGAAGAAGAAGCAGCTGTAGAAGATGAGAAAAAAGAAGTGTTAAATTGAGAAATTAACTAACTTCAATTGATTATGATAAACATTATTTTATTGGGTTAATCATCTAATTAGTTTTTAATTGTGCTTGATAAAGTGTTGCAGGCCAAAGAAAGAATATTGCAGTAGCCCAATAGAAGAAAAATCAAACCAAAAACAAAGTGGGCTACAAAACACTAAAAGTCCAAGGTTGTTAAGCAAAGGAATTAGCTGGGCTGAATGGAAAATAAATCCAACCCAAGCCCATGAAGACTCCATCAAGCTAAAGCCTTCCAAAGCACCTTACATGTTTGCTTCAGTAAGAATCAAAAAGAAAGAGAAAGAGAGAGCTTCGTTCTTCTTGTTCTTTCATCAGAAAAGAAAATGAGAGAAAGATAAATCACAAAAAACTAATGTTTAATCACCCTAATCAAAGCAAGCTAAGCTAAGTCAGAGATGGTCATGCCATGGTTCACATCCTAGAAGGAAAAAGAGGTTAGCTACAAAAAAGAAAGAAGAAGAAATCAGAAGCTAGGGAAAAATCAAATCTTAGGCAAATCAGAAAGATCTTTCCATTATTGGTACCCCAAAGTAACTTTATGAAGCTTCCTTTCGCCTCATACCCATTTCTGGTTAAATGAAGAAAGAAGCCTTTGATATCTGCTGTTGTAAATCAAGGGTTCACAAAGTTTCTTAGAGTCAAAGCACATCATCAATGGTTCAGATTCAAGTTTACCTTTGAAACTTATATCTTTGCTGATCTAAGACTTTCGGTCAAGCAAAAAAGGGTATGTTCCAGCATTCTATTTTTGGAAGAAAGTGAAAAGTGAGTTGGTGAAGCACACAGCTCAAGGTTTGACCTAGGAAAGAGCAACATACAAGGAGATACAAAAGAAGCTGGCTCACTATTCAGAAGCCAAGGAGAGATAACCCAGTGTATTGAGGTTTTGTTCTGTGAATAAGTTCTCTGAAGGAGTTCATCTACTTGGACAGTGCTCTCTTTTAAAGAAGCATTCTGCCAAAAATGAAGAACTGAATCAGAGACATGGAAATCTGGTTTATCACATAATAAAGAGGCTGTTGAAGAGTCAATTTCCTTCATGTTTTTACAGATTGTATTTTACTTTTCAATGTTTATCTTTCTGTAATTTCTTGAGTGAAAAGGCATATTGAGAGAGCTCAAGTAAAAGCCAATGAGTGGAAAGAGGCTGAGTGATACACTTGAGAAAAAAGCCTAGAGTTATTTCAGATTTCTTTAGGTAAATTTGTGTCTTGTATCTTGTATAAGTGAGGTACCCCTTTCTTAGTTGGGTGAGCACTAAGAGTGAAGAGTTAGGTATTAGCATAGTCAATGTCAAGTTAAGTTAGAACTTGAATGTGAGAGAATTGTGTCAATCTTGTGGAATTGGTGAATGTAATACTTTAACTATAGTGAAAATTCCACCACTGTTGTGATGGAGACTGGACGTAGGTTGCATAGCACAAGACAACCGAACCAGGATACATGATGGTGTTAGCTTTTCTCTTCTCTGCCCTGTTCTGTTTTCTGATATTCATGAGACAAAAATAAATTGTCTCATAAATTTTTACTGCTGAGTTCAAACAGAATCAGAATTAAAAGTTTGCTTTAAAGCGTTATTTTAGCAACATAAAAAGAAAGGCATAGATTCAACCCCCCTTCTCTAAGCCTACTACAACCTTCAAGAACAGGAAGAGTTTTGAATTATACAAAACTTATCAGAATAAAAATACACCAAAATATTTTTAAAATACACCGCAAGAATTCCAAAATACACCGAAACGAGAATGGAACAGATTCATCACAATAACAATTCAAATTCAGAACTCCTACATGGAAATTTTGCTACAAATGCACAAAAATATTTTTTTAAATACATCTTTTCTTCTTCTTTTTTTTCCTTATTTCTTTCTTTCTTTTAGTTGAATGAATGTGGGTTCATCCTCTTCCAAGTAAATTTACAGCATTATGTGTTTCTTCTTCTTCTTTGTTTGATTTTTTTGTTTTTATTATTGTTTAAGAGTAAAACAGAAAAGGTAAAACAAGAAAAAAAAGATGAATAAGAAAAAAAGATGATAAAATCAAGCTCTGAAAATCAGTTTTGAACAGTTATTTTGTTGAAAGTAATAAATGATTCAAGTTCAGATTATTAATTGAACCAGAGCGAAGTGAATTATTATTTTGAATGCAGTCAAGTGGTTGAGGTATGGTTTGATTCTATTTCATGTTTTCATTAGTAGTTTATAATTCTGTAGCTGAATAATGTTGTTTTTGTTTGTGAAAATTGTTATTCATCGCTGATAGTTTGAATTGAATGTAATGTAGGAGTTCTGCATTAAAGAAAATATTTTTGTGTATTTGCAACAAATTTCGGTGTAAAACTAAGATATTTATGTGTATTGTTTAAGAATTTTTGGTACATGTGTACTGATAAGTTCTGCATAATTCAAAACACTTCTTTTTCCTCTTCCTCATCTTCTGCTGCTTCTTCTTCTTCTTTTTCATCATCATCATCATCTTTTTCTTCTTTTTTCTTATTCATATTTTCCTTCATGTTTTACCTTCTCAAGTTTTTTCTTGTTTTACTCTTTTAACAAGAATAAAAACAAAACAAAAAATTAAACAAAGAAGAAGAAGAAACACATAATGCTATAAAATTATTTAGAAGAGGATGAACTTATATTCATTCAACTAAAAGAAAGAGTTTTAATTATGCAAAACTTATCAGAATAAAAATGCACCGAAATATTTTCAAGATACACCGCAATATTTTCAAAATACACCGTAAATTTTTCAAAAAATATCGAAACGAGAATGAAACAGATTCATCATAATAACAATTCAGATTTAGAACTTCTACATCAAAATTTTGCTACAAATACACAAAAATATTTTTTTAAATTTTGAATCAGGCAACGTAATCAATATGCTAAAAATCCTACGATAACGATAACGACGATACATATAATAAAAAGAAGACGACGATGACTATAACGATAATGATCATGATGATGAAGATAATGAAGGAGAAAGAGGAAAAAGAAGGAGGAAAAGAAATTTCAATAAAAAAAGGAGGAAGAGGAAGAGGTGGTGTTGGTGACAATGATAATAAAAAAGAAAAATAAAGAAGAGGAACGTGCAACAACGGCACGAAAAAACACGTATGTACATAAATATAAATGACTTGTGTTCTTGGCCGGCCCGGTTAGTACATTGTCCGACCCGCCCGAGCGGCCGACTAGATGGGCCTCATACGCCCGGATTGCAACCCGGACACATGTTCCCTGGCAGCCAGCTACGCGACAGCTGGGAGAGGAAGCTTCCAGGAAGGAGACCTCTCCTGTGGGACCCGCTATACTGACAGGGTATATATGGGGAGGGCCCTACCCTCCCCCACGGTACGTCACTATACCATTACTCTCACCACCATCTGTACCATCTCTGACTTGAGCATCGGAGTGTCATTGCAGGTGGCACCCCCTCACACCGCAGCAGTGATAAACCACTATTTTATGGTTTATCTTGTGCTCAATTGAGTGGATTTTTATCAACTCTTTACCCATTTATTCATACTATTTGCATGTTTTACATTTTCCTTCCTAATTATGTGCTTTGATTGAAAACATGCTTCTTTGGACTTATATTTGCTTATTATTAATCCTCTCTTATCACCATTAGATGCCTTGATATGTGTGTTAAGTGTTTTCAGAGATTACAAGGCAGGAATGGCTCAGAGGATGGAAAGGAAGCATGCAAAAGTGGAAGGAATACAAGAAGTTGGAGAAACTGCTAAGCTGTCTAGCCTAACCTCTTCGCACTCAAACGGCTATAACTTTAGCTACAGAGGTCCAAACGATGCGGTTCTAGTTGCGTTGGAAAGCTAACGTCCAGGGCTTCGATTTGATATATAATTTGTCATAGCTGCCCCGACGCCAGGCGATGCGAACGCGTGGGTCACGCGGACGCGTGGGTCACGCGGACGCGTGGGTCACGCGGACGCGTGACCTGGCAGAAACGCAACCCGCGCGGCAGCGTGAGCCATGCGGCCGCGTCACTTTTCCACGACCTGTACGGACCAGAAAGCGTTGGAAGTGACTTCTGAGCTGTTTCTGACCCAGTTTTCGGCCCAGAGAACACAGATTAGAGGCTATAAAGTGGGGGAATGCATGCATTCATAATCATGCACTCATAATTCACTTTCCATGATTTAGATCTAGTTTTGAGAGGGGTTCTCTCCTCTCTCTCTTAGGATTTAGGATTTCTCTTAGTTTTAGGAGTGACTCTCAAGCCCAGGTTCTTTATTTTTATTTTTCCAATTAAATTCATGAACTCTTTCATGTTATGATTTTCTTTGAATTAATATCATTTGAGATATTTCAGTTATTATTGCTTTCTTTTAATTTCATGATTATTGCTTCCCATCTGAAGGCATTTTTATTTGAGCAGTTTCAATTTTCTTTCCTTTTGGCTTTGGTTAAATAATTGGTGACTCTAGAGTTATCAAACTCATTGTTGATTGAAAATTGGAATTCATCCACTTAACTTACCTTCATAGTTAGAGGTTAACAAAGTGGGAGAAAAATCCAATTCTCATCACAATTGATAAGGATAACTAGGAAAGGACCTCCAGTTCCCATACCTTGCCAAGAGTTTATTTTATAGTTATTTATTTATTTTTCTTATTATTTTTTGTGCAACATACTGCCCAACTAACCTTTTACCTTGATCCAAAAATCCCAAACACACTTTTTCATAACCAATAATAAGAACATACTTCCCTGCAATTCCTTGAGAAGACGACCCGAGGTTTAAATACTCGGTTAACAATTTTTAAAGGGGTTTGTTACTTGTGACAACCAAAACGTTTGTACGAAGGAATTTCTGTCGGTTTAGAGACTATATCTACAACGCGCCTGTTTTTAAGAAATTCTTTACTGGCAAAAATCCTAACGTCAAGCAGCTCGAGAGGTCATGAAGTCTCCGTCCCCATCCTCCAAGCCCAGATCAAGGCCGGTTCTCACCAACTCATCCCAAAAGCTCCACCGACCCGTCCGAAACCCGAAGAACCGAACATTGACACCGTCTGTGGGGTGCTGGCCAAAACGGACTTTCTGTTGGGTCCTGTAGAGGCAGACGACGGAGGCAAACCGCGTGGGGAGGAAATGGTTCCCCGAGTCGGCAGCGTGGCCTCTGCGGCTTCCTCTTGAGAACGCACGAGATCCCCCCTGCGGCGACCTGTGCTCTCCGCGTGCTCCCAAGAGAGACGTCCCTTTGGAGGAACAGGAAGCGACAGAGCCAAAATAATACAAAAGCTGTGCCACAAGGTGCAAAACCTGGAGCGGGAGGTAGCAAGCAAAGAATGCTACTAACCAGCTTCTGGGCAAGATCATTCCTGATCTCCGCAACGGAGGGAAGCCAGAGGGAGAAGCCTTCATAGAGACCGTTCCAGATGCACACCTACCCCCAGGGCAGAGTCAGAGAGCCAAGGGGAAAGCAGGGAGTTGCTGAGGAGACGGCGAGATCCGATCATCTACACCTGACCTCTAACAAGGCATGCCAAGGAGGAAAACCGAGAAGATAGCAGGGAGAGACCGAGGAAAAGGCGACACCCTGTGATTCTGGGGGCGACCCCTTTCCACCACTCCATTCTCGAGGTCCGACTTCCGAAGCATTTTGATAAGCCAACGGACATGAGATATGACGGCACCCAGGATACCCAACAACATCTAACGGCCTTTGAGGCCAAGATAAATCTGGAAGGGGTCGGTGATGAAGTAAGGTCCCGTGCCTTCTCCGTGACCTTAGCAGAGCCGGCAATCTGCTGGTTCAACGTTCTCCCTCAAGGCTCCATTACAACTTTTGCGGACATAACCCCGCCTTCCTGGCTCAATTTACCATGCGTATTGCTAAGGCTAAGCACCCGATCAACCTGCTTGGTGTGACCCAGAGAAACGGGGAACCAACCAGAAAATACCTGGATAGGTTCAATGATGAATGCTTGGAGATTGACGGCTTAACCGATTCGGTGGCCAGTTTATGCTTGACGAACGGGTTGTTGAATGAGGATTTCAGGAAGCACCTTACCACCAAGCCCATGTGAACGATGCAAGAGATCCAAAATGTGGCAAGGGAGTATATAAATGACGAAGAAGTTAGCCAAGTCGTGGCAACCAACAAGCGGCAACCCACCAACTACCCTACTCGTCAGTCTGGTAATGGGGACAAGCCTAAGGAGCACTCCAAGGACGGGGGGCCACCTAAAGCCTTCAAGCCGTTCCCCTGGGTAGGGAAGTTTTCTAACTACACTCCCCTAATAGCCCAGATCATGGAGGTGTTCCAGCAAATAGCCAAGAAAGGCATCTTGTCAAAGCCCCGACAACTTAAGGATAGAATTGGAGGGAACAAAAACCTTTACTGCGACTACCACCAAGGCTTCGGCCACAAAACCCAGGATTGTTTCGACTTGAAGGATGCGCTGGAGCAGGCGATCCGGGAAGGTAAGCTGGCAGAGTTCTCCCACCTCATAAGGAAACCCAGGAGGCGGGACCGTGAGTGAACTGGCGACGACAGGGACTGCGCCATCAAACCAAGGCAAGAGCCCGGGGAGGACAATGAACGTGGTCTCACCATCGTGAACATCGTGGTCGGGAGAGACGTGGCTCCCAGGTCGAAGTCGGCATGCAGAAAGGATGCCAAAGTTTTGGCTGTGTCATCATATAGTTCCGTGCTTCCCCCCATCAAGGTACTGTTAATATCATTCGGACCTGAGGACCAATGGTTTGACAACTTACTGGAGAACCCTCCTATGGTGATCACAGTTAGAGTGGGAACTGGCCTGGTAAAGCGAATCCTGGTAGACACTGGAGCAGATTCGAACATCATGTTCTGTAATGTGTTTGATGTTCTAGGCCTCCGAGACACCGACCTAACGACCCACCAACACGGTGTGGTTGGTTTAGATGATCACTTTATCAAACTAGATGGCATAGTCTCCCTACCAATATCCGTAGGAGGAGGACGAGGGAAGAGGTCGGTAATGGCAGAGTTCGTGGTCCTAAGAAACTCCATAGCCTAAAACCTCATCTTGGAAAGAAAAACTATCAATGAGTTCAGAGCAAATATTTGTACAAAGCTATTGATGATGAAGTTTGTTGCTGACGATGGGTCGGTTGAATCCATCAGGGGGGATTTGGAAATTGCGGTCGCGTGTGACAACGTCAGTCTCTCCCTAAGAATAAAGTCCAAGGAGGCATCCAGTGTCTTCCTAGCCGATCTAGATGCCAGGGTCGATGACAAGCCCAGGCTAGAACCGGAAGCGGATCTCGAGAAGTTTAGGGTCGGCGATTCGGAGGAAAAGTTCACCTTCGTGAATAGAAACCTCCCTCATAAATTGAAAGAACCATTGGTGGAAATGATCAGAGCAAACGGCGATCTATTCACCTGGACGCCAGCCGACATGCCAGGTATTGATCCCAGTTCATGTCGCACCACCTAGCTGTGAAGGCGAAAGCTGTACCAGTGGCAAAGAGGAGGAGAAAAATGTCCCAGAAAAGAGTGAAGGAGGTGGGCAGGCAAAGGGCCAGCTTATTCGAAGCAAGGTTCATCCGAGAACTCGACTACTCGACTTGGCTGTCGAACGTAGTCCTGGTCAAGAAAGCCAATGGGATGTGGAGAATGTGCATAGACTATTCCGATCTCAAAAAAGCATGCCCCAAGGACTCCTTCCCCCTCCCCAACATTGATGCTCTAGTGGACGCGGCCACGGGGTATCGATTTTTGAGCTTCATTGACGCATACTCTGGCTACAACCAGATACCGATGCACCGGTCAGATGAGGAGAAAACGGCGTTCATAACGCCAGGAGGTACATACTGCTACAAGGTGATGCCATTTGGGCTAAAAAATGTAGGGGCTACATACCAAAGGCTGATGAATAAAGTATTTAGCAGTCTTATCGGCAAAACGATTGAGGTATACGTCGACGACATCTTGGTGAAGACCACCCAAGCCGAAGACCTCATCGGTAATTTGGAGACTGTGTTCGCATCTCTTCGGCGACACAACATGAGGCTTAACCCCCTGAAGTGCGCCTTCGCCATGGAGACCAGGAAGTTCTTGGGTTTCATGATAACCTAAAGAGGGTAGAGGCCGTCCTAGAGAAATGTGAAGCAATCATACGGATGACGAGCTCGGGATGTATTAAAGATGTGCAGAGACTAGATGGAAGACTCACGGCGCTATCCCGTTTCCTCGGCGCGTCGGCTGCCAAAGCCCTTCCGTTCTTCAACTTGATGAAAAAAGGGATAGTGTTTGAATGGACCCCAGCGTGCGAGGAAGCCTTTAATCACTTCAAGGCCATCGTCTCGGTGCCCCCTGTTCTTGGTGCCCCCTGTTCTCGATAAACCTAGAAATGGTGAGGCGTTATTCCTGTACTTGGCAGTAACTGAGGAAGCTTTGGCAACTATCCTGGTAAGAGAAGAAAGCAAGATTCAGCAACTGGTCTACTTTGTAAGTAAGGTGTTGCATGGGGAAAAACTGAGGTATAGTAAGCTGGAGAAGCTGGCATACGTGCTCCTGATCTCCTCCCATAGGTTGCGACAGTACTTCCAAGGAAACCAGATAATCGTCAGGACGGACCAGGCGATCCGCCAGGTACTGCAAAAAACTGACCTGGCGGGCAGGATGATGACCTGGGCAATCAAACTGTCTCAGTATGACTTGTAGTACGAACCCAAGCATGCAATCAAGGCCCAAGCAATGGCCGATTTCCTGGTGGAGGTAACAGGAAACCCTCCCGAGACAATTAGCTCACGGTGGAGGCTCCATGTGGACGGAGCCTCCAACCAAACATCCGGGGGAGCAAGAATCATCCTAGAAAGCCTGACGGGAGTCGTATAAGAGCAATCGGTCAAGTTCGAGTTTCCGGTGTCCAACAATCAAGCAGAATATGAGGCCCTTCTTGGCGACCTAGTTCTGGCAAGAGAGGTCAGGGCCACCAGAGTGGAAGTATGCAGCGACTCTCAGGTTGTCACATCACAGATTAACGGAACATATCAAGCCAGGGACTCACTACTGCAAAAATATTTGGAGAGGGTCAAGAAGCTGGGTGAGGAGTTTGACGAGGTCACAGTACAGCACGTTCCGAGGGAAAGGAACACCCGAGCTGACCTCCTATCAAAGCTGGCGAGCACAAAGCCAGGAACGGGAAACCAATCTCTGATTCAAGGTTTAGTGAAGGAGCCAACAGTAACCCTCCATATAACACAGGCAACCGACCCTCCCTCCTGGGTGGATCCAATCATTGATTTCTTGGAAAGAGGTAAGCTCCCCGATGAGGACAAGACGGCGAAGGAACTAAGGAGAGAAGCTGCCAAGTACATGACAATACAAGGCCAGCTATTTAAAAAAGGACTGAACCAACCTCTGTTAAAGTGCCTACGTCCCGACCAGACAGACTACGTCTTACGCGAAGTCCACGAGGGGTGTTGCGGCCACCACATTGGAGGAAAGGCTTTAGCCCAAAAGCTTGTCAGGGCCGGATACTATTGGCCCTCAATGATGTCAGATTCCAAGGACTTCGTGAAGAAGTGCAGAAGGTGCCAGGAAAATGCCAACTTCCACAAAGCACGGGCAGCTGAACTGAGCTTACTGATGTCCTCCCGACCATTCTCTCAATGGGGTGTGGATCTACTAAGACCCTTTCCAGTTGGGCTAGGGCAGGTCAAATACCTAATTGTCGCCATTAATTGTTACACCAACTGGGCAGAGGCCGAGCCATTGGCTAGTATATCCTCGGCAAATGGCCAAAAGTTCATGTGGAGGCAAGTAATAGCTAGATTCGAAATTCCAGAGGTCGTTATATCGAACAACGGGACACAGTTTGCCGATAAAAAGTTCGGGGAGTTTCTTGCTGGTTTATGGATAAAGCAGAAGTTTTCGTCTGTCAAACACCCCCAAACTAACGGCCAAGTTGAAGCGGCGAACAAGTTCATCCTACAAGTTCTCAAAAAGTGACTTAACCAGAAGAAGGGAGACTGGGCAGACGAGCTAGCATCGGTCCTCTGGTCCTATCGCACAACACAGCAATCATCTACCGAAGAGACACACTTTTGACTCACTTATGGGATTGATGCAATAATACCCGTAGAGATTGGGGAACCGACCCCACGACTACTTTTGGGTGGAGTCGAAGATGCCGTAGAAAAGGACTTAGTGGATGAGACTAGAGAGATGGTCCACTTGTCGGAGACGGCGTTGAAACAAAGGATGGCCCTGCGTTACAACGCCAAAGTAGTGAAAAGAGACTTTGAGCCAAGCGACCTAGTCTTATGATGCAATGACGTCGGACTCTCGACACCAGGGGGAAGGATAGCTGGCGGCTAATTAGGAAGGTCCATATAGGGTAAAGGAGGTAGTCGGCAACGGTGCCTACAAGCTAGAACGGCTAGACGGCAGGGAAGTTCCCAGAACCTGGAACGCGAGAAACCTAAGAAGTTTCTACTCTTAGAAGCCCGAGCACACAACAAAAGGCGAGCCATGTGTCGGTTTAGTAAGACCCGTTTCATTTCATGTTGCATTACCTCCCATTAGTTGTTTGTTTCCCATTAATTGTTTACTTGCAATTCATGATATAGTTATGATCAGGCTACACTAACTGTCTCTATTCTCGTCTTATACTCCAATATTATTCAAATTATTCAAATTGCTTTGCCAAGTAAAGGTGACCAATTACGTAACAGCACGACACCCCGAGACTGATCACCCCGGGAACCGCCGAAGTTGTAAACGCTACAACAAACGGCTATTGAATAAGGCCAAGTTTCAAGTGCAAACAAAAAAGCCATGACCTGGCTTCATTAATTACCAACGAAACGGTAAGTGAGCGTAAGTGAATAGCTAATTACCAATAAAACGGTATGCAAACACAATAAGCAATTTGTTATCTACCGACAAAACGGTAAACGAGTTCACAAAACTACTAAAGTGTTCAAAGAGCTACACAAATTAGAAAAATCCAAACAAGATACAACAAGATTACATCACTTCTTTGGGATATCAACAATCTTGTCATCCTTGATGGTCTTGAAAACGCTAACGGCTGATATGTCGAAGTCGGGAGCCAGCAGCTTCACCTGAGCCTTGGTAGCCTCCTCGGTCACGAGGATAGCATTCATACCTTGCTTTACGGTCTCTTTATACTTTTTCTTCAAATCAGCTGCCTCAATCTTGGCTGCGATTGCCGACGAAAGGGCCTCATCACGCTCTTTCTCGAGCTCCTTCACCCGACCTTGAGCGGCATTGAGTTGGCCCTCCAAAGAAAGCTCTCGTTCGGTGAGTCGCGTTATGGCAGCATCAGAGGTCTTGAACTTCTCCTCAGCGTCAGCTAGCTGCGTCTGAAACGACTTCACATCAACCTTGTACTTCTCATTAGCATTGACAAATGACTGAAGCTTGTTCTCCAACGACCGCACCCCAACTAAGACGTGCTCTGCCTTCCTCGCTATGGTGGATGCCCGGAACAAGGTGCGATACATCCACTTGGCTTGCAAGGCAAGATCCCACCAAAGAAGTCCTCTGTACCCGGTAGGAGTTGGGAATTGATAAAACTACTTGCATAAATGTTCTTCTCCACTACCATAAGTGCCCGCTCGGGGTTGGAATTCGGTTTTTGTTTTCTCGGGTTGTCCACAACTATAACTTCAGGACCTCCACCCTCCCCGTCGACCTCCGGTCAGGGACTCGGACCAGTGCTGGTCCCAGCCACCTCTCCTTGGGTAGGCTGGGACTAGGACTGGGCCTCGGCCACGATAGTAGCAGAGTGCGGCTCCTCATTGGTATGGATGGCAGAGACATCATCGCTACCATCAGCAAGAAATGTATTAAACAAAGCATCAAGCCCAACTTGCTCGCCAGCCATCGATAATGAAACAAAACATGGAAGCTAGTTAGTCGTTAAACCGGTTGAATAAACAAGGGTAATAGCAAACACGAGTGCGCCATTAAACGACTACTCACATATATAACTCCTAGCCATTTCCCGGTCTCTCATGAGGAGATGGAGATTAACATGATTCTTCCCAAAAATAGCCAACAAAACATCGACGACCCTCTTATTCTCGGGAGACAACCCTTTGTACGTCACATTAGTAAAGGCATTAGATCTCGCCCCGAAACTCCAGTAAGTTGGGATGCGACGTTCCCCTCCAACGTCAAGGTAAAAAGAAATAAAAATACCTCGACGGAGGCCGACAGCTCTAAGTATTCACAAACCATCTCGAAACAGCAGATAGAAGCCCAACTGTTTGGATGCACTTGAGATGGCGCCGCGTCACATCTGTTAAGTAGCGCCATTTGAAAAGGGAAAAAGGGAAGGCGAAACCCCAGGTTAGTGTACATTAGCTTGTACACCCAGATCTAGTCGGCGATCTGGGGAGTGTGCAGGTTTAGATGGAATACCCGCTTATGGGGAGCGGGAACGAATACCTCGTAGTTGTCTTCCTCGGGTCCTCCTCCACAAAGGTGCTCGGCCTGTCGGAACTCAGTAAGTTCCTCTAAGCTCATCTGGTTGGTGGTTTCCTTCACGTCCGAGGTCACTCAAGCATATCGATCGTAGGGTGCTCTCTCAACGGGAACCCTCGCGACAGGACGTTAGGCCATACCTATAGAGCCAAAACAAAAGACAAGCAGCATAACTACAACATGAAACTAGAAGAACAGATAAGGAAAAAGCAAATTACCAGAAAATGATGCGCAAGAATGCAGAAGAAAAAAGCCTTGGTTGAGCAAAAGCAAATTGGAGTGCCTGAACCCAGAGAATCAGAGAGAAGTTGCAAGGAAAAGGAAGAATGAGGGGAAAATGGAGTATGTTTGGGGCATGGATAACGGAAGGCACAAATGCAAAGTGTAACTAGCGATAGAGTAGCGGGAAAGGCAAGGGTATAATGGACTTTTCACAAAGGATTTAAATCAATCATCAAGAGCATTAAATGCTCAACGCAAAGATCGAGGCGACGCAGAACGCCTCTTCGAGGCGACGAGCCTCACTCGCGCGTAGGGGGCACTCCCTTATCGCAGCTGGCGACTAACCGACCAAGTGACGAGGATATCGAAAGTTGCAAAACGCGCCACCCACGGCGCTCCTCACCCTAGCTGGCGTGTTGGGGGCACTGTTCTGGTCCGCCTGGTTAGTACATTGTCTGACCCGCCCAAGCGGCTGACTAGACGGGCCTCATACGCCTGGATTGCAACTCGGACACCTGTTCCCTGGCAGCCAGCTACGCGACAGCTGGGAGAGGAAGCTTCCAAGAAGGAGACCTTTCCTGTGGGACCCACCCTACTGACAGGGTATATATGGGGAGGGTCTTACCCCTCCCCCACGGTATGCCACTATACCATTACTCTCACCGCCATCTGTACATCTCTGACTTGAGCGTCGGAGTGTCATTGTAGGTGACACCCCTCTCGCACCGCAGCAGCTCGGGAGGTTGTGAAGTCTTCGTCCCCATCCTCTGAGCCCAGATCAAGGCCGGTTCTCACCAACTCATCCCAAAAGCTCCACCGACCCGTCCGAAACTCGAAAAACTGAACAACTTGTATAAATTTGTATAAAAAATAATTTATATATAGAGAATAATTAATAAAAATAAGTGTTGCCTATTCATTTAAATTATGTTACTTGAGTAAAGGGAGATGCATAGACAAGGTTCTGAAAACCGAACCAATCATCGAACCGTTCTAGCTACTGGTTCACTGGTTTATAGGTTTAACCGGTTCGACCGTGGTTGAACCGAAAAAACCGTTTTATAATAAAATAATAAATATAAATAAACTGATATCATATACATGCAGGCAAACTCAACAATTATATTGAATTAGGGAAAGTATAAGGTATAGAGTGAATAATTCAACCATCAATAAAACAAGCAAATTCACAACAATTAAGAAGAAAGATTGAATTAGTGAGAGGGTGAGCTTCTTACAGCAGAGAAGAGGCAGAATTGAAACAACAATCAATAAAACAATGCTAGCTGCCCCTTTCTCTATTCCTCTATTATAAACACACCAAATATAGTTATAGTCTAACAAATTTCAACAAATCCAAATTAATACTACTCACTAGCAAGAACAATCTCAACAACAAGAATCACAATAGCAATAATTTAATGAATTAACAAGAGCAAGATTGGAATAAAAAAACCAAGTGCTAGCAAAAGGAAAATGGTTTGAGTAATTGAATGGATGTTAATTAACCATACGCAATGGACACCAAGTGACACGAGGATCACGAGAACAGATCCAGCACTGTTTCAGCAAACTTGTGAAGCATCTCCAATGCACTCTCAGCAACGCCTTGTGTGTGTTCGAATAACTCCTTGGCTTTCTCCTCCTCAGGGATGAAGTAACCCAAGAATCACAATAACAATTTAAAAAATCAACAAATTAACAATTAAAAAAGAAAACACAGCAACCCAATAATCTAAAGAACAATAATAGGTATACCAAATAAACAACAACAAAACTTGAATAAAAAATCCAACAAATTAACCAAAGAATCAAAGAATTGAGCTCGGTAAAAGTCAAGTGAAACGCAATTTCAAAAGAGTCAAGTTCAACTCTAGGTAGCAAGTTTAAAACCAAGACAATTTCTAAAAATTTGGGCAGCATTCCGCCAATAAATTGGACGTTCTCGGGTAGCAAAAAGCAGCAAAAATTACATATGAGGCATGAAAGCATAAGTTCAGGCAGCAGCAAGTACAATTTCACAAGTAAAGTGCAGCAAGGCAGCATGGAGAAAGCAGCATAGCAGGAACAAAAATAACACAGGACATCACCACACAACAACCAAATAACTAGCAAGCAAAAAGTAAACAGGAACCGAGCACTTATCAGGCCTAGAATCCTGTAACCACAACCTAGCTACCTAACAGCATGCAAGCTAACTATCCTAGCAACCAAAATTAATCGACTAACTGACTAAAAATAACAAACATAATTAACTGAAAAGAAAGGAAACAGAGCACTGGAGGCAGGGGAACTTGGAACAGGGCAGAAGAGATTGGTGTTGGAAAATGGAAAGGGAGGAAGACAGTGGCGCCGCCTAGTAGCGGTGGCGGCGACGAGCCTCGCGGTGGAGCAGAGGGTGGCGTAGGCAGGGGGCAATGGTGCCGAGCGAGCGGGAAGCGGGGCGCAAGGTGGAGAGGAAGGGTCGCGACTGGGGGAACGGGAAACAGACTGGGGTTGGTGGTGATGTGTGCAGGCCGCCGGCGACAATGGGGTCGCAGCGGTGGTTCGGTGGAGGCAGGGGTGTTGATGGGGGAGTGAAGAGAGAGCAGGCGAAGGGAGAAAGGGAGGAGAAAAGAATGTGGGTTGCGGCGACAAAGTCGGCGCTGGACGGTGGTGGAAGCAGCGGTTGCAGAGTTCAGGAGGGTGGCAATGGAGGTTGGAGAGAGGGAGAGGGAACGTTGGGGAAGGAGGGGAGGAATGAGGGACCGGCTGCGCTAGGGTTCGCGTCCCTGGGGTTAACAAAACGCAAAATGGCAGCGTTTTGCTGCACAGCTAAAAAACTGGCCGGGTCCCGATTCGGTTCGACCGACCGATAACCAGCCGATTCGTCGATTCAATGCCGATTTCTTAATTTTACGGTTTTCCTTATTGTTCGAACCGCTTTAGCGTCCGGTTCACGGTTCGACCGGCCGGTTCGAACCGGTTTTCAGAACATTGTGCATAGACATAGTCTTTGGTGTGGTAGCATCTTTAAAAGCGCAATCTATTCTTATTTAAAGTATAATCTATAATCAGGGGAGGCATGTAGATTTTCGTGGGAACAAATGCCCTCATTAGCATTTTTAATATTTACAAAAAAAAGTATATGTTTGTATATATACATGTTCTCTGTTAAAATTATGTTTATGCTCATATTAAAAAAAATCGACTTAATTATTTTATTAATTTTTATAATTTTATTAAATTTATAATTAAAATTTTTATATTTTTTTCAATAAAATTCTTATATTACTTTAATTTTATAATTTAATTATTTTTATATCAAAAATATTAAAATTAACGAAAATATTCTTTTAAAAGATATATGATCAAAGATCTAATTTAATTTTTAATTGTAAATACCTTCGATTTATAAAAAAAATATTCAAGCAAATCTAGACTTTTTTATATTAGAAAAGATCTAATTATAAAATTAAAAGTAGTGTAAAAACCCAATTTAAAAAAACAAAAAAAAATTAGAGATCTAATTATAAATTTAGTACAACTATAAAAACTAATAGAATAATTAAACCTAAAAATTATTTTATTAAATTTTGTGTAAAAAAATATTTTATAAATGAGTTCAATTATGTTATATTTTAAAGATATATTTTAAAAGTATAATAATAAAAATTTTTAAATTTTTTATGAATTTAATGCATTAAAAATATAAACAGTTTATCTTTTTAATTATTTTTAATAAATTATTTTTTATGATATTTTTAAAATGTATTTTTAAGATACATGTAAATAAAATTCTATATATTAAATCAACTTAATAAAAAATAGAATATCGTAATACTATGTCATTAATAATTTATTTAATTGAAGTTTATATTTTTTAATTTTTTATTTAACTTTAATCTTTATTAGTAAATTACAAATATATTTTGACAATTAATTCTCAAATATAAATTGAATAAAAATATTAAAAAGTTAACTGAAATAATAAAATATTTATACTTTTATTTATCTGTCTAACTCCTTTGTTATTATTATTATTATTTAAAATTAAATTGTCTTTCTTTTATTAAATAATCTATAAAATATCTAACCGAAATATGAGAGATTTGGCGTTTTTTTTAAATATTATTTATTACATATAATTCATAAAAATGTATTTTGTTATTTTAAAGATTTAAATAAAAATTCTATTAATTAAAAGATAATCAATTTATTATTTTAATTTATTTTATATTTATTATTATTATTATATATATTAAATATGGATAATAAAAAATTATTAAATATTTTATATTTTTATGTTATTTAATTATATATATTTTAATATATTTATATAAAATTTTTTGTTATTTTTATACGTTATATATTTATTCTCACGATTTAAAATTTTTTAATCTGTGACGGTTTATAATACGTCTTTGTATATAAAAGCGATGTCTTTAAAAATAAACATGATTTTATACACAATTTTAAATAATATGTCTCTATAGTAAAATAAGTGTAGTCTTGATAAAAATATATTTTTTTAAGAATAGTTACACGGATGACTACATACGGAAAAATAAAAATTTATGATTATTCATATGTGGTCAAAATTTCAATTTCAATCATAAATGAAAATTCAAACTTGATTTTTTATGTAACAAGCGTCATTATTGAGAGTTGAGGGTCTAACACTCAAACATCTCAGTTCAAGGCACCTGGTGTAATCGATATAGCTCCGACATGTGTTTTTGAAAAACTATAAAGAAATTTAGTACATTACACATGTCATTCTATGGAAACGTAAGAAATGTTATACAATACACAATGCAACTGATTTTATGCTGGGATTTTTTTTTAAATAAATAATTTAATTATTTTATTTATGGATATAGATCATTTAGAACATATTTATCAATTTATATTATTTTATATATTTCGTTTACGGTATAAATAAATTTGTGCATATTTTATTACACTATACACAAAATAAATAAAATTCGCGCTTATATATAAAAAAGGATCAATTTATAGTACAGATATAAATTGGTACAGATTTATAGATTTTTTATGTAACTGAGTGTGAGACTGACACGTTGCTCTGCTGGTGTAAGACTTATCTCCCGGCTGAGGAGAGCTGTGGTTGAGCCGTTAGCGAAGGTTTTTTGGTGGGAGTGGCGTTGGTGGACTTGTCTAGGTGGGCTTTGCCAAAAAAAAAAAACAATTCGGGTATCTAAAGAAGTTGGGTTTTATTTTTTTCTTTTTGAAAATGGGAGAAAAAAAAAAAGAGATACGCATACCCAGATGCATCCATGGAGGGCGTAGTACTGAGGAAGATGTTGTGCCCAAACACGAAGACCTAAGTGTTGGCGCACCGGAGGTCGAGGTCTTCCAACCAACTCTAGTCAAGGTTGCTTGTTCGTGGCGTATTCGGCAGAGACAGCTGGTGGCCGTTAGACACTACCGCTATGGGCGTAGTCGCAAGCTGATGTTGTGCTACGTTGGCAATCGTCCCAAGTATGGAATGGGGTGTTTTTGCTCTGTTGGCTTATACTGTATTCAGAACAGTGTGTTGCTTTAGAGGTTTGGACCATCGGGTGCAGTGAGTTCAATTGAATCGAGAAATTTTTTGAAAATTTGCCTTGTAATTTTTTTGTGGTTTATCCAATTTTGGTGAACATTATATTGTCTTTGTACTTTTTTGCTGTTGAATTTCTATCACTAGAATGGCAACTTGTTTCGGGTAACGTTAATACGGAGTTTTGCCCCCAACGGCGCAGCGTGATGAGTATGTTAAAAATGGGAGTCCAGAAAAGTTGAAGGTACCCTTTTATGGTTTTGGAAAGATAGTTAAAATGAAAATGAAATTACGGAAGATAGAAGTTAGTTGTCATAGGAAAGAGTGCTAATATAACATATTTGTACATGTTTGTGGATTTTTATTGTGAGATCGTAGATGTTGTAAGTAACAATCTGGTAGTCTTTAGCAAGTATAAGTAGAAACATGGAAGTTTCAGTCTATTACTATGTCTGTTTTGTGTCACAAAAAAGATACAAATAGAAAATCATGTTACCAGTTAGTGAGAATTGGCTAAAAACGCTAGGCATGTTGTTGACGTGTTCTTTTAGTTGAGTTGTATTCTTGTATGCGGGTATTTAGCACTTGGAAGATTTGTGGTTCAAGTATGTGAAGATCTGTCCCATAAGATGGAGGAGAACACATTAGTGACGTTAATTATGTCTTGCATTGTACCATTGTTGTATTAGTCACCTAAGGAGCTTGTTTTCAATATTTGAAGTTGACAATAATAACTAAAAATAGATTATGCAACAGGAGATGCTCGATTCATTAGATTGACTGGCAGGTTGTAACAATAATTATGTAATCTCTTTTTGGAAGAAAACATTTCCTATACTAAAACTCTTATGGCACACGGGCACCCAAACCTTTTTTGGTTTTTGTTCTTCTTATAATGTCAATTAACCGAACGCTAAAACACAAATAACCTTATTCGTTGTAGATAAAGACTGTCCCAAGGTCGGGTATGACTACATGTAAGTTTGTTGTTCTTCCTGAGTCCACCGATTATTTAACATGCGTTAAATATGCAGTAGTATTTAACGACGGATAGTTGATGTGTGTTTAATTATTTGAATATTAACTGGTTGGTAAGGTGTATTCGATTCGAGATTATTACAGCATGTCTCCCCTCTAGGAATAGTCATTGCATTAGGTCGAGATGCGAAAAATGTAGCGTGACGCACACCTGTTGCTGTTATAGTTTCGTTCAGCTATTTACATATGCCAAGGATGTTAGAAAACCCTTTAATCCGTTGCTTAGCCTGCTAATGATAAGTTATTTGCTGACTATACATGTTCCAGGTGATTGACTTCCTTTGTCGTTGAAGATGGATTCAAACTTCCAGTTCACGGGGGTAGAGGATGATTCAGATTGGCTTAGTGACGAAGAGTATTTTCATGAGGTCTTGTTCGAGTGGGGATAACGAGTACGACACGTGCGGGAATGCGTCCGAGACTACTGATATGGGTGACGATACCCACGAGAACTGCGTCTGCCCAGACCCAGAGACTTCTCAGGGTGATGCTCCCGGGTTTAGGTGCACAGAGGATTTCATCGACAAAATCTTTAGTACGGAGGAAGAGGCTTATGCGGCATACAAGCAATTTGCCTGGCTACGGGGGTTTGGTATACGTAAGGGTGACGTGGCTCAAATAAACGGTGTCTTGGTAAGATGAGACTTTTTTTGTCACCGTCAAGGCACAAGGAATGAGAAACACTACGATTGTCCAGCACGAGTACGGGAGGAGAAGTTGGAGAGTCAGACGGGCTGTTTGGCAAAGCTGAAAATTTACTTTGACATGCAAGACCAGGTTTGGAAAGTCTGTAGGATAGACGACGATCATAACCACCCTCTGGCTCCAACCATGTTTAGTCATCGGAATCTGAGTGAGTCTGATAAGGCCCAAGTTGATAGTCTAAAAAAGTTCGAGATTGTCACATCTAAGATTATGGCTTACATGGCTGGGCAGTCAGGGGGCTATAGGATGCTTCGGTTTACGAAGAGGGATCTGTACAATATCAAAATCTACACAATGTTGTTCAACATTAAATTTCACCTAGCTGTTTCAATCCAAATATACAGAAGAATTCCAAGTAATTAAATGAAGGAGAAAATTTCAGTTATCAGATGACACTGATGCAGGGACCGGCAACAAACTCACGGCATAAATTAAAACTTCCATACACAGCAGCATACATGAGTTGTACAGCGATGAACACAAACAACAACGTCACGAACAAAACAACCAAACCATAACCCTAACATACACCCGACATATACAAAAATTAGGATGGTACTTACTTAGTAGCCATCTCCATCTCACGCATCATATAGTCCACTGTGTTATTATTTTTTACCGTACTTTGCCATATGTAGGTTCAACAGCATTATCACCAGAAAGTGCACGACAAATATTGCAACACAGATAGAAACGAACAACGTGAACATTATCCTTCAAAGAACGTTTCAAACTCAAAACTCGCATACTGACAAGTAAAAATAACAATAAACATAGTCATTAGTGAATGAAATCACACACAAATAGAAACTCGACAGAGCAGAAACCATGATACCCATACCTCTATGGTCATCGTAGATTTGCACGTGTTGCTTAACCAAATCTACCACCACTTTCTCAATCAGAAAGATCTCTATTCTGAAAAGTACATGTTCCGCCGTGTATTGAACCTCCTGAGTCCGCATCCAAGAACCCCTGTAAACCACATAAAATTAGAAAACCCTAGACCCTGAGATTATACAAAAAAAAACAAAATAAAACGGAAGGCTGTCATGAATTTAACAACATCTGACTACTGTGGGACCTTGTCTAATACTCACTAAGATTTTCCTTAGGGGCTTCCAGATAGGCAACGTATTCAGCTTTACCCGAACGATTGTCACCAACAATAATAGTCACGATTTCATCCACCTTATCCAAACCCAATATCCGATTTAATCAATCAATACATAAATACCCAAACTCACCGTGTTTCAAACCAATCATGAACAAACTCACACATTGGAATCAGATAAGATAAGGATGACGACTTATGAGGAACACTGGAAGGTATGCCATGAAAAGAAGGATCCACGACTCTGATTCTGCTTGTGTTGAATTAGGGTTAGGGTTTTCTTTGTTTCTTACCTGAGCCTGCAACCTTCTGGACTCCACTAGTTTATTTTCCCAACTATTGGGCTCAGCCCAAACAACGAAACCGGATTGAAAACCCCAGCCCGCCGAACCCAATCCCTTACCTTAGTCAAAACGACGCACAAAGGTGGTTGTTTCCATGGCTGCCGCCGACTAACCATCGCAGCTCCTCCCTCTAATTCATCCTCCGGTGTCGACACAGGCCTTTATGACGTTCATCTGGCCCATAAACTTGTGTACAGGACGACGACGATGTATTCCGCAGTGTCCACTAACAATTCTTTGATTTTGGAGGTCGTTCTCCTACCACTCGCCCAACGCACTTGCTTCAACCATGGTTTCAATTCCAACCACCGAATTCATCATACTTTGTCGGTCTACCCCACTCCCTCGGCGCTGCTGGTCGCTGTGACCGGCCCTCTTCTGTGAGGCTAATTTCCTCTCGTGTAATTCTCTTTGTAGGACACTCATGGCCCAAAAGTAAAAACTAAAACAACGGCCCAGCCCACTAACAGAATACACTATCGGATCTGTAACATCGACTCCAGCTTCCACTAGCCAGCTCCCTTACCCACCTAGGCAGACAATGTTACAGGGCTCTGCCAAGCCTATCCCCTACAACCATCATCCTTGTCACTTGTCAACACCTCCTTGCATCTGTATGGAAAAATCTGTCCCTTATATCTGGCCATAAAAAAATTGTTTATAGTGTGACTCATGCTGCTTTCACACCCTCTTTAACTTCTTTTCTCTCTCGTTTGAATATTTTTCTTGATATTCTTGAAATGTTCGGACATTATAGCGACATAGATGCATGAAATGGTAACATCAATTGCCTAAACAAGATGTGACACATCGTGGGAGTGATTGACTTTTAGATTAGTGTTGTTATTTTTCTCTTTTAAATAAATAAGCACATAGTTATAGTTAGGATACTTTTATAAAATTAATATCGTTATATATATGACTAGAATAGCTTATATTTTGGTAATATAAAATAAGTTAAGTGCCAGATTAGCTTTTGTTAGATGGTAAAATATGTTATTAAATTGCTCAATTGAATATTAGTTGTAATATTAAATAAAATTTTTAAATGTGTGATTTAGAAAATTAATTTTTCAAAGGAGATTTATTAATTAATTTAATTTAGTTTGAAGAATAATAAGTAAAGGAATGTGAAATAATAATTTATTACCTTTTTATTTTTAATTTTTATTTTGATTTTAAATATGGTATATAACTTATTTAACTGAATATTAATTGCAATATTGTTGAAATAATTATTTATTATAATTTTTATCTTTTTATTTCGAAATTTAAATTTTTACTTTTGATTTCGAATGTCATATATCAAATAGATTTTTTTAATTTATTGAAATGTTTTATATTTTAATAGATGCCTGACTTACTACTCTCTAGGTGAGTTAGCCACACTTTCGAACCACCAAACGCCATTCTCCCTTACTTGAGGGAGGCTGGGTTTAGTGACACGGTACAACTCAGAGACTTTGTATTTGACAACCCCCTGATTATTGCATTCATGGAGCGTTGGCGTCTAGAGACCCACACTTTCCACCTGCCTTAGGGTGAGTGTACCATCACTCTGCAGGATACTGCGTACCACATTGGGTTACCTATGCATGGAGAGCTAGTAAGTGGGTGCTTGTGTGACTTCCAGACATGGTACTAGCACCTAATTACCTGGAAGTGGGTAGAGGAGCTCCTCGGTGCTAAGCCTCCTCAAATTCAGCAACAGGGACACAAAGGAATGAGTCATTTCTGATCAAGCTAATATGGCTTAGGGATTGAGTACGGCATATGCCAGCTACTGCAGATCAGCCACCCTTCAACAGTACACGAGGTGTTACATCTTGTTGTTGATCGGGGGTTAGATGATGAAAGACAAGTCAAACAACCAGGTCCATATCAGGTGGCTACCATTATTAGAGGACCTCAAGAGGTGCTACGGTCTGTTTTGGTGATCCACTGTGCTCGCAAGGATACCACTCGTTATGATCTGCACCACATCGATCTACCACTAACATTGTTGGATGCATGTTGCTACTAGTCTCGTGGATATACCATATATTTCCAGAGTAGTGTCCACCTGATAGATAGATTCTTATGTTTCCACTGGTCATGAGTTATATATTTTGATATACGGTTTTTGTCTATATCTTGTTTATAGTGCAAACGAATTAACTTTTCTAATATCTCGTTTACAATGTAAATGAGTTGAGTTTAACCATATCTCGTTTACACTGTAAACGAGATACGTGAAGATCGCTTTCTTCCATATATCACATGTACAAACGTGATATGTGTATGTCAAACTGTATCTTATCTCATTTATAGTGTAAACGATATACACTTAAACTTAACTCGTTTATATGATAAATGAAATATATAAAGTAATGCAAAATGGTAATTAAACTACAAATTATCTATATCTATAAATAAAATAATTAAGTTATTTATTAAAAAAAATCCTTTATGCTATCCATATTGTCAGCCCATTTATTGCTGCTCCTCGATCAGTTCATTGGGCTTCTTCGGCTAAGAAGATTTTCAATCAAATACGTTGTAGCTGACGAAAACACGGACCTATCTCCGGCTTACTCTCCTGATCACCGAAAGATGGACGAGGGCTTCTCTTATCTCAAAATTCCCTTTCAATAGGTAAGGATCAACAAGATGGGTTGGGTAAGTAAAATAAGAAAAGATTAAGAAATAATTTTTGTCTTTGACTAATATTCTTCTTTTTCATTAAGTCTTTTTTTTCTATTATTAATTTTTGCTCATCTACTGTGGTATTGGGTTATTATTGGTTAAACAAAAGTTGGTAACTAACAAAATCACTTTTAAAATTAAGAGTAATTATTCAAATCAATCTCTAAAAATTTTAAATCAAATATTTTATTTCAAAAAAAAATAATACTCACATCAATGCCTAATATTTTTTTCCGCCAAATATAACAGTCTTCAATCGATTTTTCAGTATAATTCACTAACAATAAATATTGAGTTGACATGTAAACTCACACACATGACAATTAAGTGTCCACGTGTGCGAAAAGGACAAAACATACATTCCCTGACATAAAATTTTAAAACTGCGTCCCTAACCCCAACAAAAAACATCTCCTTTAGTTTCGGCCCCGATCTTTCTTCCGATAGATGCTTAACTCCCCTTCCATCCTTTGTCCTTCCTCCCTTTCCTGCTTAACGAAAAACATGTTTAGGGGTATACCTATTCTGAGGACTTTTAGGATATCTTTGAGGTACCCGTTTGGTTCAGGTTGGTCTCCTCAAGAAAGTGGTGACAGAGGATGGGGAAGTGGGCAAGAAGATTTGGATTGAACTGAAGGATATGTGAGTTTGTTCAGGATTGAATCTCTTTTTTGTATAGTATGTTACTGCTATAGATAAGTGATGCCATTTTTTATAGTATGATAAGTTATTTTCTTTATTAAAACAACGCAATTTTGAATTTTTAGGTAAGGGATTACTGTTTTGTCCTTTTCGTCAATGTTCTGAAAATCGGATCGGGCCAGCCAATTCGACCAGATTAACCGAAAATCGGTCATCTGACCGGTCCGATTGACGTCTAAAATCGTACTGCAAAAAACCGGTCAAAAAACTGGTTAAACTAGTTAACCAGTGAACCGGCTGAACTGGCCAAGTTTTTAAAATGTTCGGATCTCTAATCAACATTAAAACAGCGTCGTTTTGGTCCCAACCCAAAAAAAAAAAAAAAACAATACTCAGCCCAAAATGAGAACATCCATCCCCTCTTCAATCTTCCACAAACGCACAAAGCCTCAAATTGACCAACCCTAACCCTATCAGAGCAAAATCATCAAAGCTTTTCAGCCACTATCAGTCCCTACCACTCTCGGCGATGACAACTAATGATTACCATCCTTGCTTTTTGAAGGTATTCTTTCCTCCTCGAGTCGTCAAGCCCAAGGGTGCCGTCAAGCCCGGACCTATTCTCCTTCTCGTTGCCAGGAGTTCGTCAAGCCCAGATCTGTCATCGTCGTTGTCAAGCCCGAGGGTGACGTCGTTGCTGCCGAACGTTTCTGTTGCTCAACGTCGCGAACGTCTACTCATCCCTGTTCTCCTCCCCGTCGCAAATGTGCATGTTCTCCTCACCGTCATTCCAGTGCTTCCAAAAACTTCCTTCCTCTAACAACAAGTTCACTTACAACTGCGACAACCATACTTTCAAGTTCCTCGTCAATAATGGCTTCAGTCGGTTCCTTTCTTTTTCTCTTTAGATCTGTTTTTATCTTATTCAATTTTGTGTATATATGTATGCATTTTTGCTTAAATGATTTTTAGGGTGAAATTCTCATTGTGTTTGAGTGATTTGAAATGTTGCATTGTCATTTTTCAGCTTACTGTGTTGTTGCGAATGAATTGTTGGAAGGCAGGTTCCTATTGCGTTTCTGGAGTGAGTAAAGGATGATTTTATTTCAAATATTGTGTTTCTGTCTTGTCCCTTTATTACTCATTGAAGGTATGCTATATTGCAAGTTGTAACTGCAATTGAAGCATTAAGTTGGGTTTTAGACTTTTCTTTTTTGAGGTTGTACCAATTTTTTAGGAGAACTATTTGGAAGGGTTGAATGTTAAAATAAAAGTTGGTCAATTATTGGTAAATCTCTTTTCTTTTAGGATTTTCAGGGGACAGGAAATGGTTTGTTTTGCACATCTTGACAAAATATTACTGCTGAGATTGGTTCATAGCTATTTTTAGTTAGTAATTTGAAATTAATTGAGCGAATTTTGTCTAATTAAGTAAATATTGACATTGTTGGTGATTGTTGATTGAATGTGGATAACTAGATATAGTATTTTATGCCATCATTTTTTTTTAATTTTTATGTTTGAATTTGAATGTAGAATTTTAACGATGAGATGAGATATAGTTTAGTTAGTGGGTGTGTTATGAAAATTTAAATCTTATTATTATATGAATGATTGAATTTAAATTTTAAAAGATTTATATTATATTTTTAATAATTTTATTTTATATTTAACGAAATCGGTTCGACTACGGTTGGATCATTGAACCATTAAAACAGTTACTCGACTGATTTGATGATCAGTTCGGTTCTCGTAACCTTGCTTTTCGTACATAGAGACATTTAAGTATCATATATGCAACTTTATATGCTAACTCAGTATTTTTCGTTAATGAGTCACGCTAGATAATATGTTTGACAGAGAAAAATATTAAAAAATTAATTTGAATATTAATTTTTTTGAGACTTAAATATCTACTTTTAAAATTCTTAAGAATTGAATTGAGTAATTATTCTAAAATTAATGATTTATTAATCCGTGTATTGAATTGAAGTGCCTTATATATTTGTGGATTAAGAGATAATTTATTTATGATGAGTGATAGAGGTCAGCAAATTTTGTAATTTGTAGCCATTAATTAGTTATTATTAATATTTTTAATAGTGTAAGATTATATCTAATAGTATAAAAAAAGATTTTATTGAATACTGACCAAATTTTAATAAAACTACTTATCCATAAATTATCTCTTTATTTATTTCACACTAATTCATTTTAACTATTTGGCTTTATCAGCAAACAGAATTACACAAGTTACTAAAAGTAATCTGGTAGCGACACGTTTGTATAATATATATATATGTAGACACTGAATTTAAGCGAACCTAATATTCTTAGATATACTAAACAACTCGATTGAAATAGAGGGAAAACACATATAATATACAAAAAAAAAAAAATGAAGGAAATAAAAGTCAAGTCTCATGAAATAAAATTATCTTCAATGGAAGGGTGCCCTTTAAGGACTTCAATTCCTAACCCATCAATCATACAGACAAATTCAGTTCTTGAGCATCCAAGTACATTATGGCATAGATAAATAGTAGATAGTAGATGCAGTACAATTGATGCCTTAATTGCGTCTAGATAAGGACATATATGGAAAAAAAGTACACACATTATATCATAGAAGCTTAGCAACCAACAGGAGTTTGGAGATTGCACTTGGCGGGAAGTGAAATAGCAAGATCTGGATCAATTCCAAGAAAGGGCAGCTCTACTGAGTTCTTGTAAGAGCAAAGGCATTGCAAATCTGCATTACTAACAGCGTTGCAGCATTCTGTTGTTGGATCAGTTGGGTTTGGCTGAGTCACCGATGGCTTGCAAGCCATCAACCCATCCTCACTCATATTACATACACTAATACCACTTGCACCTTTCGTCATATTAGCGCTCATCAGTAATGCCGCCACCACCATTAATCGCAGTGCGACCCAACTGCCATCCATTTTTGCTCAATGAAATGAAATGCCGATGGTGATGGTGATGGCCAGTAAATATTGATGAAAAAGCGTGAAAGTGAAAACTGTGGGTATTGTTATTTAAAGAAGAGAGGATCGGAACTTGGTAGCCTCACGTTTATGGACCCGTGAATAAATGGTTTGGCGGGACCTTAAGGTCACGGGGTGGTCGGATTCTTGTTTCTGTATGTTGTCACTTCTTCGTACGTAAAGTGGTTTGATTTTGTAGTTCATGGAATTACACGTAGTAACAATATGTACAGGAAAAAAATTTAGGAAATTCTATATGCACCAAGCAACTAACTTTTTAAAAAAGTGAGCAATTTCAATAAGATGCTTAAAACGTTTTTTTAAGTTGTTTTTTATTAATTAAAATTTAATATATATAATCAATTAAATTATATTATTTTTTATTAAAATTTGATCAGATAAATTAATTTGACCGAAAAAATGATAAATTAAATTTTTTGAATTTATCTAAATTAATATTTTTTTTATAAAAAATGACTACAATAACCTTATTATAAAAAATGACTAAAATATTTTATTATATATTTTTTTTAATTTTAAAAACCTTAAATTCTAACCCTTTAACGACACAAAGAAAAAAAATTAAAATTTAGGATTCTCAATAAATATATATATAAAGAGTATTTTAATAATTTTTTTATAATAGAGATATTATAATTATTTTTTATAAAAAATATTATTTTAAGTTGGTTTAAAGTATAATTTATCAATTTTTTTACCAAATTAATTTATCTAATTTAATTTTAATAAAAATAATATAATTTAATTAATTATATGTATTGAATTTTAATGTGTTTTTTTACTATAATTAAAAGAGTTTTTATTGTGTTCAAATTTTAGAATTTTTTTAGTTAGGTTATTTCAAAATTTTTTTATAATGACTTTACGTTTCTTTTTGTTATATTTTACATATATTTTTTTTGTTGTTAGGTTTTTAGATTTTTTTTTCTGAATGTTTCTTATTTTTAGTTCGTTTAATAATTAGCTGTTGTTGACTAATATCCCAGTTAATTAGCTAGCATGATATATGTGGCTTCGGATCAATAGTTCTTGAAGTACAAATATATCGAGTGCAATTTCTTTTTTCTTTTTCCTTTTTTTTAAATGTATACGGAGCCCAAATTTGGGCTGCCAACATTAATTAATATTTTATTTTAAAAATATTTGAAAAATAATAAAAATTATATCCAAACTTAATAGGGATGAATGCAGATCGGATTAAATATAGACAAAATTTTGATCCAATCCGCACTAAAATTATCGGAGCGGATCAGACCCAATATCTGTATTTTTTAAGGTTGGATCCGGTCCGATCCACACATTTGTAGATCGAATCGAATATCGAATATATCCGCAAAACACTAAAATATTTTTAAAAGCTTATTTTTATTAAAAAAATATCAATAAAATTCATGTTTTCTATTCTTTTAAATATGTTTATTCTTAAAATAATATTAAACATATTTTTTAAATAATAAATTAAAATAATACAACATATATAATAATTATTAGTTAAAATAAAATATAAAAAGAATATTTACTTTTTTCTTTGTTATTTTTGCAGATATGCGAATATGCGGATACCAACATAAAATCCACAATCCGATGCGGATTTGATTCGAAAATCTTGCGGATCGGATCTATATCCACAATTTTTAGGTCAGATTTAAATAAATATCGCAGATATGCAAATCGAATCCGATCCATAAACACCCAAAAAACTAACACAAAAATACCTTTAAGTCATTGTCTCCTAGCAATAGCATTACCCATTTTATTCAGATTTTCGTGCCGACTCATACGCATTGCTTTCACTCTCTTTGGCATAACATACACGATTTCCGCATCCTCACTCCTTTTCATTCATCTCTCTCAAACTTCTAATATATCATTCATTCATTTCCCGTAATTGCAATAATGCGGCCTAACCTAAGTTGAATTAATTTAAAATTAAAATTTGTATTAAAATTGACTTATTAAATAAAATGATATCATTTTAAAAATATAGTATTATTTTAATAAAAAATTAATAAAATTTTATCATTTATATAATTATATTGATAAAATAATAAAAAAATATAAAATTCTAAATGATTAAGACTAAACATTGGAGAAGCAAATTTTATTTTTAATTTTAAATCACTATTTATGACATATAATTCTACAATATTATTATAAAACTCAACGTAAATACTCAATTCGATTTTTGTCAATTTTTACGAAGGACAAAGCGATCCTGTCTAAAAAAGTGAGACACTTTGATCTTCAATCTTATTATTTTAGGACAATACGATTCCTCTGTTAAAAAAATATGTTAAATAATAACAAAAGTTAGTTTTGTAGGGATTTTATTTGTATTTTGTGGAGGTTTTAAATTTCTACAAAATTCTTTTCAACAATATAACCAATTACTACCACTACCTTCTTCATCCTCATTATTATCACTCCTACTTCGGTTATTTTTATTGTGTAACCATACTTTATCATCATCATCATTATCTCCTCTACCGTCATCATCACCAATACTAATATTATCAACATTAAAGTTCTCTTCTTTCATTTCTTATTCGATGTTATTTTTTTCTTTAAAAAGTATCTGTACTACAATTACTTTTTTTTGCAACATCATTTTCATCAATGATTTTTCTTCACTTAACCACCATTGGTGAAGGAATTTTTCAAAAACAAACTTATTAATAGTTTGTGGAGGTTTAGAACTCCCACAAAGTACAAATAAAACTTCCTACAAACCTAATTTTTGTTATTATTTAACGGATTTTTTAACAGAGAGATTGTATTGTTCCAAAATAAAAAAGTTGAGAGTCGAAATATCTCTTTTTTTTAGACAATGATTGCTTTGTCCTTCATGAAAATGAACCCGAACCGAGTTGGGTGTTTACTCTAAAACTCAAAATTAAATTAAAATTAGAACTAACATTATATTAAAAATGCTCTAAGGCATGCTTTTTCTTCTTTTTACTTTCTTATGATATTCTCATAAAAGAAATATCTGAAATATCAAGCAAAATATGCAAAACCCTAACAAAAGAACATCTGAACGGCATGCAAACATTTTTTTAATGAATTGGATACAGCATCCCGGATCTGGATAGTGAAGACTATTATTGGATATTGGCTTTGTAAGTCCCAGCTCATAAGGAGGAAGGGAGGGAGGTGAGGTTTAAGAATGCGGAGGAAGACAATGATACTTTTTTAACAAAGTTAATACGTAGTTAACAATTTGTTAATTTTGTCAAACGAATTTTATCTTTCATAGGTAATAAATTAATATTATGGTTAGTTTTGTTAACATCTAAACATTTTATGGTCAGAAACGGTGATTTACCACTTCTTATCAAAATAAAAACAAGGCAAAACAAGTTGAGTTTGATCCAACATAAAAAACTAGATCACAGGCTCCTCCTAGGCCTAAGCTTCTCAGGGTAGCTGGTTGTATGTAAGCACCAAGAAGAGAAGAACTAGCAAAGCAGAAACTGCAACCCATGCCCAGTAATTGTTTGACCTTTTCCTCTTAAGTATCGCTTTTGGAATTGCTTCAGGAACCTTTGTTTTACTCCTGTATCTAGCACTACTCTCCTTTGCCACCTTTTCCTTCACTGGCACAAGACCTTCATCGCTGTCATTAACCTTCTCCTGCACTGTAGCCTCAGCCACTTCATCTGCAGGTCCCTCAAGATTGGGAAGAGTTGCTGAGCCCCCAGCTCCCTTCTTTGCTTTCTTCTCGCGATCCTACAGTAAATCAAGTGCGACTTTCATATTTTAATACAAAATTGTATATTCATGAATCATAAGAATCTTATTCATAAGCAAGATTGTAACATTTGACTTGAATTTAAATAAACTCTTTGATAAAATATAGTATTCTGTTTTCACTTTTTTCTTACAAAATATAGGAAACAGGAAACACTAAAAATAGAAAATAGAAAATGAAACAAAAACCAAATACGTACTAGGAAAAGAATTTTATAAAAAAAATCTTTACTTCATCAAAAGATCTTATACGAAAATATCTCGTTGAAAAAGATCTTTTTGAGAAACTCATCCAAAGGAGTCCTTTGTTAAAGTTTCATTTGACTGAGAAATGTTTAATAAAGAGTTTATTTCTGATTAACTCGGTTTTGCAAAGTAGCATTAAAACTAGTTATCAAGCATTTATATTAGAAAAAACAAAGGAATTAGATCAATCATCACCTTAAGCTTCTTTTCAGCTTCCTTTTGTGCTCTGGCTGCTGCTTTGGCTGCAGCTTTCTCTGCTAACTTCCTCTTCCTTTCCAAGGCCTGCTTTGCTTTTGCAATTTCCTCTTCCCTTTTAATTTCTTTCAACTTTGCGGGATCAATTGCAGGCTCTTTGTTCTCCTTTTGTGGTATTTCAAATTCATATTCATCAGCATAATCTAAACCCTTACTGTCCGGATTAGATTTCAAATCTCTAGCTTTGTTCTTGGTTTCTTTCTGAACCTTCTGTGTGGGCAGTGTTTCATGTGGAGAAGCCTTTGGCTCCTCTTTTGGCTGCTTTAAGTTCATTTTTGCATCAATATCAGCAGCTTTAGGTTCCTCCAGCAGTGGTTTTTCATCTGGGTTCCTCATCCGTCCATCCCTACTCAACTGCCGCATATCCAACGATGGCAGAAGTCGTTTCTCATAGTCATCCCTAAAAGCTTTGTCACTGCTCCAAAGTGACATAAATTTCTCGATCTAGTAACCAGGGGAAAAAATGACATCACAACCGTCAATCATCAAAGTCATCAAAGAAGGAAAAATAATTATCAGAAAGTTAAAGTGCAATCCCATTATTAATATCAGATGGTGCTCCGAAGAATTA